>NC_092823.1:62969426-63277759 GCF_023375885.2 Dermacentor andersoni | reverse complement strand
GGTATATATATATATATATATATATATATATATATATATATATATATATATATATGGAGAGAGAGAGAGAGAGTTTGTTGCCCTTGACCATTGAATAACGGAACTCGTTGCCTGGTGCCATTCGTTCTCTTCCGTTGGACGATTTCTTGCTTAGACCTGAATGTTATTGATCTAGGTCTCGCTTTGTTTTCTCTCGCTCATGCTGCTTACCTTGCACATTTTTGTACGATATGCAAATGTATAAGTTCCCATTCTTGACATAGCCCTAAAAGGGTTGCAGAATGTAAACATATACATATGTCTCCTACTGTGCAAAGGGTAAGAGGTAAAAGGAGCGGAAACATTAGGATGCATGGCGATAGACGAGAAAAATGGAGAGTGCTGATGTACATAAGATGGCAACCCTGCTAGAGCCATTCATCTAGCATCGGTTCATGGAACAAGTTGAACAGCACTTCGGTTGTCCCCATCCTAGTCGCCCTATCAGACCATTGGACTTTTGAAATATCAGCACTTCACATAGACGAAATATATGCACTTTCACATAGACGAAAGAAAAGGGAATGTGACCCGAACTGCTTTTTGCACCATCCATTTTTTTTATGTTGTTGTTGAACATACCGTCAACCTGACAACGTTATCTGCCAAAGGTCTTTAAATAATGTTTGCTTCTCTATCGAAAGAGCGCATACCAAAGATCCGGTGGCAGTATTGCGTGATCCTCGACGCTGTGCAGCGAAAACCCGTCGTGACGACAGACAGGCCTTTTGTGCGGCGTTGACATTCTGCTCAGCTCGGTGCCTATTGTGAAGATTTCCGTTGGGCGCTATGAGCGAGCCGCGTGGTGGAAAAGTCGCTGAAAGAAACTAGCAAAATGTCAGCTCTGCGGGGAAGAAAACGAAGTGATCAACTTGCCTAGTCGCTGGCCTACGGGAACGTGCAGAAGCTAGATTACGGCCGAAAAAAGAAGAAGCAGAAGGTGCGTTTGCGGTTGAGCTTTCCGTTTGAGGCTTTCTAGTCACCATGACGTGACATTAACGGCTTCTGCAACGAGCCTACTCGTTCTTTCTCTCTCTTAGTTCTCCGTCGTCTTGGGCATAGCGCCAGGCCTCACACCATCCCGCCATCGACATCCCATCCTTGAGCGTGACAGCCACCGCAGGAACTTTGGTCAGTCAATTCAACATGAGAAATTCAGAAATTGGTTCAAACACAACTAAAAGTGACAACGCCGAAACACGGTCACTCGTTATTCACTGGTACACCAAAAATAAAATTTTAGAATGTTCTACCCTAATGCCAGGTAGACATTCTTATTTTTATTTTTTGGAAGTACACCCTATTTATTACATAATTCTTTAGATTTTATCTCGAACTTGACAAGAAGTTTTCAGAGGGCTGCCCACTTCTCTGGCAACCCGCAAGTTTGGCTCTGTCTCCCAGTTCGCGAAGAATCCTTTCACTTGTTCTGCAAGTTCTTCGTTCTTTGAATCCGCCAACGGAGCTAACGCTTTACTTGAATAACCGGTAGGCAAATTTCGCTTAGTAATACTTCCGCATGACTTGTACGTGGTGCTATGCATATGTTTACCAGCATTTCCTCTTATAGGTTTTTTTTTCTATCTTTATGCATCTTCCTCCACCTGCACGTCCCATTTACAATTTCTTTGTCTATCAACCTGTTCTAGGCTTTTAGGCCACAACGGGTGCAGGTTTACAAAGAAAAGCCGAAAACTTAGGGGCGCCGCGTAATGTACGCCGTGGCCGATTAAAGGAGCGTGAAAAATTCCGGCAGGACCCATCTCAGGATGAATCTCGACGTTAATGCGATCAGCATCGAAGCAGGGTAGCGACAAACCATCTTGCCACCGCAGAGACGCGTCAGGGGTGAGGTGTGTACTGCAGCCAGCCTCCTCTCGCCTTTCCTCTGGAGATTCTGCGCCATCTAGGAGCGCCGCCGCGAAGTTCGTGCGCCACGGGCTGGTGAATATACAGGGATGTCCCGAATGTCGTGCACCGATTTTTTTAAAATATGCAAATAACACGTACCTAGATAGAACCAAGGCAACGTTGTTTGCCGTCGCTTCATACTAAGAAGGAGGAACAAACTTTTATTGAAACCAGCAGCAGTTCTTAGAGATACTGAGATTATTTTTTTTTGCATTCCGCCTAATTGCGTAACTGGTCCTAATTAGTTAATGAACTTCTCAAATATTATAATTAGATTAGAAATGTGGATGAGAAAATTGTAGACGAACGTCAAAAATTCCCGATACAGCATTCTGTTGCTCAATACGTGCTACGTTACGTAAGTCTTTTTCCGAGCGTGAAAGCAGCCCGCGACTACACGTAATGTGCCTCGAGTGGCCAGTCGCGCGACAATTTTGGGATCACTACTTTGCGAAATAACTTTCAAATTATCGTTGAAAGTGACACTAAAAACGTACTAGACATCTCACAAGGATATAGGCACCCCACGAAAGGAGTCTCACAAATTTGGGCTATCTGCTTCAAGAATAAAACAGGTAATCATGTTGCAACTGCCGTTTTCACTGAGATGTCGCACGTTCTAATAGCACACTCTACCCGGCCCCAGTCGACTGGCTAAACTTTAGAAGCGGTAATGAACCTCGAAGCGTGGAAAAAGCGGACGTCGACAAATGCAAGCGCACTGTTTAGCCAAAAGCCGCGCCTTATATTCACAAAACTTTTCATTGTGTATTACAGCGTTCCGGAATGCAGAGGCGTTCAGGCAGCCGCCATTTATTTTACTTTGCAGTGCTTGTGAATATTCGAGGATGACATTTGCTGACGAGACACGTTTTTTGAATGTGGAAGTCCTTTACTATGGCTATGATGGGCTATGATCTGGATAGCAAGCCAGTCGCCACCTTCCGTAGCTTTCGCCCTAAAACCGCCCACGTCAGGAAGCACCCCTCTTGCGTAAAAGAGGTTGTGAGAATAAGGGCACAGATGTTTAAACAAATCTTCAAGACGCCACAGGTCGAGGCAAGATTTATATATGGAGTTGGTGCGTCAGGGTATCGGTGCGAATGCTGCCACGTGGCATCCACACAAGCGACTTGTGACGCACCTATCCATGCAGAGACACGCCGTCGCCCGTTCACGGCGAAGCTATTAGCACCAAATGTGTAAGCTGCGTAAATGATTGGGTTTCGAATGAAGAGTCGGCATACGATGCTGCAGACCTTTTATTATTTGTTTCCGCATACGTCCAATGCAGCCACCTGATCATCACGTGCTATCCCTGTCGAATAAGAGCTACATAAAGGCGGTTGGAAGGCTAACATTCATTCACTTATAATTTCTTTTGTGTGACTTAGCAGCTTGGCCGTTGCTACAGGGTACGCGTCCGAAACGTTACGCTATAGTGAACAGGCCTTGAAAATGACAGCGGCTCTCTACATAGTGGTTAACATGTACTAATGTCAGGAGATTTATGTGAACTTTTTGTCTTTTCTTTAGTTTTCGATTGCACGCATTGCCTTATCGTGAGTTGGAGGTGGCACTACTGCCTTTCATTGGCATCCCACCAAGGTAGGATTATTACTAGAAAGCAAAATCACATTGTTCCCTTCGTTAACAATGAAACGAGAGCAATTATAAAATAGCTGTTTACGTGCTGGCAATTTCCGGCATGCCGATTGAAAGGTGCGAAGGAATAAATACATATCTGCTTTATAGAAATTCCGGGACTAACAGAATTTAGAGATATTCGTTCAGGAAATGCGATAAGATGCAGATTAAAGTTTCCCGAATTGCTTTTTTTTTTCGACAACAACCTCAATCGTGCTGTGGGGACGAATCTAGGTAGTGGAAGATACTTGTGATAGGAAAGGGAAAACCACACGACATACAGGCAACCCGTCTTGGCGACGCGACCATCATGCATCGTTACGCCCCTGAACCTGTGTGGAATGTATCCTTCCAACGAAACTCCTTCGATGATTACAAAATCGTAATGCGCAGCCTTCTGGACTTCGTATTTGGCGAGAAATTGGGGTAGTATATGTAAAATAGCAGCCGCCCCTTAATGCCCCATTCACTTATGCCATCCCCTCGGCCACTGGATTTCAGAAACAAGAGGGTGTCACCATATCAAATCTCGGATGATTGTGAGAAAAGCAAGTTTGCTCTATATAAGTTGCTAAGAATTAGTGCAGATTTATCGTTTTCAGGATCCATGTGCGTAAAAAAGTTAAGGCCCCCTTTTCAATGCATGCTATCGAGGAGGTTTTAGTAGAGCGCTCCGCATTGCGAACGCCGGGCATGCGGCACAAACTAGAGCGCCCTCTATGTGAAGGAGTCATTCCGCTTTCGCAGTAACGGTGCCAGTAATTATTGCCTTTTACACTGGAAAAACTGAGAGCTTATCTCAAAGGCAGCGATACCCCATAGCTGATACATGCACAGGACGTAAAATGGGGCTCACCAAAGGATCTACTTCACTCGTTTATCCTTGCGACCGCAACGAAGAGAAAGCCGGAAATTAGAGTTATAAGCGGAGTCGACGGCGAAGTGGCCAATTGAAGTGGAGGTATGTTGTCACTCTAGCTGCGCCAGTGTAACAGTGTAACATAGATGGCAGCACCAATTCGAAAATGCACCATAGCTCGCGGACCACTGCAATTCTTGATGCGTGTGATCGCTGAAGGATAAGGGCCGCCTTAATTATGCTTTTCTTTCTCGACTGCCCTTCATCCGGCGTTACGAAAAGTTTGATCGGAACAACATTTGCTAAGGCATTTAATACTGTCCCACATAATTTACTGATCCTTAAGCTCAGCAAACTTAATATTGATCCTAACGTCTTATCTTGGATTAGAGACTTCCTGACTAACAGAAGACAGTACGTGACAGCGTATTATTACTCTTCTCCTTCCTCTGCTGTAACATCGGGAGTGCCGCAAGGATCGGTGCTGGGTCCATTGCTTCTCCTCGTCTATATTAACGACCTCCCTGACTGCATGACTTCTTCCTCTATTAAACTCTCCGCTGACGACTGTGTACTTTACCATAAATACAGATGATGCATGCAAACAGCAAAACGATCTGAATAATGTGTCACTCTGGTGAAGTAAATGGCTAATGCCACTTAAGGTAACCAAATGTAAAACTATGCAAATTTCCCGTCGTTCAAAATGCAGTGACACGCGCCTATACTTTCCTAACAGTAATCAGCTAACGGCTGGTAACTCATACAAGTATCTCGGCCTTCATATCACAAATAACCTCTCATGGCACACCCACATTGAGTACGTCTGTAATAATGCTAACCGCATGCTTAGATACCTGCGTCGTAATTTTGCATCTGCGCCTTCATCCCTTAAAGTAATTCTCTACCGAACATTGGTACGACCAAAGCTCGAACACGCATGCGCCATATGGGCTCCCGCTCAAACCACTTTAACTCTTGCCCTCGAATCAATCCAAAACCGTGCAGCTAGATTTATTTTATCAAATTACTCGCGTCATTCCAGTGTTACAGCAATGAAAAATACCCTAAACATACCCGATCTTTCATCCCGTAGAAAATGCGCTCGCCTTTCGCTATTACGTAAAATTTTCCACTTCAACCCTGTATTAAAAGAGCAGCTTCTCACACAGTCGTTTTATGTTTTATCTCGTTCAGATCATTGCTTTAAAGTAGGTGTTCCCTCATATAAAACTAATCTATACAGTACCTCTTTCATTCCTCGAACAAGCACGGAATAGAACCACCTTCCTTCCCACTGCCATCGCCGTCATCACGGACACTACTAACTTCAAGAACGCCATTCAACATGTCTTTGCTTATATACAATGTTATTTGCATAAATTGTTTGTTATGTTTCCCCCACTCCTTTCTGTAGTGCCTCCGGTCCCTGAAAGTAAATAAATAAATAAACATTGTTCGCTAACACGGGGTCAAATATATTGCACGCAAGGTCGATCATTACGGGACACTTAACTGCTTAAATATTGCAAGCTTTGGAGCGAAGCGGCGACGCACTGCACAGTATATTGACACGTGTACTTATCTTTATCGGGCGACCACGTTTCGCCACCTAAGAAATGTAATCGCACAGCGCGGGACGCGCCTGCATGTATCCGAAGTTTCTGGAAAGTTATCGATACTTCTACCCGGCTATCTGTTGTCGCCGAACGTTGCGTTATCTGATTTCATCGTGTAACGCGAATGGTGTAGAACTTTGTGGAAGGCACGCGGGCCCGAACGATTAGTCTGGAACATTCGATGACTGCTGTATAAAAGCCGACACGCTTGACCCGCTGATCAGATTTCCGACGATCGCCGACTGTGTTCGCCGCTTTCGTTGTGCTATAAGTGTAGCCTGTTTTGTGGGCACAGGTTCGCCCAATAAAATCTAGTTTTGCCTTTCACAGTATTGCTACTGTGTTCTTAACGTCACCACCACGTGACATCTGGTGGAGGTGCTTTTCTTTCATGTACCGGACGCCCCCGACAAGCCGTGATCCAAGCCCGGACCGCAAAGAGAACACCAACGTAGTCCCGGAGCATCGAGCAAGCCGCCGTCTTCAACAGCTGCCCCCGGAGCACGGACTTCTACCTGAGAAGACCAAGAAGATCGTGGACAAGGCAACCCCAATGGCAGCCCCAGCGTCCCCCATCGTGCTGCAGCAGCCCAGAGAACCTCCGACGTTCCGCGGATCAACATTCGGGGACCCGGAAACCTGGCTCGAGACGTATGAGAGGGTCGCTACGTTTAACGGTTGGGACAGCGACAACAAGCTGCGGCATGTCTATTTCGCACTGGAAGACGCCGCCAGGACCTGGTTCGAGAATCGAGAAGCCACCTTAACAACGTGGGACCTGTTCCGAAGCGGCTTCTTGTAAACGTTTACAAGCGTCGTGCGAAAAGAGCGAGCCCAAGCACTACTAGAAACCAGAGTGCAGCTGCCAAACGAGACGATCGCGATCTTCACGGAGGAGATGGCCCGCCTTTTCCGGCACGCCGACCCGGAAATGTCAGAGGAGAAAAAAGTCCGCTTCCTGATGCGGGGCGTCAAACAAGAACTTTTCGCAGGACTTATTCGTAACCCACCGAAGACCGTAGCTGAGTTTTCTGCAGAAGCATCGACGATCGAGAAAACTTTGGAGATGCGCACCCGGCAATATAACCGCCAGGGGCTCACGCCGCAGTACGCCATCCAAGGACTGGATTCCGGCGACCTTCAGGAGACAATCAGGGCCATTGTGCGTGAAGAACTGCGCAAGGTCCTGCCTTCGTCGCAGCCCCAAGTGGCTTCTATCGCCGACATCGTGAAAGAAGAGGTGCACCGATCGCTTGGAGTTCCCGAGCTGCAACCACAATTACCGCAGCCCCAGCCAGAAGCGATGACATACGCCGCCGTCGCACGCCGTCAAGGTCCCCCTCCGCGACCACGCCAGGGCCCTGCAACGACGCAATTCCGTCGTCCGCCGCCGCCGCCGCCAGCACGTCCACCTGTCGCCCAGCGCACCTACGCGAGGAAGACGGACATTTGGCGAGCCCCCGACCACCGCCCGCTCTGCTATCACTGCGGAGAAGCCGGCCATATTTATCGCCGATGCCCATATCGGGAGATGGGACTGCGAGGTTTCGCCGTCAACGCTCCGCGCCCGCAGCAAGGTGAACGCCCTCGCGATATCGCCGACTACCTCGCCGCTACTCAGTGGAGCTCTAGACGACCGTCGCGTTCGCCATCACCAGGCCGCTACCTCTCGCCGCAGCGCCGACCATACACTGGCCCAGCCCGGGGCCGGTCAGCGAGCCCATATCCGGAAAACTAAAAGCAGCAACCGATGGAGGTGCGGTTGCTGTTCGTCGCACTGACGAAGATCCTCCGCCGCCGACGAAGACGCCGAAGAAACCATCTCGACGACATAATAACGACACGCCGCCGTCCCGAGGAAGTCAGGAAGCCAAGACTACACCGACGAAAGACGACTTCACGACGCGACGTACCAGCTTCCGTTCAACACGACGCAGCCGTGATCCGACGCCAAGACCCAACTGCAACGCAAGACAAAGAACCACTGACCTCGACGTGCTTCTAGATGGCCACGCAGTCACCGCCTTAGTCGACACAGGCGCCGATTACTCAGTCATGAGTGGACACATCGCCATCCAGTTGAAGAAGGTTAAGACTGCATGGGAAGGCCCTCAAATTCGGACCGCTGGAGGACACCTGATTACGCCGACAGGAATGTGCACGGCAAGAATTACCATCCACGACCGGACTTACCCTGTCACCTTCGTTATCCTCCAACAGTGTTCACGAGACGTCATTCTCGGCATGGACTTCCTCAACCAACACGGCGCAGTCATCGACCTGAAGTCGAAGTCAATAACGCTGTCGGAAGATAATGCGATACCGCCGGAGAGCCCTCGTAGTCACCACGCCTTGAGTGTGCTCGAACATCAAGTGAGCATCCCGCCTCGCTCCAGCATTTTTATTTCGGTCGGCACCGAAACACCCGCTGACGTAGAAGGCGTCATCGAAGGCGACCAACGTCTACTGCTAGACCGTGAAATTTGCGTCGCAAGAGGGATCGCTCGACTGCACGGAGGACACACGAAAGTGTTGCTGACAAACTTCAGCCAGGAGTTCAAGCACATCAACAAGGGCACGACGATCGCATACATCGAGGAAATTCTGGAAAACAGCAATGCGTTTGTCCTCTCGGATTCTGCCGCATCTACCCCGACGACCGTAGTTCCCGAGCCAGACTTCGACATAAATCCAAGTCTCCCCACGATTAAGCAACAACAGCTCAGAAGTCTACTTCGACGATACAAAGAGTGCTTTTCGACGTCATCGAGGATTCGACAAACCCCAGTCGCAAAGCATCGCATAATAACCGAAGAGGGCGCTCGACCTCTCCGCCAGAGCCCATACCGAGTTTCGACGCGAGAACGTGAAGCTATAAGGCACCAAGTCGACGAAATGCTGCGCGACGACATCATCCAGCCGTCCAAAAGCCCGTGGGCATCTCCTGTAGTCTTGGTGAAAAAAAAGGACGGAACCCTGCGTTTCTGCGTCGATTATCGTCGTCTGAACAAGATCACGAAGAAGGACGTATACCCCCTCCCACGAATAGACGACGCACTGGATCGGCTCTGCAACGCTAAATACTTCTCGTCAATGGACCTCAAGTCTGGCTATTGGCAAATAGAAGTCGACGAAAGAGATCGCGAAAAGACGGCCTTCGTCACCCCAGACGGCCTCTACGAGTTCAAGGTTATGCCATTCGGACTGTGCTCGGCTCCTGCAACGTTCCAGCGCGTGATGGACACAGTTTTAGCAGGATTGAAGTGGCAGTCCTGTCTCGTTTACTTGGATGACGTCGTCGTCTTCGCCGGAAATTTCGACGATCACCTGAGGCGGCTTGCGACAGTACTAGAGGCCATCAAGTCATCAGGGCTCACTCTGAAGCCGGAAAAGTGTCGATTCGCTTACGATGAGCTTTTGTTCCTAGGCCACGTCATCAGCAAATCAGGAGTACGCCCCGACCCACAGAAGACAGCTGCCATCGCAAAGTTCCCGCAGCCAACCGACAAGAAGGCAGTGCGCAGATTCCTTGGCATGTGTGCGTACTATAGGCGCTTTGTCAAGGACTTTTCACGCCTCGCGGAGCCGCTAACACATCTAACCAAATGTGATGTCGAGTTCAAGTGGGAAACGCCGCAGGCCAAGGCATTTCAAGAACTCAAACGACGCATGCAGTCGCCGCCGGTACTTGCACACTTCGACGAGGACGCCGGTACCGAAATCCACGCTGACGCCAGTAGCCTAGGCCTCGGTGCCGTCCTAGTCCAGAGGAAAGAAGGACTTGAACGGGTGATATCGTATGCTAGCCGGTCGCTGTCAAAAGCGGAAAGCAATTATTCTACGACTGAAAAGGAATGCCTCGCCATCATTTGGGCTACAGCTAAATTCCGCCCTTACCTCTATGGCAGGCCATTCAAAGTCGTCAGCGACCACCACGCGTTGTGTTGGCTAGCTAACTTAAAGGACCCTTCAGGACGGCTGGCGCGGTGGAGCCTCAGACTACAAGAATACGACATCACTGTAACATACAAGTCCGGAAGAAAACACTCGGATGCCGATTGCCTATCACGCGCCCCCATTGACCCACCGCCGCAAGATGACGAGGATGACGACGCCTTCCTTGGCATAATAAGCGCGGAAGACTTCGCCGAACAACAACGAGGGGACCCGGAGCTAAAAGGCCTAGTCGAGTATTTGGAAGGGCACACCGATGTTGTCCCTAGGGCATTTAAGCGTGGATTATCTTCGTTCACGCTTCAAAACAACCTACTCGTGAAGAAGAACTTCTCACCAGTCCGCGCCAGCTACCTTCTTGTTGTACCGTCAGCGCTGCGTCCAGAGATACTGCACGCCCTACACGACGATCCAACCGCTGGGCACCTCGGATTCTCCCGGACGCTGTCGAGAATACAGGAAAGGTATTACTGGCCGCGTCTGACCACCGACGTCGCCCGTTACGTCAAGACATGCCGAGACTGTCAACGACGCAAGACACCACCGACAAGGCCAGCAGGATTACTACAGCCGATCGAACCTCCTCGCCGACCATTCCAGCAGATTGGGATGGATTTGTTGGGGCCGTTTCCGATGTCAACATCCGGGAATAAGTGGATCGTCGTGGCGACGGACTATCTCACCCGCTTTGCTGAAACTAAAGCTCTACCAAAAGGCAGCGCAGCCGAAGTGGCGAAATTTTTCGTCGAGAACATCCTGCTGCGACATGGTGCTCCAGAAGTCCTCATCACCGACAGGGGAACGGCTTTTACAGCAGAGCTCACCCAGGCCATTCTGCAGTACAGCCAGACAAGCCACAGGAGGACAACTGCCTACCATCCGCAGACGAATGGTCTCACGGAGCGCCTCAACAAGACCCTCGCCGACATGCTAGCAATGTACGTCGACGTCGAGCACAAGACGTGGGACGTGGTCCTGCCGTATGTAACCTTCGCTTACAACACGGCGGTGCAAGAAACAACACAGATCACGCCGTTTAAGCTGGTTTACGGCAGGAACCCGACGACGACGCTCGACGCCATGCTGCCCCACGTCACTGACGAAGAGAATGTTGACGTCGCTAGCTATCTCCAGCGCGCCGAAGAAGCCCGACAGCTCGCCCGCCTGCGGATCAAGAACCAACAGAGGACCGACAGCCGACACTACAACCTCCGACGACGCTTTGTCGAGTACCAGCCCGGAGACCGTGTTTGGGTTTGGACCCCTATACGCCGACGAGGACTGAGCGAGAAGCTCTTGCGTCGCTATTTCGGACCGTACAAAATCATCCGACGTATTGGCGCACTGGACTATGAGGTCGTGCCAGACGGCATTTCGCTGTCACAGCGGCGCCGCTCACGACCTGAAATTGTCCACGTTGTGCGACTCAAGCCGTACCACCAGCGTTGACGAACTTTCGGACTTCGCGTAACTGACCTTTGGACTTGATTTCTTTTCGTTGTTTTGTTACTTATGTTTAATAAGGGTCCTTTTGTGTTTCGCTCTCTTATATTTGTAGCATCGGGTCGATGCTTTTTAAGAGGGGGGTATTGACACGTGTACTTATCTTTATCGGGCGACCACGTTTCGCCACCTAAGAAATGTAATCGCACAGCGCGGGACGCGCCTGCATGTATCCGAAGTTTCTGGAAAGTTATCGATACTTCTCCCCGGCTATCTGTTGTCGCCGAACGTTGCGTTATCTGATTTCATCGTGTAACGCGAATGGTGTAGAACTTTGTGGAAGGCACGCGGGCCCGAACGATTAGTCTGGAACATTCGATGACTGCTGTATAAAAGCCGACACGCTTGACCCGCTGATCAGATTTCCGACGATCGCCGACTGTGTTCGCCGCTTTCGTTGTGCTATAAGTGTAGCCTGTTTTGTGGGCACAGGTTCGCCCAATAAAATCTAGTTTTGCCTTTCACAGTATTGCTACTGTGTTCTTAACGTCACCACCACGTGACAATATTCGAGGCCCAAATATATGTACTACTGAGATACCTTGTACAAGATATCCCACATATTACACATTGCCCTCAAACATATTCAAGAATACCTGGGGAGCGTTTATGTGAAAGAATTATAACGAGTATGAAACCAGATATGCAACCGGACAGAGGCAAGGTACGAAACCCATCTTAACGTAAAAGTGCGCGAAAAAGACGTAGACAAGAAAGAGAGAAACGAAAAACTCCGGCGCTATTTCTACGTCTATGTCTGCATCTTTTTCGCGCACTTTTTCGTTAAGATGGAACCACACCAAGTCGCGCAGCTCACAGTTCTGCTGGATATGAAGTCCATCAGAAGTGTATGCAAGTGGTTTAAGCATATTCTGGTGGTCAGCTGCCTTCTTGCGCGACATTTCACTTTGGGAGATGTGATGACGATATATGTAACATGATGAGCCACTGCCGACCTTGAATGTCAGGGTGAAGCCTCTTGTTCCTACACTACGCCCACATCTATGTATATCTTACAGACCTTCGAAGTTCTCCGAGCAAGTGTACTACCATCATGTTTTCTGTGTGCGAGGAGTACACTGGCATTTTCACTTGAAGATTTTGAAATATATTTAAGAGAAACATAAAATGTTCCGCAATGTCTCCGTGGCTAGAACACTTTTCCCCTCTGCAGAAGGCCGTGGGTTGCATTTCTGACGCCTGGGGTCGCATTCTGATGGAGCCTGAACTAGAAAAATTGGCTGAAGGCTTAGCTTGGTTAAGCCTGGAAGGTTGCGAAACCAATACCCTTGGCTGCGCCTTGGTTCGGCTGATGGTGTGGACATGGTCGCTCTTTGTTAAACTTATGGCTATACATCATCCGACATAGCGCAAGGCAGCGCGCCGACCACTGCGAGGAGCCGATCTGTAGCCCCATTTATCCTCCTAGCGTGATGTCACACCAGCGAGCGCCCTCTCTCGGTAACGCCGCAGCAGCGGCGCGCAAGGCTTCGCCTCCACCATCGATACCGCAAGCTGGGGCCCCGTCTCTCGGTCTGGCGTGACGTCACATGGTCACGTGACGCACAGCTGTGTAAGGAGGCGCCACGACCACCGATGGGCCGAAAGTGCGAGCATTATTGCTTTGGCAATAAAAGAATAAAAAAAAACAGTGTGTGACTGTTTAACTATAGATGGCTTAACAGTGGGCACGGAACACAGTGCATTGAGACCAACAGATTACCGCGTATTCTGTGTTGACTACGGCCACGTGGCTCGCCCTGCACGGTGCCCCGACCCTCTGCCTGACTGACTGCCGGAGCTTCCTCCAATCAGAACCACACCTCTTGACAACCGGGCGTCTGGGCGGGTATCGCTTGCACATGTTTTTTTACCGGTGGGCGTCCGATGTTGGAGATCGAACCCAGCACTTTCCGCAGCCGATCCACGAGCACTAACTGTTGGGCCACGGCTACGGTAACCATAGGTGCATGGTCAAAGTAAGTCCAGAGCTTTTACATCCGGCGTCTATCACAACCAGGATGTAGATTTTTCAAATTTTATCTCCTCATTTCGAAAATGGTATTCTCAATTCAGATTATGTTTACACATTTTTATATCATTTGAACGAATGATTCCAGCCAGTGCCCAATGTACACTGACAAAACACCATTTTCTGGCTGTCTCTAGCATCAAGGACAGTTGATTTTATTAAGGAAGAATCCCTTATTTATTACTTACTTTCTTTCGCGCATCTTTTAGTTCGCTGCATGAAACTAAGAGTGTGTGCGACCAAAGCAGGAAAGAAGAAACTGCCCCATCTCCTACAGCTTCGCCATCGCAGTGGCAACACTCTCTGGGGCATTTTATGCTTCCTTTTGTTTATTCCTTTTAAGCGCCTCCGGCTGTTCTTTCACAAGTGTGCACAGCCAGGCAGCGCCTGCCCTTTCAAATAACACCATGGCAGCACAGACGCGGCTTTTCCTAGCACGAACGATCTATGAAACGTAGTCTGTGATAAATTTCACAATGTGACCACCACTTCTTATTACTTTTTCTTCCTATTCTTGCTCCGCGTTTACAGACGTCGCAAGACTTTGAAGCAAAACTACATGTCCATTTACTCGGAATACCCAAGTGTCCACGATAATGGCCCAAACATTATAATATACAGCGCATCATTTGAATGCCTAAGTAATATGTGCATCGTTGTTCACGTGATGCTTGAGTTTTTGCATCGTAATGTGCATACCCATTAGCAAAATTCTGCTGAGAAGCAGAAGTTTCATCCGACGAAGGCTGTTTTTATTGTACTTTTCCTTCGAGCAGGCGGGAAACGGCGCAACGCGACTGTGAACATCAGTATATTTATTTACCCGGCCGATGCGAGTACTCAAGCCCACGAGTGGTCTCGTGCGCAAACATCACAATTTTTTGTGCCTGAGTGCGCGCAGCCACATGTTCTGAGTATGCAGAGGCAAATTTCGTTAGAGGAGCGCTGGCGAGCTCCGCGAATTCTTCCGCAGCCATGACAAACAGTGATGAGACGGAAAGCAGGGCGCACACAGAAATGGTCAGACCGAGGCAATAGATTTCGCACAAAACGCGTAGGCGCGCTGCTTGCGTACAACTAATGGCGGCCCGGACGTAGCTAAAGGGCGACCGTAAATTAGCGCCGCCGCTTTACTCCGGTTCGCCGTGCAAGCGTTTGCTCAATACCGGACCGGGAAAAGTCCAGAGCGAGCAAGTGGGCCGTCTGCCTGACCTATGGCAGACGGCGTGACTGCACTGGACGACAAATTATCGCACGCGGTCGGTACATGCACTGGACAAAGCAAAACAAGCCAATTTCGTTTTGTATATTTTGTATTCTGGCATACCTATTCACTTGCATGTGCATGTTGCATAATAACGCGATAGCGTTAAAGGACTCATGCCACACAAATGTCGGCGTCGACGTCCCACGCGCGGCGTCGGACGTCGTTACGGCAGAAGTAATTTCAAACCACGGAAACCCGGGCCCTCCACGTGGGGCAATGAAGTTATTGAACTAATTTAATTTCTCAAGCTAAAATACGTATAAAAAACGTAAAGTACGGCTTGCAGACAACCTACAGGCATGATAGCGTCGGGCTGTAATTTGAATGTACGAAAAAAGATAATTCTGTTGCGCGAAAACCAAAAAAGAGAACACAAACCCCTTTTTCAGCGTTTCTACCATTATTAGAGCGGCGATGGTCTCCCAGACTTGAGCGCGCAGATCTCAAAGGCCCATAAAGCTGCGCGCTCGGTTCATTGCAACAACTCCTGATGGCGCTCGAATCCGCCACACCGTGGCCCGCGGAAGAGGCCGCGTTTCTACCAGAAGGCTCGCCTTCGTGCATAGCGTTCGCCGCATTACGGTTACACAAGATGCAGTTGCCGGGAAGCGTGTAAGGGATCTTTGGATCCTATCGCGTTTAACTCTTCAAGGCGAAGCTCAAGCGTCCTCCTAATTTTGCACGTACTTTCGATTTCAATGGAAATTTTGTTAATAAGTGGAACTCCAATACACTTCTCCGCGAAGTACGGGAATTAATATCTCAGAACTGGTGCCATCCCGAGAATTCGTTACAATTTGTCCATAAGGTGATTAGTTAAAAACTTAATTAGTAAATTGCTGTTGATGAGTCGATTATGCTTTTCATTGTTATTGTGCAAGTAATGTTCGCCTTCTCGAGTATACACGAGCTCATGGACTAAAGTGGTGCTATCTGCCAGAAGGCAACCTTTAAGTTTTTTTTTATGTGTTCGTGGAAACGCCCTGTACATACAACAGCGACCTTATCAGCATGGTCACGCCACTTTCAGGAGGGATTGCGTGCTATCCCGTAGGAGTGGCGTGAAGCGACGTACACTCGGTCTCGGCTGTCTCGTTCTCTGTCATGTCGGGCGGCTTGTAAAGAGTGGTTCGAAGGATGGACTTCCGCCGGAAGCAATAGTCACGAACACGTTCACATAAAGAGGAAAACTACCACTTGGCTGTTAACGAGAAGAAAGAGCGTGCGCGTACGTACATGAGAGCTACGAATAAAAGCGCCGTAAAAGCGTAGC
This sequence comes from Dermacentor andersoni, assembly GCF_023375885.2. Classification (NCBI taxonomy): domain Eukaryota; kingdom Metazoa; phylum Arthropoda; class Arachnida; order Ixodida; family Ixodidae; genus Dermacentor; species Dermacentor andersoni. The sequence goes on along the minus strand of NC_092823.1, from coordinate 63,261,655 downwards.
TGGCAGGGAATCATCAATCTGCTCATCATTGCTGAATACGCGAGCGCACATCCGATTTTGCAGCAAGGAGCGTTTTTCGTAACACCCGCGAGCGATTGGACTATAAGTTTATCAGGCGTATCACGTAGCACGAGAACGCTACAACTGTCTGAGAATGCCATCTGTGTATTGGCGGCCAGAATAACATTTTTGGTAGCGTGTTTCGAAACGGCCTACAATGCGCGAAGGGCCATCGCTACATTTATCGGTAGTTTTGATGTTTGGATGCATTTGCGCTCAAGCGATTTAAACGCGGCGCTTTCCGCTCCACCAGTGGGCGCTGCTGACGCCGACTTTAGGCAGTGTGGTACAAGACGAAAGCGAGGGACCTTTGTTACACGTTGAGACCGCGTTTACCCAGCGTTCACCGTGATCACCCAGAGCCGAGCGGTGGTACCGGTGGCCCAGAAACCGCCGACTGCCATGCTCGTCGATTATCGCGTTTGCATCCCTCAGCACCCTAGATATACTTTGTATTATCTCAGAGACAACCATTAGTTCATAGCATATCAGTTGTTTCGTGCTTTCTGTGCATTACGCTTTGTGTATTCGTTCCGCTTGAAGAGTGCATCATTTGAATCGTAACCAACGAGCCCAGCTCGTTACCCTAACTGCCCTTTCTTTAGGAATACAGCGTTGGAGTACCTTCCTTCTTAGGTTGTAAAATTTCCTACATGTAATGCGTGCTAAAGTACCTGCGGCGGAATGAACGGCCGGTTTAAACAAACTTATAATTAGCGTGCAAAGCAAAACATTAAAGACGCTCCGAACAGAGCTGCATTACAAGGCCATAGACACGCGAAGACGAAAGCGCTCGCGGTGTTTCACCGTCGTGGCAAATCCACGCGCATTTAGTGTTTGCTGATCAACTCAGCTGCCGTTTCCGTGGCGTGTTGTCGGTTTCGCTGTTTCCAAAGTGTTCGCTGCAGCCCCTCTAATCGAATTCCTTGCGCGGGTTGCCAGAGCCTAAGCGTGGGTCGCAGCCAATCAGTGGGCGACAACTTTTATCCGTGGAAAGACCCTCGGGCGAAAACTATTAACATGCGCATTGTGCCTGCGAAGGAAATCGTGCATTAGGTATACGTCGACTGCCGTGATGACTGTGCTAGATCTTTCTTTTCCCAAGGGAAACGTTGTTCCGCTGTTTTTCGGCATTTCTCAAGTATATGCCTCGCGGTTGTCGTTAGCCTCCTGAAATGTTTCGTATGCAGTCCAATTATTTCATATATTTTCCTTACGCTTTTTGTAATTCTTAAAGAATCGGTAACAAATTCCGTTTTCTTTTTTCTCGAAAGTACTGCAAAGCAACTAAGTGCAAATTATGGACTGAATATACGGACCTTTTCATGAAGTTTATTGGGATTCACAGTCCTGCAACAATGAGAACGTGATTGCTTGAAGCTACGGCGTCGTTTCGTTTTATTTCTTTTAAATTTGACGCGGAAAGGATTAACGAATTGAAGCGCTACGTGAATGAGACGACGGGCAGATGTTTGAGCGTACGGAATTTTTAATTCCAGTGTGCAGAAACGTAAACATCAACAGAAAGAAACAGACGCTCGTCTGTCGTCTGTTTTTCTGTCCGCTACCGTGTTTTACGTTAAGATTTGCCGTGATGTCTGAGCGTCGCCTGCGTGACTGTTTGTAGGATATGATGCGTCACTAAAAAACGAATGACCAGGTCAGTAGAATGCTGGGATCGCGCTGCTGACGTCACCGCGAAAACAACTGTCGTGATGGGCACACAGATCAGCTGTCTAAGACCTACTGTTATTGACGCTCCTCAGGTGACGCGGGAAGAAGTGCTACTCATGCCCAATTCATCTTTTGCAATATCAAAGAGCTGTCTGACCTAAACAGTGCAGGCGAGGCCATACGTGGATGCGCTTTCTGTATTATTTACATTCTTGTGACTTTTGTTCGCTTACCATTCACTCATTGTTTTTCTACAAAACTTTCTTCGATCTTAATGAAAGAAGGGGGAGAAAGATTGTCGAGAAGTCAGCGGTATGAATAAGAGGGAACGCGGGGGGGGGGGGGAGGGGTTATAAAAGGTTTTGCTCATTAGGCAGTTAAGTTGAAACGGAAGTTGGACAGGCAATTAAATGCGTTTATAGGGCAGACAACAGATGATGTATTGCACACACAGAATGAATGCAAAGGGAAGGAACGCCCTTCGAGAACGGCAGACAGCTACGCGTTGCGATGACATCAGGCAATTTGCAGGCACAGGATGGGGCCATCTGGCGCAAAATGGTTTCTAATTGATCGCTTGGACAGGCCTTCGTCCTAGAGTAGACGTGATGTAGATAGATATGTGATGATGCCGACGATTATCAAATGTGCTCGAACGATTTCTCACTGTACAAAGCTGACGAATCGCGCACTGGAGGAAGATATAGAAGGAAAATCGCACAACAAATCCTGGTAATCGTCCGTCTCATATGCTCACGATTCGCCTCGATAGCTTGCACGATATGACGTAGCGGCACAGATCAGGAGGGCGCGGGTTCGTTTCCAGCCATGGCGGCCAGCATACCGATGGGGGTTATACGCAAAAATGCTCGTGTACCGCGCATTCAGTGCACCCTAGGGAACTCCCGGCGGTTCATGCTAACTCGGCTCCGTCTGCGATACGACGTCCTTCGTAGCGTTCACTGGGTAGGTTGTGAACCTTCAACCTAGCAGTTTAATAGGGAGTTTTAGTATTGGCGCTCCATCACTTGGGCCACTAAGCCACATTACGTTGGTTGCCCTTTGGTTCGTAGGAGCATGATAGTTTTAGAATTGGGAAACGAGCAGCGTTAGGTTGCGCGCCAGGGACGCTGCAGCGGTGAAAATAAGACGCTTGAAAGCGAGAAAGCAGGAAGAGTGTCTTTACAAGCGAAACCTAAATGAAAACACTGGAATGAACTTTGCAATAAAAAAAAAAATTACGACTATGTTAGTCTTTATACGACTCGTTGCAGCCCTTTCTGAGCCAGGGGGATTGGGGTGGGGTGGGGGTGGGGGTTCGAAGTTCACGTCGCAGGACGCCGAGCCGACTTCTGCAAGCGTCTTTTCGCGCTGCGCTGCGTCTCTTGCCTCCGAATATCCAGAAAATTACCCGGAACGCGGCAAGTTCGCTTTGCAACCAACTGTTGTATGCCGATTTGAGTTGCACTGAAACGTGACCGCACATACGAGGCTTTGTGGCTAGCCATGCTTGGTGCCAGAACACGACTGAGCGATCCGAGCTCTGGATGGCTGCGGCTCGTATGCGTCTCTCGGCTAGCGCGTAACTGCTCGTCGTCGGCGCGGGCCACCCACGGTGGCTTGGGAACCGAAGCTATTTTTTGAGTTTTAGCACCTTTTGGTTGAACCTAACGCAAAGAGCCAAGGCTCCCTTGCGCTCTGCTCTTGCTCAGTTGTGGCCCTCCATCTTCTTGTGTTTCTAAAACTCTCGGCTTATTTCACACGCCCGCACTTTCCAGCGTCATTCGAAGACGTCACAGGGGGCGCTCATGTCCAAAGAAACAATTCATCGACGTAACTGCCCTGCAGGGGGGAGAACGCCCACGTTCTTACGTCACATTTTTCTTAGCCGTGTGCAGGAAGGACATGTGAAAGCTCGTCAAATATTAAAACTGTGGCTAGATATCTCGCGCTTGCGTTTCACGCCGTCATCGGCTGTCACATACATCGCGCTTCCACTATCGATGCTTATAATTTTAACGCCCACTGCCATAGTGTTGAATTCATACTTCATAGATTCATATATTGCTTAGAATGAGGTTTCGTAGAATTCATAGATGTCTAGCATATTGTTCCGCCCTACCATTCGCAACAGTTCTTAATCGCTTGCCGCTGACTTTTTCAGATATTCTTCTGGTAGTCCGCTTATATCGAGAGAATATATATATATATATATATATATATATATATATATATATATATATATATATATATATATATATATATATATATATATATATATAACGCTGGTCATTCCACTCCTAACGTCACTCACTCCGCCCTTAACACGTTTTCTCCTAGCTTCAAGTAATTTAGGAAATCATTCGTCGCTGACTATTGCCTGAACGCAATGCCCGGCGCATACCCACGCGTTTCGATTCGATTAAGGTTTTATAGCATGGTTCGGCTAAGAGGCGGTATTATTAGGAGGTTTCAAAATTCGCTTTTCTCACGCGACATGCCATGATATTCAATAAAGATGTCGTAACCACCACCCACGCGAAGGTTTCGCACCCTTAAGCAATATGAAAACCCGAAATAAAGGCCCACGTTTTATCAATCAATACTTTGTATGCGCCGCTCAATTCCGAGAAAAGGTTTCTGAAGTGCTTAACTGCAGTGGACGAAGTCTCCCTATCGGTAAGGAGTACGCGTTCGCGCCCAAGTTCTTTTTTTTTTGATAATGAAATAAATGGTCTCCATAAAAAGCGCATAACCCGTGGTCTTAATTGTTAATTAACAACTGAATGAATGGTCCAGAGAACGCCCGAGATGCCGTCTGCATTTATTCACAACGACGAGAGCTGCAGCAACACGAAGAACATCCAAGATCTACGAGGTTCCTCTGCATGTATACGAGAGAAACGTAGCACTCCAGCAACTCAAGTTCAAAAATAAAAAAAGGAACCTTTGGAAGCAAGGACATCCGGTTTACCCGCCGCAGTAGCTCAATCCCTAAGTCGTTGCGTGGCTGAGAACAAGGTCGCGGGTTTAATTCCGACAGTGGCGACCGCATTGCGATGGAGGCGGAATGCAAAACCGCGCGTGTGCTTAGATTCTAGGTGTGCGGTGAAGAACCCAAGGTGTTCAAAAACCAAGAATCTGTTGGGAGCTCGGTTCAGCGGAGGCAAGTAACACACGTTTCAACAGCTTCAGAACGGAGAGTCGACTGGCTCTATTCCCTAATAAAAGCAGGTTTGCCAAGTGGCAGTAGGTGGTGCCGCAGACGTACAGCCGCTTCGCTTCGAGCAGGGCGCAATGACCTCCCGGCGGTAACAACGAAGTTACAGACGGTCACTACAAATCAGGAGTCTGCTAAGCAGGGCGTGCCTCATAATCACGTCGCGGTTTTGGCAGGCGAAATCACGGAATTTATTTTAATTTTTTTTTAAATATCTGGTTGTCTTATACATCCGCGAATTTTGATCCGGCGTTTGTCCTTGTACCGTTTGTCCACACACCATTTAACTGCTTTCGCTGGTGCCATGCGAATGCAAAAAATAAAAAAAATTGGCTGAAGGCTTAGCTTGGTTAAGCCTGGAAGATTGCGAAAGCAATACCATTGGCTGCGCCTTGGTTCGGCTGATGGTGTGGACACGGTTGCCCTTTGTTAAACTTATGGCTATACATCATCCGACATAGCGCAAGGCAGCGCGCCGACCACTGCAAGGAGCCGAGCTGTAGCCCCATTTATCCTCTTAGCGTGACGTCACACCAGCGAGCGAACTCTCTCGGTAGCGCCGCAGCAGCGGCGCAAAGGCTTCGCCTCCACCATTGATGCCGCGAGCTGGGGCCCCGTCTCTCGGTCTGGCGTGACGTCACACCAGGGAGCGCCCTCTCTCGGTAGCGCCGCAGCAGCGGCGCGCAAGGCTTCGCCTCCACCATCGATGCCGCGAGCTGGGACCCATCTCCCGGTCTGGCGTGACGTCACACGGTCACGTGACGCGCAGCTGTGTAAGGAGGCGCCACGACCACCGATGGGCCGAAAGTGCGAGCAGTATTGCTTTCGCAATAAAAACAAATTATAAATAAATAAAGAAAGAACTACAAGCAACGTCTGGTGTTGCTCGAAACGAAGATCACCATTTCAGAATCGCTTAGAAAAAGCAAGACAGCGTTGCGAATACCAAACCTTCTCCTCTGGCCAAACAAAAAAAATTACCGGGGGAATAAAATAGCCTTCCTTTGGTTGATTCAGACAGCCAGAAATGTAAATAGATTCATTGGTGCTTCCAGTAGCGCATTGTCCATACTCGATCGATGATTGCAGTAATTCGACCGAGCTCTCTTTCATGCGGAGTAAAGCAATCTTATTCTACTTTATCAGCGGCATAAACGCTTACCACATAAAAAAAAAACCTTCAAGTTCGTAGATTCTACAACGATGTCGCGAGCATACCGGCATACTTACGATCATTTCGGAGAATCAAAAATCTACCCGTACAAAGAATTTACCATGACGAACGAGCGAAATGCCTAAATGTCGCAGAAACGAAGAAAATGCCAAAATACCGACGTCAACGTTATATACACTTGACGACAGACCTTCGTCAAAGCGTCAGACGTCAGCGGCAACAAACGCTTCTCGCCGGGAAACAGAGCACGACGCCGACACAGGCGCGTTCGTCGACCTCACCAGAAGAGTATGTTTGCCCTTTCGGTCGATTTCGACAACAGCTTATACCCCTGTCAAGCGGGCAAGTTAAGTGCACTTACGGCGAGTGCACTCGGTTTTTAAGTGCACTTTCCCAAATCTTAACGTCGCAGCGGAGTGTACTCTCATATGAGTGCACTCAAGTCGGAGTACGTTCACGGAACGCACTTTGCTGGCCGAGTGCGTAGCCTCGCCGCCAACGGTTTGAAGGAGTGCCTAGCCTCGCCACCAACGCTTTCAACGACGCAAAATGTAATGCATAGAAAAAGGACACAAATGTTCATTTCAGTTATTGAGCAGCTTTTAACAATATAATTTGTGTTTAGCGAGAAGCGAAACAGCACAACAAAGAAACGAATTTATCATGTACGCAACTAACGGCGCCAGAATGATGCGGCATTGCGGTGCCGCCATGCTCATTCAGTTCGTGTTTATTTTGGTGTGAAAGCGTGCTGACCACGCCGGTCGTGCTTTGAACCGTGTGCGTGGCATTTTGCAGTGTAGCTAAATATCGAACTTGCCGTCTTTGCTCATATATACTCGCTCATATGCTGTTTTAGCACGATTATGAGCAGGATCAACTGCCGCACACCGCCATGTTGTTTTGGATTGGCTAGGCATTCGTCTTGGCCAGCATTGACTTGCAACACACTTATAATAAAAACTTCTTCGTTTTTTGTTGAGACAAATAGATGAAGTTTGTTTTTATATATAATTCTTAAAACAATCGCTTTTTAGCAGCTTTCTATTGTTAATTTACATCTTTAAAAACGCGCTCTTAGTCTGTCACCATTTTGTTTTTACTGCGAGTGCACTCTGTTTTCCCGTTAAGAAGCGCGTTGCCTAAAGTGTGACTCAAGGTACCGAAGTGCACTCCCCGTAAGTGCACTTAACTTGCCCGCTTGACAGGGGTATTAGATAATCCCCAACGTGGAAACATCTCAAACAGCTCAGCTAATCTGATTTCGTGTGTTATGTTATAGTAGCCCTTAGGTCTTTGACATTAGAACAGTTATTTTTTTGTCACAAAAATAATAAGTCACGTTAACAACCATAGGACAGGCTGGCTGTCGACGCCCGAGCATGAAGTTTATGTAGAGCTCCTGGCCCTAGTCACTTCCGTATAAAACGTACGTAAAAATTAAATTAACCCGCCGTGGTTGCTCAGTGGCTATGGTGTTGGGCTGCTGAGCACGAGGTCGCGGGATCGAATCCCGGCCACGGCGGCCGCATTTCGATGGGGGCGAAATGCGAAAACACCCGTGTACTTAGATTTAGGTGCACGTTAAAGAACCCCAGGTGGTCGAAATTTCCGGAGTCCTCCACTACGGCGTGCCTCATAATCAGAAAGTGGTTTTGGCACGTTAAACCCCATAATTAAATTATCAAATTAAAAATTAAATTGGGGATTTTACACGCCAAAAGCCCGCATTATGAGGGACGGCGTAGTGGGGGACTTGAGATTAATTTTGACCACCTGGGGCTCCTTAACACGCACCCCAGACTAAGTACAAGAGCTTATTTGCATTTTGTCTCCATTGAACTGCTGTCGCCAAGGAGAAGCATACGTAAAAAAAGTGCAGAAGAATGCTTATTTTCAGTATGAAGCACCTCATCTATGTGCCGACGAAGGCAAACGTAAATACAGAGAGAGGTTACACGAATTCCATCCACCTGCCACCATAACGCAACGACTGTCGTACTGCGCTACTCAACACGAGGTCACGGGTTCGACTTCTCTGCGTGGCAACAGCATTTAAATGGGGGCGAATTGCAAGAAAGCACCAATACTCATTTTTAGGTTTACTTTGACGAAGTCTAGCTGGTCAAAATTAAGTCGTATGTCTGCACTACGGTGTCTCTGCTGGCACCATTACTGCTGCTGGACGATAAATTCAATCAATCAATCAATCAATCAATCAATCAATCAATCAATCAATCAATCAATCAATCAATCAATCAATCAATCAATCATAATATTTAAAACTCACCTGATTAGTTCTACTTAGCTTCACCCATGAATAAATGCCTAAGCACGCCCTTCCAGTGTTATCTGCGACGGATGCCACGAAGACGAAGTTTCTCACGCTATCGCGGCAGTCCCCATGTCGATAATAAGATAAGGCATTGTGAGGAGACGTATACGTCAGCAGCGATTAGGCATCCGCGTGGGAGGCAGCATCACCTGTTTAGATAGCTGCACTTATTTTTTTCAGTCCTGTGTACGTGAGCATTCAAAGAAGGGATGCAAGCCGATGTTCCAAGACATCCGCAATCATTGGCTACCCATTGTACTTCAGTTGTCAGGCCCGAGCAAGCTTCTGTAGAAGGACATGGGGACATACTAAGTGGTTGAAGTACGAAAACATAAGCCTACGTTCGGAATGTATAACACACCAGGCAAGGTTACGTTTGTCATTGGCAGAACGCGTTGCAATGGGCACTGCTGACAGTTTTTCGAAGAAAACACACGTCGGACATGAAACACACCTGAGGACGGCAATTTATTTCGCCGTAACTATCGAAATTCAGGTGGCAATCCAGAAAGGGATACCTTACACATTTTCGGCGAGACGGAAGTCCGCAAATGGTATGAATGTGCAACTCGCAAGTAAAAAATATCATCCCGCCACTGTTTATGAGTGCATATCAGTGTTATTACTGTGCGTGACAAAATTAATAACAATGCCATTTACTGTTGCTGCAAGCGGGTCTATGGTTAATCAATTGGCCCCCAACATAAACGGAAGGGGAAAAATATCGTCTTGTTCACATGTTCACAGCTTGGAACTTAAACTGATCAACAAAATCTAGAAAAGGAGCATGTGCGAATTTACATACAGTATGAGGGGTCAGTACGCTAGTTTGATCGTGCATTTAATTAAATATTGATATTAACATTGACAGTCTATACCATTTTCAACTCGTTATTTTGTGAGTAGGTGAGAGTATTTTGCTCGTATTTACCACTTGAGCATGATTTAGAATAAATCAAGATGGTTCAGAAACAAAAAAAAGACATCTTAAGCTGAATATGTTTACGTTCGTTGGTAAATAGGTGCTCTGCACTCGACATTTTTCTACCCGCTCACGTGAATAAATATGGGTTGATTGATTGGTGGGTTGTTTGATTAGGAATTGTAAATGTTGGCAACAAGTACAATATGTTGCCGGTCTTTTAACAGAGGTAAATTGTTAATGTGATGAAGAATCCCGAGACGTATTCAGATATTTGAGAGTATGCATATAATAGTTAGTTTAAAGGATACAGGACAGTCATAAAATATGGCAAGCCAAATATTCATCGCTTTCTAAGGCCCAGTTTTTTGATGCAGATTAACTCCTACGGTATCAAAAGCTACACATCTTCACGGAGCAAAGCACATTCGAATAACCGTTCGCAGAGTATATTTTAATATAGCTCTAGCCTTGTCCTCTGCCGACCAGATGTGTTTTCATATGTAGCCACAAAAGCGTAATGCATCAAAGACAACTGCGGTTGCTAGAGTGCGCTATCTTAAAACGAAATATTAGTTAACTGAGAGGCTATAACTTAGTAGGGAGCAGGCACATTCTTCATTCAGAATATACAGAAACAGGAGACTGGTGCATAGACGATAATATTGCGAAGAAAACTTAAATGAAGGCATAATACAAAATATAAGCGCGATGGCACGGCGACAGGTGTTATAACCCTGTAAATATGTACCACACAAGCAATTGAAGCCGCTGTCAACTACAGAAAGACCAGGCATACATGTGATCTGTCTTCATTAAAAGAAACCAACTCAACCGGAACAAGAAACGACATAACGAAGCAGACCTACTAAAAATATCGTTACTTTGCCTTTCTGCGTCAGTGACCAAAAACTCTCAGCAAGCAACTAGAAAGCATGTACAGCTTGCGATGACGTCACCACGGCGACCTTCTCATGACAGTTCTTTCGAAGCCGTAGAACAGCTAGAAAACTACTCGCGTATTCAAACACAGGTCTTTAGATACAATGTGGAATTTCTGGTTAGTGCTCAACCATAGCACTCCGTGTTTGATGCACACAACTTTCTCTTGCGATGCATATTCCTCTTCGGTAACAAATCTTCAGAGCCATTGCTCTCTGTTCCAGCTGGTAGAGTCATTTTCTGCGACCAACGAATATTCATTGTCCGTATTCGCTCAGGAAACACATGTGCGCTATTACACTGTCTACAAGGGCATATAGTGTCCTGGTATCACGGAGGAAGGAAACTAAGGAGAGGCCCTACCCCCTCCGCGCGCTAGGAGAAAAGTGTGGCGGAAATGACGTAGTAGGTTCTCATTTTTTTGCTGCTTTTTTTTTTTTGTTGTTGTATGGCCACGCCTTTTGGGCCACAATGGCGCCGTTATAGTTTTGAGCGCTCACACGTGTTGCTCTGGTAGGTTTCGGGCCGTGGCAAATGCGTTGAGTGGGCGGGTTTGCGTTAGTCACCGTGTCTTGTTGCGCTGTGTTACCTGCACCGTGCTCTGCCAGATGTTGCGCGAGCGCGCGCGCTCCGCGCGCGACACCACACGCAGCGCGGCGTGGTTTCGCGAAAGATGTAAACAAGAGAGGAGGGTGGCCCACAAGGCGGAGCATCGCCATGAGCAACGCCAAATTCCGGCTTCACTTTTGCTTCACAAAGAGTGACGTCAGGGCCTCTCCTTAGTTTCCTTCCTCCGTGCCTGGTATACTACTGACAAATCGGCATGGTAACTTTTTATAATTTACATATAGTCCTAAAGAAGTGAACTCATCCTCTGACTCACTGTTCCAGCGACATATTATTGAGAAAAAGCCCCTACATACGTCATGTTCCTTTCAAGTAGCGCTTTCAGCAACGGAAAGTGTCAATGTCGCCACAGAATTCCTCTTGACAACATGGATGTTCTGTGTAGCAATACAGGCATCGGGGTTTGGACATACACTTGCAATCTTAAAGGTGTCACCCTAATGCCAAGCTCAGTCACGGGCTAAAGCTTTTGTCTCTAATTTTGCTATCATCGTGTCTTACGCTCCTCTTATGTTCGTTTCAGAGCGCAGTACTAAGGCACCCGTGCCTGCTGCGAGCGTCGGCGTTGGCGGCGTAACCGAGAGAACGAGTACAGCGAAAAATGAAATACGGAACGCAGAGCGGGAGATGAAAGACACGAGCCGCGGATGCCGGAGACCAATAACAGTGGCCCCATCAGTGACGTGCGCGCGGGAAACTGGTCTCATCCGGACTTGCCCGACTCATCGTTTCGTACTATCATCTGCTCCCGTCAGCTCTCGCTCACGCTTGATTGGTTTGCTTGGTTTGGTATCGTTCACGGCTTGTTTCAATTATTATTCTTTGCGATTTCGCAATCTCATTTTATGCGCGACGAAAGCAGTTCAGTACTTTCTGAAAGCCACGCGGGCACCAGTGATTACACTCGAACCTTCGACGAGTCATGTGTAAAAGCCTACGCGCTTGACCCGGAGATGAAATTTCCGACGATCACCGACTGTGCTCGCCGCTATCGCTGTGCTTGAGCGTTACTTGCTTATTGGGCGAAAGTGTGCCCAGCAAAAGATTTGACTTTGTAGCTCACACTTTCGACACTGTGTCGTTCTACATCTTCACTGGCACGTGGCAGTCTAATAATAATACAGAATAGTGTCAGCCAGTTCTTTCTGAATATTTAGCGACGCAACCAGTGGATTGTGCTTCGCCTGCCCCAGCTGCTAAACAAGCTGCCCGAGAAGAGGCTCAGGGCCGCTGCCGAGATGATCCTGTCGTTAGTAATTAAATTATTTGGCACAATATATGATGCGAACTTTAATATTTGATGCGAACTCTAATGCGAACTTTGAGCGCAGCTCAAAGTTCGCATTAGACATGACACAGAACATTCGGTTTACTACCCAATATGCCCAATTACAGGAATATTAACGAAATCGAGAAGAGTGAAACAGCGTGCTAGACACAAGCACAGTGGTTGACACAAGTCAGGTAATGTTAATGGTGTCTGCACATGCTGCCAGTAACACTTTATGAACTTTACAATTCAGCAAGAAAAAAATCTGGTTTGTTGCCTGTAGGCAACAAATCAGATTTTGATTTCTTGCACAGTTTTCGTAATGAGTACAATGTTTCTTGCTAAATGTCTGCAGCCAACACTGAATGGTAGGCAGCAAGCAAGGAACACGGGTCAAGCAAGAATCAATTAGCAACGCGAGTCACGTTATTATTACCATTTTTTGATGGCGTTCACAAGTGACAAACCAATGCAACATCTCCGGCGGGTGTGGTATGACACATACGACGTACAACGAGTCAACTGCACTCCTATGCTTCACGTATGACGAGAGCTCTCCGTACAAATTCCAAATGAAGCCATAGGTGGCTCGGCGCGAGACCCGCTTCCAGTTTTCGGTCTTGCGTTTCCCCCTTTTGCTAAATAAAAAACGTTTCTGCTATACATTCGTTCGTTTTTGTTGATTGTGCGTGTTCTCAATGTGTTTTCGACATTTGGATAGAAAATTAACATTTTGGGGTTTATTGATATCTCACGTCCTTGAGAGATATAGCGTCGACTTGTGTCACATTCCCTTAACTGACATATGTGTTGAGCCTAGCCTTGACTCTCCCTTTCACGCTTCTAAGGGAGTGAGACATTCCAAGACGTTGAATTCCGAAATGAGTCCTTCCTCTGTACGAGCTATCTTACTCGAGAGTGGCTACCTCTGACGCTAGAAAATATAAAAAGAACGCTCTAAGAGTCGGTATGTGACATGAATTTCTTTATCTCCATTCTATTTCTTCCTTATCGTCAAACGTTCACGACAGGCCGATGTCGCTGACAACGTGGGCCGAGCACCGGAGCAACATCAGACGAAGCACGGAAAGGAGAGGTGTGCAATAGATTTGTCACATTATTCCTGACCAGGAGTCGCCATTTATTCTCTGTTCTTTTTTTTTTTTTTTTTGTCTGTCAGCAGTCAAAGTGCCAAGGTGCCATTCTCTGTCTGCCCGGCAGAATGCGTCGTTCTTAGCTATAAACCCTCTTTTTTGTTACGGGCTCTTTTTATTAGTCCCATACGTTTGCGCAGTAGTTTGAAACCTACAGTTGACGGCTCATGAAGAACGAGACAGATCGCAGACGCCGCACCGGGAACGAGGAAGGCGTCGCCGACTACCGCTTTACGGTCCCCGCGCACGGTTGCGCAAAACAATACGAGGAGCGGCAAGTTCGCGTTTCTATCGTCGCGCTTTTGCATCGAAAGAAAGCCGCGGGCAGCTCCCCATCAAACTGTCGAAGGAAACGACACCGCGAGGACGAAACAAAAGGCCCGCCTCCTACGAACGACAGGCCCAAGTGCCGGGGCGACGCAGTTAGCGCTCGGGAAACGTGATAGCGACGTCGAGCCTTCCCAACGTCCGCTGTCACGGGGGCGACGTTGGTGAAAGGAACGAATAACGCTGTCAGAGGGAGGGGAGGGGAGGGGGGGGGAGACAGTATGGCGACACCAGACAGGATGGCAGTTTGTCGATCTCAACGTTCAGCCCCGACGCCTTCTACAGAGACATAGTGTCTTTTGTGTGTGTGTGTGTGCTCGCTAAGCGCGAGGACGTTATGGAAGTTGTCGGTCGGGTTCCACACGACGGGGGAAATAACCCCGGAAAGCTGTGTTTACCAAAGCTAAGTGTGTGCGCTGTGAGCATCGGGAATCGGATTGGAGAGCGATCAGCGAGACTGAACGCACGGCAGTGGCGGGGACAGAAATAGCAGGCTTGTTATTCCGTACACAAGTATAGAAGGCTTGCTGGCGAGGCCGGCTACTTCGCGCTCCCTTTCAGCCTGTCCTTTCAGATTTATGTGTTCTTAGTTTGGCGCGTTCGTTCGTTTCGTGTAGCAGGGCAGTTTCGTTCCTTCAAGCTTGTACGCTTATTCTTCCCTCGCTCATGTTAATGTACCATGTGATGATGGCTGTTCGCGATGATCTTGCTACCCTATGATGAATGCGCGCGTTGGTGAGTCAATGCATTTCTCCCTCTGTCCCCGATGCGAAGTTGCGTTGTTGACACCTGCACATTATGATCCGTGTTCTTTTTAAACATTTTTTTCCTTCTGTTAAATTGATTCACACATTTTTGCAGGTGAACTAACACCTGTTTTTATATAGTCACTTCCACATAATCCTATTTTGTTTTTTGCTGCATCTTTCTGCATGACTGCGAGCAATATTACTAAGAGCGAGTTATTCTAACAGGTCGTGTTTTTCGACATTGGCGAACAATGTAAGATGTTTTGATCACTAACATATACTGCCATCGACTGTAGAAAATACAAAGGCGCCGTCAGGCATTGTTCGGCTTTTAGCTGCCCGGGCTGCAGCTACATGTGAGTGCTCTAAAAACAAAATACGCGCGCGCGAATTTTCATAACAACTTTATCTCCAAGAGCCCGGCAATGCTTCAGGCATACATAGCAGCTGTTTCTTTTCATGCATAACAATAAAGAAAGGTGTCATACCTTCGCCCGTGCAGTGTTTGCTGGTAGGCTACGGACTCGTAGGATATTAGCAGCACGACAAATTTCCAACCATAGGTTCACTGAGACAAGCCGCACTTTCGAGATACGCGGCCTTCAAACGTGCTAGGAAATACGCTGGCCCTCCAGCTTGCAGTTTTCTAGAGACCTGCCTCTAAGAGTTCAGGACGATCTTAACTGGAATACCGAGGCATATTTAGCAGATTTCTCGGACGGATATATTGAGAGTGATGCTAGCCTTACGATTTCTGCGAAGCAGTCATGATTATATACACTGCTCCTTGGCTTGACTTTCACTATTACAACATGCGGCCTAACGGTAGTAATGAAAACGTCATCGTGTTTTAGTTATTAGTGAGTGTGTCGATGAACTCCTTTCTTCCAGTTAATATGTATGCCTAGCCGCGTAGCCTATCAGCAAAAATGGCGAAAGCCAGGGTATCGCCGTTCTTCTTAAAACGTTCCAAGTAAAAAAAAAAAAAAACAGAAAAGGAAAGAAAAAAATTGCATTTACGCCCAAAGGGCGACGCACCGACAGCGATACCAATGTTCGGCGTTGTGGTCGACCCCTTCAGTCGGTGTTCGAAGTATGATCCTTTTGGACTACGCGCCGATGCAGTATACCCGGGAGTGCCAAAACTTCTGGCACCTTTTAAATGTTTGAACCTGCCATGCAAGGCATGTAATGGCTTCGCATAGATGCCGCTGCGCTGCCCGTAACAAGCGACTCCAGTGAAATTATATCCTTTTCAGATCTCGAGCAATAACATATCCCCCCACCCCCCATCTTTTTCTTTCAATTAGTCAGAAAACTTAGAATAAGATCCTTGCGCTATGAATGCAAAGTTTAGTGACTTGTCCTTGTGCGCTGCAATTAATGAAAATATTCTTCGGAAAATTTAGTTAGGATTTCAGCAATTTCGTTGGTTTCAATGTGTAGCATGTACCTTGGATATACGGAATACGTAAGAATATAATATGCTTACGAATCAGTACATTGGGAACATCACAGTGACGCTGACACGGACGGCCGGTGAAAATTTTTCATGGTTATATAATCACTTACTTTTTATATACAATATATAAATATAATTACTTGCTTTTGTTATTTTTTTACTGCTTACGCTTGTTATACCGAATGATTACGCTTATCAATTTTTCACGCGGCGCAAGGCGCTCGCTGTTCGATATTTCTTGAGCGTAGTCGCGAATTCTGTAACCAAAGGCGAGTATTTGACGTTCTGCGCGCGTTGGGAATAATCTTGTATATTTTCGAATGTAATACCCCTGCCAAGCATGCAGGTTCAATGCACTTACGGGGAGTACACTAACGGGACCTTGAGTGACACTTTAGGCTGCGCCGTGCTAAACGGGACAACGGTACACACTCGCAGTTGAAAAGAAAACAACAACAACAAAGAAATAGAGACAATTGGCGACGGACTAAGACCGCGTTTTGTGAAGATGTACATTAAGAGAAAAAGAACTTCAAAGAAGTGGTTGTTTTACTCTGTACTATAAATAAAAACAAACTTCACATATATTTTTGAAACACGAAAAAAAAAACGAAAATGTTTTTATTATAGGAGTGTTGCAAGTCAACGCCGGCCAAGACAAGTGCCTAGCCAATCCAGAACAACACGGTGGCGTGTTACGGGGCGGCATTTGATGCTGCTAGAGCTGAATGCGAGCGAGTTCTGTTCTGACTATTTTGTTAAAAGCCGTTCAACACCTGAAGCGAACTTATGTGTCCTTTTTTTACGTGCATTACAGTTTGTGCCATTTAAACCGCTGGCAGCGCGGCTACGCACTCGGCGAGCAAAGTGCGTTCCGTGACCGCACTGCGACGGAAGCGTTCGCTTCTGCAAGTCACACTCCGCTTGCGACGTTTAGATTTCGCAAAGTGCACTTAAACCGACTAACACTTTCCATCAGTGCGCTTAACTTGCCCGCTTGACGTCAAGTGAACCTCGGTGACTATTCTGGAATATGCGAATGGTTATTTATAAGTAGCTAATGTACCGTCAACAGCAAAATTTTACGAGATGCGGTTTCCCCTTCAAATGTGAATTCGTCCACTGTCAAGGCATGACACTTCGTATTTAATGAATCACTGTGCAGGTGGCGAAGGCTGCTACACGCTGAAACATTTAATTCGAGGCTGTGTGACCACGCTTCGCGATAATTCAGCACCTTGGCAGATCCCGCGTCCCGTAAACTTTTGCGGTTCACTGTACATGGCCCGTGAGTTCAGATTCGACGACCGATGACGGTGTTCGCCGATACCGCTGTGGCTTGCGTGTCACTTGGCTGACTTCGCAAGGGCTCACTCACTTGGGAGCTGTGGGCCAAGATCGCAAAGCTTTTCGTTTGTAAGTGTTTTTCTGCCGTTAGACAGCCGGCTTCGCTAACGATATGTCGACCATCAGGATTGGCTGAAATGTTATCGTACAAAGGATTCTAGCGTAAGACTCTTTAGTGAATGCGCGGGCCGTTATTATTAACTCAATTGTCGCAGTGTGTGATCCGTAAGCGTCGCTACAACGCGATAATACTCAATGTGCCATTCAAAAACGCTAGGAAGACATGACAGACCCTATTATGTGGTTTAAGCACTGTTCACGACACTTTTTCTCTGTAACTGTCGTGATTAAAAGAAAAATACTGATTTTTGTGTGCGTATTAACCCACTATCTTTTTGTTCTGACGTTCAGTTACTCTCACTGAAAAGTGTTCATTTTCTCTCCACTTTGCATGACCTGACAAACCACCTCTATTCCTCGTATTGCACCAATTGCAATACATCCCTTAACGTCCATCATTTACTCTGGCCGTGCTCGCAAGCTCACATAAACTGCGAACAGGACAAGCGCACGTTTGAAGAAGCAATCCGGAGCAAAGAACTCGCTCTCCAACTCTGGGCCGTCCAGCAGGTCCACGACGCCGCCAGGAAACTCAACCTCCCGGTTCCGTCGTGGGAGACGCCCGCTCCACGAGAGCCCAAAGCTCTCGTGGCCTGCAGGACCTCGAGCAAAGTTAATTTCCTTCCTTCCTTCAGTTAGAATGTTGATCTTCATAGGATCGAATATTATAGGCATATCCGATTTCTTTCTTCCACATTGCTGTCATGTATTCCCTACCGCTTACGCCTATAATTTTTCATTCACTCACTCGTTGCGTGGCCTTTACTTGCTTCTAAAGCTTCTTTGTTAATTATCCTTCAAGATTCGCCCTCACTGGTTAGAACCCGTACAGTGCAACGGTCGTACACCTTTCAGTCTAAGAGGGACCTTTAGCTCCGAAGTTATCCAAACATTTGGGACTAGAGAAATCATCTTGCTTGGCTTTGGCGGTACCGAATTTTATGCGGTTAGTCGCAATTTGAAGAAAACGGAAATGGCTACCGATTTTATCCAACAGAGCTTTGATGTATGGAGTTTTTTTAAACATTTTTATAAAAATTCATGATAATCACAAAATTTATCAAAGCTGAAGTATAAAGTTCACAAATCTATAATTCGGCAATAAAGAAACTGAACTGTAAGCGTGTCTAAAGCGGCATAACAATTTATTTATATGTACGCCAAGTTTAATTATACTCCATTATTTTTGTTGTGTAAACGTTTGTAAAACTCTTGTACATATCTTGTTAATATTTCTTGTAGGCTGTAATGTCACGTATTTGGTAACAAAGAAAAGTTTCCCATTAAAATATATTCATTAATTCACAAGCTTCTAACGGATCGCATCAATGTGTTTTTTGACTACTTCTCGTAGGATGCATGTACTTTTGTACAGCTTTTGGAAACTGTCTACCGAACACGAATTCTTGTTATTGACCCCCCCCCCCCCCCCCCCAAGCCATCGTCCAATACTCGAGTCTTTCGCATAGCAATCACCACAGGTTGAGGTGAATATTTTTCATAAAATCATCATGTACTAGCAAGTTGTATGAACAATGTCTGCTAAATACTTGTTACCAAACATAGGTAAGATGTTCTTGCGCCATCCGAAAGCAGACAGCGAAATATTTTTATGGTACGTATATAAGGCTATGAAAGGACAATTCGCAGCTCTTTTGAGGTGACGATAACCACTATTGTTCGCTAAGTGTTAGAGACCATAAGGACATTCAAAATACATATAAAAGCAAGGAAATAAAGAAATATTGACAGTCACCTAGGTATCCTTACGTGATTTGATTGCTAAGGCATTAGCATTTGTCTAAGTTATCACATTAAACTAAAACCACGGTAATCCAACCGAATCCACCCTACTCTGATTTGCAGCAACCTTAGTACACTTTATCTAATTTTATATCCTCTTAACGCAACTCGCTCTAATTTGCTGCAATCTTACTCCACCGTTAGCTAAGTTGGAACAACCTAAATCAACCTTAATTCACATTATTCTACCTTAATCCGCCTTTATCCATTTTAATCCACCTTAACCCAATATTGGGAGCGGGCCACGGCCTGCGTCTAACACCGTGGTTGCTCACTGTGGCATGTAGCAGTGAGAGCTGCCGGAGGTTCGTAACCGGGAACATGGCGTCATCACTTGGTCACGCAGGTTTTCTCGAAATCCGATGTTAAAGCCGGACGCTCACCGGATTTTCTCCTTGATGGGGCTTATAAGGCTTTCGCCTGAAAATGCTTGAGCCCAAATAGCACACATACATAAAACAAAAGGTTCTATCCTTCAAGGCGTCAATTTGTCCTATGTCTAACGCCCTAACCTTTAAGGCCATAAAAAGCACTGCCGCACGCGACAACCCGCTAGAAACTGCACCTCCGATGAAAGAAGCATTACAGTGTCATAATGGCGATCACCTTATGCGCACCAAAATACCTGCCGCAATAGCTGTAAAAATTCATTTCATGCAGTTTTCGTGTCCCAGGTCGCAGCTATCGCCATATTCAATTACCACAAAAAGAAAAGTAGCCAATACTGGAATCAGTTGGCGCAGGACTGGGGTAAGTGGATATCGCCGGAAGAGGGGCTTGGTCCTGCAGGGGACATAAAAATAGGCTGATGATGAAGGAAAATTTCATTATCTTGCAGGAGACAAACCAGCAGCCCTAACGGTGCAAAAATACACCCCCCCCCCCCCCCCCACGTAATGTGCTCGTTCACCACCCACAACCATCCAGCCACAAGTGTTCAACGACGAGAGCTCTGCACTTATTAGGTAGGTTTGCTGTTGCTTAGGCCAAAACCAAACTCTTTTCTAAAGAAACTCCCACACACATTGGAGAAATTTGGAGAGATTAACCGGCGTCTTTCTTTCTGGAGCCACCACCTCTCAATTGGTTTCGGAGAGCGAAATCTGAATCTTCCTGAAACCTTAACGGCTGCCGCAATGCGCCAATGGGGTAAACCCACAATGCCGCACGCGCGCTGGTAGTTGCGAAAACGCGTGAAGTAGTGCAAAAGAAAGTGCCTTCTTTTCTCCTCGTGCGCGGCGGCTGTTTCCAAGTTCCTGAAAAAAAATTTTTTTCCCTATTTCACGCCAAGCTTTCTTGCCAATAGCGCCCATTTCGATAGCAGCAGGGGGCTTGAGGAGGCTCTTTTGCACGGGCATAGGCGAAGAGGAACAGAAAATTGGGGAAGGGGGAGAGGAGTACTAAATTCACGCTCGCTTTGGAAAGCGCGATTACGCGCCATGAAACCCGCTCGACAAAAGGATTTGAGGAGCTCACCGCGACTTTTAAGGGCAATTCGATCCTACGGCGGAGTGTAAGCTAAAAGCGAACGTCGCAGTTGTGGCGAAAGAAGCAGTGCTCGTTATATTGCGACGTATAGAAGAAATACGGGAGAAAAAAACAAGAAAAAGAAAATAATAAAAAAAATGGATATAGAGCAAGAGGGTTCCTCCGGGGAGCCTTATGTCCCTTTTTTGGTGGCAGAATAATCGCGTGTCCGCCCACTTGCCCGTTGGCGCAGAATGCAGGATCAGTGTTTCTGAACGCTACAACTGGAACGCGCACGATATAGTTGATGACATACTTAAATTTATTATTGTCTAACTGTGCCAGCCCTTAGAACATTCCTCATCCGGAAAATCGCTCAAACTTCTAAAGCACATTTTTTTCCCCCGCAACTTGAATCATATACTGTGACGTAAAAAGTCAGAAAGGCCGTGAAAAATACTTCTACGTGCGTATATACAGGTTGTCTAAGGTAACTTGAGGCAAACATTAAAGATACTCAAATGCCACGTAGCTGGACAAAAGCAAGGTAATGTTGTTTGCAGTCGCTTAGAGATACTTCGATAACTTTTTTTCATTCCACCTACTTAGATAATTTGTCTTGATTCATTATTAACTTCTAAGATATTATAATGAGATAAAAAGCGTCCATGAGAAAACTGTAGAGCAACGTGGCATTTGCATATTTTTAAAGCAACGAACTCGATGCAATTGTTACTTTCCCGACAAACATGGAGACGTTGCTTTCCGTATCCAACCGCGGTATTCAAATTAATAAAGTTTTTTTTTATTACCTTGTCAACGTACGGGTAAATATTTAGAAGAGGCTTGAGGAGCTATTACGTCCCTGATATTTATTTAGGTCTCTATTGCTTCTTGCCCTTACGCCTCGCAAAGGGTGGCAAACTGGACGCTCATATGGCTTTTCTGTGCTTGCCTTCGGTCTCTCTGTCTTTCTCTCTCAAGAAGATATTGCCAAGATTTTATCCCGTTCACTCGACGAAGAACTTGCGTGATTGATTTTAACTCTTGCCGTCGCTTTCTCATGCGAAATGCGCTGCGACCATATACTAATGAACTCATTTATAATGAGCAGTCTGATGCACTAAGAATAGTTCGAGATATATGGTTTTTCGACCAATCCCTGCACGTCTGTAACGAACCTAAACGAACTGTTGTAACACATTAGTTATGGCATACGGATTTTCTGCCTCCAGCGTAGAAAAGGCGCAAGGAAGGAAACAGTTTATTGAAAAGAAAAAATGCGGGCACTATGCACTGTTTTTACGGGTGCCTTGGACTCTTCGCCTGCGTCAGTAAGCATGGCATTGTCGATGCGCAAAGTATTGCCGACCCAGTCTAGTCTAAGCTCTTGTATGTTAACACAGTACCGCCGCGGCAATACCACAAAGAAAGCCTATTCAAGAAAGGAAAAAGTAACTCCCTTGAGTGTTACATCCCCGTCATGCAAACAGATATAGAGCACTGGCTATGGATGCTGCGAGTTTGATACATTAGGAATGTGCAATTCGTTATGAGTAGGTAATATAGGTGAATCTTGGCCATTAAAATTTACATGTTCGACATAGCGAGTCGTTCGTATTATCCGGGTTCGTTATACTGTAGATGGGTCTTGACCATTACGATTTACGTGTTCGACATAGAGAGTACTTCGCGTCTTCCGGGTAGGTTGCATTCGCGTTTGACTTTATTTGTCGGCTAAGTTTGTGCACTAAAGGAGCAAAAAATACGACCGCCACTTTTTCTACTACCTCGAAGTATGAATAAAGGGAAAAACAGACATCCACCCGTTCGTAGCAATTACTACAAAGGAAACCCATACAGGTTCCTCGAAAGAAAGGCCTCATAGTTGAAGAAAAATTCGTCCTGGTCCGGGACTCGAACCTGGGACCACCGCCTTTCCGGGGCAGCCGCTCTACCATCTGAGCTAACCAGGCGGCTAGCAGACGGCAGGGCGAAGTCGAATTTGTCGACAACACGAAGCAACGGCAAGAGCTTGACATAGTAGTTCTGCGGAAACCCGCAAGGTGGAGAGAAGTAATGAATAAAGGGAAAATCAGACATCCACCCGTTCGTAGCAATTACTACAAAGGAAACCCATACGGGTTCCTCGAAAGAAAAGCCTCATAGATGAAGAAAAATTCGTCCTGGTCCGGGACTCGAACCTGGGACCACCGCCTTTCCGGGGCAGCCGCTCTACCATCTGAGCTAACCAGGCGGCTAGCAGACGGCAGGGCGAAGTCGAATTTGTCGACAACACGAAGCAACGGCAAGAGCTTGACATAGTAGTTCTGCGGAAACCCGCAAGGTGGAGAGAAGTAATGACTAAAGGGAAAATCAGACATCCACCCGTTCGTAGCAATTACTACAAAGGAAACGCTCTTGCCGTTGCTTCGTGTTGTCGACAAATTCGACTTCGCCCTGCCGTCTGCTAGCCGCCTGGTTAGCTCAGATGGTAGAGCGGCTGCCCCGGAAAGGCGGTGGTCCCAGGTTCGAGTCCCGGACCAGGACGAATTTTTCTTCAACTATGAGGCCTTTCTTTCGAGGAACCCGTTTGGGTTTCCTTTGTAGTAATTGCTACGAACGGGTGGATGTCTGATTTTCCCTTTATTCATTACTTCTCTCCACCTTGCGGGTTTCCGCAGAACTACTATGTCTACCTCGAAGTATATAAAAGAAAAAAGAATTCCGACCCAATGACCCAGAAAGCAGCTCGGACAGTAGCGTAAACACTATCCGACCACATCGGAAGACTGCAAGAAACAAGAAAGCTAAGCAAAATGCTTCGTAGGCAGACGGTTTCTGTCGGAAGCGATTATTCCCTCGGGAGATCGTTCCCTGTTAGGGAAGCAACTGATCCCGAACCATCCCCACCACATCAACCAATCACCGATCGCCCACGGAAGGACCGGAGACAGACGGCGCGCCCATTAGCCGGGATCTTCCTCGCACAGCACACGAAGGCTCGAGCAGCGTTTAGCCTGCTCTGATTACGGGCGCCTGCGCCGCATTTTATCGAGCATACCACCAACGTCCACAAATTTGCGGTGAACGCTACGTGTCTACAGCCCTACTTGCCGCATGTGGAGCCGTAGGCAGTAAGAATATTTGCACTTACTCCGCGCAGTATCCGATGCGCATTTCGAGCGGCCATTCCATATTCTCAACTAGCTCTTTTTCTTTCTCTGTGAGAAGTTAACTGCAAACACGTTTTTCTCATCTGCGTCTCAATTTCCTTCAATTGAGACGTAGGCGAAAATGAGTGTATGGTAGACATTGCCATGTACGCGCTTTACACTTCAGGCTTCCTTTCAATTTTTTTCGCTGTAAAGAAATCATCGAGAAACACTTCTACCAGACCGTACATATTTTTTTTTGCCCATTTACATGCATTAGTTTAGCACATTAGGCAATGTCGCGTTTCCTGCCTCCTTTCTTTCTTTCTTTCTTTCTTTCTTTCCTTCTTTCTTTCTTTCCTTTTTTCTTTCTTTGTTCCTTTTTTTCAGCTCGCTGGCCACCCTGTTTATATTTTCCGTGGTTGCTTCTGTTGTTCCGGAACTAGCAGTGCACACATTTAGTGACGGTGAAGCAATAAACAGTCTTCACGATGTGTCCCCGGTATTACGGTCGGCTGTGCCATAAAAGTGCTCCTGCCAGAACAGGGAAGTGAAGTAGGCGCAACGGAACAAATATATCAAGCTATATGGAAAGAACAAAGTAAAGTGAGCACTCCAGTCACGAGCCTGCTCCTTTATTACAGGCACTCCTTGGCGAGTGAAGGACGCGATGTAATGCGCCCAAGTGCCCTCGTGGCGATCTCAACATTCCTTGTCTATAAATCCTCAACACTCTCCTGCACTTAACAAGATCGTAAGCTTACTTGGTAAATAGCAGGTACCGGTCGCTCTCGGAAGCATACACATTATTAGGTAATGCAACCGGCCAATACCAAATCGGTTTGGGAACAAATCGGTTATTGAATTAGGTCCAACGAGCATAGACAGAGGCAAAGGGTTCCGAGAGCCGCCATGGCCTGACAGACGGCTATGGCGGAGACGTAATTCTGGGAAGGAGCTGGCTAAATCGATGCCCACGTTTTGAAGTAGAAAGAGCGCAATCTTTTCACTCTTTTATTAGGAAGCTCCTTTGGGACTGCAAACATGCATCCCCTGCAGCTGTACTGCCACCGAAAAAAAAAAAAAAAACGGAAAAGCTCAGTGACAGGGGACAAATTAGGATGTATCAATTTCGAAAAAAGTAACCAGCTGCTCCTGCACCCGATAAAAGAGTTCTTTGAAGTGTCTTCAAAAATAGCACGCTATGTAGCCGCGTACCGCACCCGAGCTCCTGCGACCACCCTTGCGTTTTGTCGCTCTTCAAAAAGAAAAGCACTGCCGAACACTTTGTCTGGTATTCGTCAAACCAAGCTTTAACCCCACTGGTAGGTGAGGGCAAAAGCAGACGCAGAGAAGCGCATCAGACCTACATTCGTATAACTATCTCTGAGCTTAAGGAGGTGATAACATTATTATTCTGTAGGTGCCGTGACGTGTCCGGTATATCGGTGTATGTACATTAGTGCAGCCTTCCTTATCACCGTACAAAAGTAATCTAGATTTTTGTTTTCATAAGCCAGTTCTCGATTCGACAATATCCTTCCTATTCGAAATTGCTCACGCTCGTTATCTTTCCTGTTTGCATACTGGTCGACTAAGAAAATATTACATTGCGAAAAGGTGAAAATTGTTTCCACAATAAACTTTAATTTTGAAGTGTGCATAGCCTCTTCTTTTTGAGCCATGGCGTTTTGTATCTCCATTGTGAAGTTTGCATTACACGAACTCCCCGTACACTCTATTACGCTATATTACCCACAATTCCGTGGGTGGAACGGGAGCCAGACGGTCGTGTGACGAAGGCTGTCCGAGCTTACTGATAGCCACGCAAATTTTGTTCCTTGGAGCATTAATCATGTCACTGTTTTTGTACTCAGCCTAGTGGAAATCCAAACAGCACTTCGGTCGTTCATTCCTGTGGTGTTACAAAATATTCATGGTCAGACACGCACCTTTTTTTCGCGAACTCCTTCTAAGACAGCTTCAGTTCTTCCAAGAATCATCAGAAAATTGCATCCATTCCCGTTTCGCTTCCACGAAAGCCCTATAAAAAATTGGGGCGGTGGAAAGGAGGGTCACTTGAAGCCGACAACTAACACTAGGATACAAAAGAACTTCAAAGCACGCCAATATCATTAACTGCTTCTTACTCCGTACGTCGAGCGTTCGCGCTTCAGCGAACTCTCTGGCGAGTCCCGGTGACCTGACCCGACCCAAGGTGCTATCGATCGACTCCACATAAACGTCATTCACCTCAGCTCAGAGGGGGAGCGTTGCCCGTGCGCTGCCCTCGCCGCGACCTGTTGTATCCGATGTTCCCGCAGAGTGCATCACAGGTTCGCACTGATTGCGCGAACGCAAGCTATTACGCGACCAGCGTGACGTTCCAGTGCGAGTGACACGGACGGATTCACGCACGAGCACTTTTACATCATCGGACAGCTTGCTGGAACAATCTCCCGACATTCTCCGGCTATATTCAAATACATGTACTGCCAGTTGTAGCACATGTTTTTTTTTTTTTTTTCTTTTATAGGAAATGCTGTTCTAGGTAGGATTATTTAGCACTGCTTGTGGGGCGGGTGGGGGTGTCGGGAGGGGGGTGGGGTTAGATATTCGATTCGCAAATCATTCAGCGTAAAGGTGACGACGAGTAAATAATAAGAGGGTGGCATTCTAATCGGCTCCACCGTACTATTCACGCCTTTTCTTTTTTCCTCGACTCTCCGTCTCTATAATCACTTTCGATTTCTCCTCAATTGAAGTGGTAGGTTAGCGCGATAAATACCACAGAGACACGAAAGGTGGACAAAGATAAGCGCTTGTCTTTGTCCACCTTTCTTGTATCTCTGGTTTCTATCGCGCCAAGTTACTAGTTCAATTATGGAAAACCAACTAGCTCAACAATCAACTCATCTAGAATGCATTTCTCCTCATAGAGGAAAAATGTTTGCACCCTTGAGCGTGAAAATGTTATCGATGGCACAAGCACCAGCGCCATTAAAGGTGCGCAAAGACCCGTCAAATGATTTACATTTACTTCGTGGCTAACCAGCACAGCCTTGAGAGTAAATGTTTGCATCGTGATGTACCTCCTATTCTCAGTGGCGGCAGGAAACCTCTGTTAAATGTTGGCCGAATGTTTCTTTCGCTTTGCTCGGTTAAACCATGCGAAAATATAGGTGTGCTGCTACATATCCACCGCCCAGTCTGCAATATTACCC
The DNA here is from genome assembly GCF_023375885.2 of Dermacentor andersoni. Classification (NCBI taxonomy): domain Eukaryota; kingdom Metazoa; phylum Arthropoda; class Arachnida; order Ixodida; family Ixodidae; genus Dermacentor; species Dermacentor andersoni. Next base: position 63,234,623 of record NC_092823.1, on the reverse strand, counting down.
AAGCCTCATTTCCGAACGCTTTCAAGTCTCCCGACGCTCTTGAGCTGCGCGCGTTCACCTCTATACCTTCATTTCATAACTGAGAGAACGTTTTGTTATAAAAAATGGCTTTGACAGAGGCGTTCAGCGCGGTGTGCCCACAGACTGCAAACCCCATTTACGAGGCGTTCGCGCCGCAGTGTGCCGAAACTGAACACACAATGAGTCTACGTTTCGTTTTTATTTCCATACATCTTTTACTGACGTTCAGTTCGCGCTTGTCCTCTCAGCGCCCTCGTTGCTGCAATACCTCTCCACCACGCGAAGCACTCCGTGGGCTTCGATAAATGTATCTTCTTGGATGGTCAATAGTCCCCTGTGCCCCGTTGTGTTGAAAGATGAGCCGGATATCAGCCTACGCGGAGCAACGACTCTCACAATGGCGAGGTCAAGATCCAACAACCTACTCTCTAGGCAGGTTAAAATGGGGAGCACTCTTCTCAAGCCGTTCCACGTGGATCTGGGATACCCTGTGATGCTACAGAAAAACAAGCTGTTTGTGAAAGAAAGGTAAAAAAAAAACAGCCTACAAATGCTTAAGATTGGTCTTTGTCGCTGATAAATGCGGGCGCGCGACCAAACAATGTTGACCGCCACCGCTTTAATTGCGCGCGCCAAAGAGCAAACTTTGAATTGTTACTAGAAAAAAGAAAAAGCAGTGGGGTTGTTATGCTTCTGTTGATGCCATCACATCTGCACAACTCAATGGCTCAGAGGTTACTGCTCTCGTCAAAGGTCTACTTCCATAGCCCAGGTTTTGCACCCTAGGCACGCCAGCCATGTTGTAGGTTAAGCTCATATTGACTACCTTGTCTGATAGAAGCTACTTGGGTGAGAATAATTGCATTAATAAAACGTGGAAACAACTCATCATTCTTTACACTGCGCCTAAACTAAATTTTCAGGATATGATGTTTTTTTTTCTTGGTGGATTCGCTCTTTCTTCACGTACCCTATTTCTCAGTCAATATTAGGCAATAATATGTCACAGAATAAAGATCATTCGGTGGCCTAAACGGCTCTCACAATGTAAGCTTCCTACTCTGTCCACTAGCCATGGGAAAGATATAACTGGATGTTCTGGGTTGCTAAGACAGTGGCTGAAATGTACATAAAAAAGTATTCGCGATTTAAAGTATTTGGCTTGGAAGTAAGAAACAAAGGCTTATCAGGCTGTTGCAAAGCAAATGTTATCAGATAGATGACACTGAATCTGCATTCACAGTCCCAGTGCTTGTCTCTAGAATAAACATGTTTTAGTTTGTTTCGTTTCCCGCCTTTCCGGCTTGCTTTGCTACATGCCTGTGCGGCCTTCTAAGCCCTCCTACCGAGAAGGGCGCGTATAGTTATCACAACCGAAGTGATGATTGTAAAAGAACATATTCATGTTTGCAACATTACATACTCAGTCTTAATCATTGACCAATAAAAAAATCCAACGCACATCTTGCCGAAAGCGTTCTTTAGGAGTATACAGAGGTGCTGAAACCTTTGTGGGTCTTTGTGTTATTGCAATGTGCAAAGAGTCTTACAGAAGGTCCTCGACCAAGCCATATCAGTCACGTGACTTGCTGTCCAAACTCGGCCTCTTCGAATCCGGTTGTGTCTGCACGTACATGCACTCGGGAAACAGCGGTATGTAATGCGAAACATCTCAAAGACTAGTTGAGCCATTGGCATCATAGAAGTATACTTGCAATTGCAGAGCTTAATGGTTAGAGCATCCGACCGTTGTGTGGGTGATTGAAATTCAGTCCGACCATCGTGCACGGAGTTCCGTTTTTTGTTTAAGTATTGGCTATTCGTGAAGACAGCAGCAGCACCCCACCGCCACAGTCAGGATAGTGCGGCCGGACTCGCGAAAAAAAAAAAACAAAGCTTCGCTTTAAAGGACAAGCCGTGTTGCTGGCGAAATTAGGCTGAGCGAACATAAGGCTAAGCAACGCCGCCCAGGAGGTGCTCTGCTGGGCGCTACCACGTTCTGCCACATTATCTTCTCAGATAGGATCACGGAGGGCGCTGTTACGACTTCGGCCGACTTCGCCCTTTTTTCCCTTTTTCACTCGAAACTCCAAAATGGGGGAATTCGGCAGTCTCTGAAACAGCGCGCCGCGTTATTCAGGCAGTGTCTAGACGTCGACTTGGCTCTGAATCGGCGTGTCACTTCTTGGGAGCCAAAGTTCAAATAAAACCTACCCAAATGTGCAAAACATTTCTTCTTGCCGTTTTTTACGCTACTCTTACCTGAGCAGAGCTGCAAAGTTGAGATAGGTAAAAAATACATATTCATTTACACACACCCGAACTCACATCCATAACAGCACATACGTACACCCCTTGCAAACCACGTGTATAGGGCGAAACAAATAGACAATGAAAAAAATGTTATTTCGCAGTTCTGAGCCCAGCCTGCCTGGTTGTGAGGAAAACATTCACCGACTATACATAACTATCTTGCCGTTTTTTGCGCTACTCTTACCTGAGCAGAGGTGCAAAGTTCAGATAGGTAAAAAATGCATATTCATTTGCACACACCCAAACTCACATCCACATCAGCACATACGTACACCCCTTGCAAACCACGTGTATAGGGCGAAACAAATAGACAATGAAAAAAATATTATTTCGCAGTTCTGACCCCAGCCTGCCTAGTTGTGAGGAAAACATTCACCGACTATACATAACTATCTTACCGTTTTCTGCGCTACTCTTACCTGAGCAGAGGTGCAAAGTTCAGATAGGTAAAAAATGCATATTCATTTGCACACACCCGAACTCACATCCACATCCGCACACACGTACACCCCTTGCACACCACGTGCATAGGGCGAAACAAATAGGCAATAAAAAAAATATTAATTCGCAGTTCTGACCCCAGCCTGCCTAATTGTGAGGAAAACATTCACCGACTATACATAACTATCTTGCCGTTGTTCGGTTAATGAGCAGCTCCCGAAGAAAATCGGCAGCCTGTGATGTTTCACTTGCAAGCGCGCACAAAGTTGAGAAATCGGAACACTTCGTGCGTGATTAAGCGCGACCGCGTTGGGGAGTGCAGTTTCTTTTTTTTTTCTTTCTTGTACGAACCAAGAAGGCCTAAAAGTGTCAAGCTGATTGTTTAACTCCCCGTCCCCCCCTTCCCCTCCCCAGTCGCGTTTTTCTGCCCACTGAGCAAAGATGATTGGTTAATTGTCTATATAATATGGCTACCGTCATTTGTCCATGTTATTAGTCAAGCGCACCACCGCTTTGCGTATCACGTTGCATGTGCGCGTCGTCCTCAAAAAAAAAAAAAATCACGAAATTCGGAAGCGTACACGACAACACCAACGACGTTTTAAATACTTGCTTGAACAACTGACGATTCAAAAAGAGAAGAAAGAAAATACAAGCGAAAACTTCGCTCCTTGCAATTAGATTGCCTTTAAATCTGCCATGCTTTATGCGTCATCAACAATAACGGACTCAGTAAGAATAAAGCACAAGGTGAAAAAACCGCAGACAAGGGGCCTTTCAATAATAGTATTTTTACACTGCCGCTTAGTACCGTGGACACGAAATTGGGCGGACAAGAATCATCAAGTTGACTAATGTAGATTACGCAAATGTTTGCAGCAATCACTAATTACCCATTTCGTTCAAATATTCCACCGAATACAAAAAGTGCCACCCTGTAGTACTAGGTAAATTGACGGTGTTACGAATAAAGTAGGATCGTTCAGCGGCAGAAAAATAGATGGAGCTTTTAATTATAGTCTGAATACTGGTACCGAAAATTGATACCATAGTGGCCACTTTCACGAAAGTAGCCAGATGCCTATGGGTTACACTTTTTACCAACGTTGAGTTTCTTGAATTGGGCCTCAGTATGCAAATTGCCTGCGTCATATGTTACGTCTACGGCATAGAAGGTTTTGCAAGAACTGTCCGACAAGATGCTCGAGAGGGAAGAAAAAATGTGGCGCCGGAATATATGCAGACACCTAACTATATCGTCTTCCGTTATTTGCCACATGCTATAACCATCATAATAGTGATGAGTACAAGTTTGACGCACTTGTAATTACGAATTTTACTCGTATTTCTATTTTTATCATGCATAAAGAAAGAGGCGTCGCTGTCTACAAGTCGTTCTTTAATTCATAGATCTGTTCGAAATTTTTTCGAACAAATAATAAATACAGAGCTAGACGATAAGACACTACCGACAGTTACACTCTCGACTCATAGCGATACATCAAAATCGAGAATGCAAAGCAGCACGTTTTCAAAAGTCACAATGTGCCAGGCAGACCCAAACAACTGCCGTAACAGATGTTACATGCTTACTTAAATAACGAGAGTGGTATGAAAGCAATAACTATAGCAGCATGCAAAAGACTATCGTTCTGTGTTCAGGAGTCTATGTAGAACTTAAGAAGAGCAAGGCGTACGCAGCGCGGACACCAGAACGAGAACGACAACACGTACTTGCTCGTCTGCCCGTGTTCTGTGTGCCGCCACTCCGTAACATGAATGCCTACCAAGTTGCTGAGCCGTGTGCCCTTCATTGCCAATGCCAGCTAGGTATCCGTAACTTTCATCTCTTCTGTTGCTACCATCAGGAAAAATTATCTGGCTAACCTAACCTAACCTAACCTAACCTAACCTATGCGCAAAGCTTTCTCACAACGAACAAACAAGAAAGGTGCTACGTTTACGAGAACCCGATAAAGTCGTGTCCGACTTGTCGGACCGACATCCAGTGACATATTTCGTGTAAACTAGGCCGGTACGTGTCAAGCGAGCGGCCAGGCACGTTTTGTGAACTCGCCTGAAAGGTGTCGCTTTGCTCGCCTATAAGACACTTGACAAGATGCATATACACGGTCGGGTCGGGCATGGGTCGGGTCGGGCATCGGTCAGGTCGATTTCTGACTCTACCTGCGCGCAATTGATTTCATTGGAACGAAGCTAGACTTAGCCTAAGCGCGTCTGTGATCAGCGCAATAGTGTTGATTGTACAAAATTATTCATTTGTATCTATCCCTGAACCGCGTAAATAAGCGGTGAAATACTGCGTTCTCAGACAAGACAGATGTAATCTTATAAAGTCAACTGGTTCGCCAACCTTCGAAAGAAAACCGCATAGACAATTATGCCCTTACTCCTGTAAATACGGATGAAGTTTTTTTTTATTTTTTTTCGTGGCAGCTGTGATAGTTATGACAGAAACCGAGGACCAATTTACTTCGAAAACCAAATAGACACTTGCGTGTACGCTAGTTGTTTCTTGATCTTGCACGTCAGGTTGCGTTAAATAGTTCTAGAATACAAATGAGAAGAAAGCACTACCACGCACAAGATGCAGCATAACTTCCCATCCATGGCTGATTTAGACTGCCTCAAATTGTGTAGGATGGAAATGGGCGACGCGATAGATTGAGTTCAAAGCGGTCTAGGCACCACATGCTACAGCGGACATATACTTTTCGAAAGTTATGTCGTAAATGAAGGCAAGTAATACTATTAACCCGAAGGAATCACGGCACAAGGGTCGGCGACACGATCAATATATTCCATAGGTGCCCCTTGTAAAGCTATCATGGAGAACCAACCTCTTGTCCTTTATAACTAAGTGCTTGTCCTGTCGGCACCTCTCAGCTTCATTTGACGTACGGTATTTCTCCCTATACGCACGCAGTCAGAACAGACGGCAAGCATTAGCTGAATACGCAGAGCGCTTGTTTACGAGAAAGAGCTGGCACGCGTTCATACAAACAAAACAAGCCTTGTCACCTACCGTGGAAACAATAATTATTGTACTGGCGTCTTTGCCATTGCGGAATTTCGGACTACGAAGAGTGGCTGAAGTGACTCGATCCGAAGACATGTCAGTGCCATTTAAATTTGAGGACATAATTAAACGGAGCCTTGAAAAAAATTCATTCCGAGGCGAACCCTTAACCCTTAAACCCTTAACCCTTAATTATCCCTTAACCCTTAACTTAACCCTTAACCCTTAAACTGGCAAGATGAGAAAGACCTGACCTAGAATGTTTGTATGGCTTTATTCCTTCTTCATACTGTTCAAATACATCCCAGATGAAATATTAAATGGCTTTTCTGAAAGCTAAGTGACATACAGCGGGTCCAAAATATTGTTGACCAGTTTATTAGCGACCAATGTGTGCACCAATACTTGCGTTTGGTACTTGCTTTGACAAAGTAAATGTGTGTTCTGGGGATCCACCTCAAAGGAGAAAAAAGTAATAGCTTTCTTAAACAAAGGAAAAAAAAATTCGCGTTAGCGATAACACGACCCCCACGCTCGCTAAGGCGATACCGACAAGGTCTTCGAGTTTCAAAACCAAAACATCTACTGCTGCTCATAGTCGACATTTACGTGATTACCACATGAGAAGGTACATAAATTAAGATAATTAAAAGGCACAGACCAATATTTCGCTTTGTACCATTTTTTCTGTTATTTTTGTAAGGTCAACAATATTCTTGAGCTGCCAGTTAAAGGGTTGAAGACAGGAGTTTCATACATTAACGAACCAACAAGTTCAATTTCAGGACTTAAGCCAAACATTTTATATCTTCACGCAGTCGAGTACACGGGGAAGCACCGCAATAAAAGCGACTGCTTTGAAAGGTTTTATTAGAGTTACTTGCTTCGCTCAGAAAAAATTTTAATTGGCCATTTGTCTAGAAGAAGTGGCAGTTTCGTCCAAATGGCGTAGCATTGACAACAATGGCAAGATTTAACGTTTCATTTAGGAAACTCGTTTGGGACCTCTGCTCTGGGATTCAGCCACGGGGATGTTCGCTCTGCAGACATGCAATTTCATTAGTCTTCCCACTTGAGGCACTGTGAAATTTGTATACTTTGTTTCTTATGTGTGCTTTTCCAGTAATGATTATTGATTCTAGCTAGTAATACTGCATTCCTTTTAACATGCAACATAGCCTTTGAGCAGCACTTTGAGCAACATAGCCTTTGAGCAGCACACCGACAAGTCGTGCACGGGCACGACTTATCGGTGCGAGTCAGCATGCCAGGCGTCTCTTGCTGGGGAGAAGTAACAGCGCTACTAGATGGTATACGAAATATCCACGAAACATCTATGAAACGCGGGTTATTCTTAAGGGTGTTCGATTGCGACTGCTGAGGCAAGCGTCTGTGGCCTAATGGTTAAGTATGACGCTTCTGAGGTGCCAGCGGTCCCTTGTTGCACTCCGCGCATAGAATAATTTTTGTCTTGTTAATTAGCTACACACACACACACACACACACACACATATATATATATATATATATATATATATATATATATATATATATATTGGTCCTCGTTACGTCACTACATGTAGAGAGTGCCTGTGACGCAAGACACCACTGACAAGGCAGGCGGCATTACTACAGCCGATCGAGCCTCCTTGCCGACCGTTTAAGCAGATCGGTATGAATCTGTGGATAGTCGTGGCTACCGACCACCTTACTCGCTACGCTGTTGGATCTGGAGGACCATCCCAATTGCTGTATCCCAGATTTTTAGACCTTGCCGTTGGGTGCGGGAGTTGGCCGAGGTTGAGGAGGACTTTGAGATGAAAACTGGAGGTTTATTTACATTATTTGCAGTGAGACTACAAAGAAATTACCAGTCATAAAGTCATTACGGGCCGGCAGCAACTCGGACGCTGCGGCCCGTGGCGAGAAGCTCGAAAGAGGTGAATGAAGGAACCTCTCTTGCTGCTCCCGGTCTCTGGCTTTTAACCGCTTCGGTGTTTCGAGTCACCTGAGGTTCGGCCAATCGGCGAGCCCGCTCAGGTGGCGTGATTTTTGGCCAATCGGCGAGCTCGCTCAGGTGGCGTCATTTTCGGCCAATGGTAGGCGCCCGTGCGAATGTAAGTCACAAGGAGTCCCCCCAAGGAGCGCAGAGGGTCGCTCCTTGGGCTCTAAATTGTCCGAGGGATTACTTGTCTGCGGTATTGCCTTCCTGGTCTGCAACTGCTGTCACAAAGGCGGACGGGGGGGATTGCTCCCAGGGCTTCACGGTGCATTACGGCCGTCGTTGCCTCGCGGCTTGCAAGCGCCGTCACAATAGGCGGATGGGGGGAGACGGGTTGTCTTCGAGCGACCTTTCAGAGCTGCAAAGCAGTTTGGCTCAGGACCCACGTTACCTGGAACCGTGCCAGGCACTTTCGGGAAGAGTCAAGCAGTGGGACAATAGCTCCACATGTGGCGCACGAGGTGGGGGACGCCACCTTGTTCAGACGTGCCACTCCTCGGGAACATGGTAGATTTGCTTCTGCGCTCCTTAATTAGGTGTGGCGCGATTCGATGTGGCCTGGTGAACTCGAAGAAGGCTCAGGAAAAGGTGCCGTTTCTAACAACGCCGAAAGGGAAGCTCTACCTATAGGTAGTGCTGCCGAAGTCGTTAAACTCTTCGTCGAGAACACCCTGCTGCGACATGTCACCCCAGAAGTCCTTATCACCGACAGAGGAACGGCTTGCACTGCAGAGCTAACCCAAACAATTTTGCAATACAGCCAGATAAGCCACAGGAAGACAACAGCATATCACCCGCGGACAAGTGGTCTTACGGAGCGCTTGGCATGCATATATATATATATTAGGAGAATAATGGTTACGTCGAGGGCAAGAATTCATAGAGAATGTCCATATAATTACTATCGCAATAAAACACACATTTACGTTTTGGTTACTTCGCCGAAAAAGTCATGTTTTTCGCTATTAACACAAGCAACATAGAGGCAAGTACTGTTAATACGTTGGAATCGGGAGTTCGTGAAACTATCTCAAGTAAAAATATTTCATGCATTGCATTGGTTAAGCAGGTTGCCATGAAACTTTGAATATAATTGATTTTACCTCTACGTTCTAGTTATTCCTGATCGCATTGGCACCGACACCGTAGATGTTATTGCCAACGGAGAGAAATAGTTCCACGCTTGTGAGTTCACATAAATTGCATTGCTGTGTTATAGATGTTTCGTTTAACGCTGTCTTTCTTTTTACAAAGCACAATGATTACCGTTTATTGAAGCACCAACTTCGCCTAAGAAAATCTGTTTCGCTACAGACGTTAGCTGCTATTATTTCGACACAGGACATACATACTATCTCACATGCACAGATTAGACACGTACGAACATTATCCGAATACAGACGTAGAACAAATACTGAACGGAATATTCAGCTAAAGCTGGAACACTTAATTTTTTTTCTAGCCGTAGCCAAAAGTGGATTTTTGTTTCCCGTATCGCAGGATATAGCGGAACACAGCCATGGTATATTCGTCCATCTGAAGCGCTGCAATCACAATTACGTAAAAATAGAAGCAGCAAGGTCATGCAGGAGTCCTTGTAATGACATGTCCGTCAGGCCGTGCGTGGAGGTGAGCAAACAAAGCACCGGAAGTAAAACACACAAAAACACGCAAACAGACACATACGCACACACACACACACACACACACACACACACACACACATGAATAAAGTGAAATAACAACGCGAAGCAGAGCGAAATTATTTCTCAGGAACCCACAACGCTACAGTGTGACGCCCCGTAATGCCGAAGGTATCATGTTTGCTACGTTGAGTACGTTACCTGAAAATTCTTATTCAAGCATGGGAAACATAACGCGAAGCGTACAGCGGCAATTTCGACGTGTCCGAGCGAGTTTTGTGTTACGAATATTTCAGTAACTGTTTCAGCAAATAACTAACTACAATATGAACAAGGTGTTTAACAAATACTTTTTTTTGGTACCAGTGTACTAAGCATAGCAAGAAATAGAGTTGAAGGAACCGTTTTCGTTATTCTTAACGAGGAATTGTGTTTCGACATTGATCGTGATCACGATGATTGATTGATTGACGTCCCCTCTGAAACGGACCGGTGACAAATAGTCGCCTAGGCTGCTTGAGTTACTCAGGTATACTATACATGATTTTTATTTTATCATTTTTGTATACAGCTACTTAACCTTCTTTTATCTCTTCTTCAAATTTTTTCTATCTACCTTGTATCGCTACCTACGCCTGTAACGGATTCGGTCGTATAGACCCCACCAATATTCTAAACGCTCGGTGCTTATCTAAAGTGTTAAACGGTTGATGTTTCCGTTTATTCTATATCCAAGCGCTTCTGGAAGCTGTAATTTACCTGCGCGTCTCACTGGGTGAATAGCTTCGCATTCGATTAGGATGTACTGAGTGGTCTACGGATATTTTGCTGCAGCAGCCACATGCCTCATGTTTTTACGAATATTTGCTCCAGTATGTTTTATTGCGCTGAGGCAACCAACTCGAGTCTCTAGTAGCAAGGCGCTGCCCTTTGTGTTATCGTGCGTATTTTGTCTTCTAATTTCTTTGTTTACCCTGTAAGTAGTTTCCAATTACAGGGTTACATTCGTTCTAAGCAACTTCGCTATAAAACTGAAACTACGTAAGCGGGCCTGTTTTCTAGCACCAGCGTTTTCCAGTAGAGCATGTGCAGAAGAGGACGACAGCAACCTTCCGCTGCCATTGTTTTAGCCAATGCTCGTGTCATGCGCCCACCGCTTGTTTTGATACTAGCAACCACTTCCTCAACGAGTCATCCGCAGAGAAACGTAACCGAAAGCAAGAGCGTTATGACAAGGCAGGCGCGGAACCCACCGTGTATGCTTGCCAACTCAGCGCAGAAATACCGACAGAAGACGCGCCGGCCCGCCAGCGGCAGCTGCGCTCTAGAAGGCCTCACCTGTTGAAGCAACGCCGACTCCCCGCGCCGCCGCTGCTGCGTTGGAATCGCTGCCGCGGGCGCGTGTTGTTGCTCGACGGGCGACGACTCCTAGGTTCCGCCGACGTCACATTCTGAGCGACTTCGGTGGGTGGGTCGCGGTTCCTCGGACTGTGGGGCCACGGCGTCGGGCGGCCGACGTGCCAAGCGGCGGCGGGAAGGCATTAAAACACAGTCGACGACGGACAGTGCTGCGCTGACGATTGGCGATGTGGGTTCTTTTGTCGTCGTTTTCCGGCGAGCGGCTCGAAGATATCCAGGAGCAGACGGCTGAGAAAAGGAGGCCTAAGCCAGGAGCACGTCTGGATGGCGAGATTTAACCACGACGCGGACGACGATCTTCAGGCCGGCACCGACGGTCTCACGTTGCGTGGCGTATTACGAGATGAATTTAACGGCGGCCGCGATCGTTGTCATCGCAGTCCGCCGAACGTACTCGCTCAGCTGCGAGCTCTCCGCGAACCGCTCACTCTCTACGTCACCGTTGCTACGGCCGCTGCCTGCTGGTGCCGCGAGGGTAGAGCTCGAACTCCCTTCCGTAGCAGACGCCGACGCCGGACGCCGAGGTGAGGGGGGGAGAACGAGCTCGAAGTCGGGAAACGGAAGCGCCTGTGCGCCCCCATGACGGCGGCGCCGTCTGGCGCCGCCTGCCGCGCTAGAAAGGCGCGACGATTTTCCGGTGAATCTGGCGAAGAGGGAATTTCAAACACTGGCAGCATGCGCGCGATGGAACTAGACATTCGCAACTGTTATTAAAGCGATGCTGTTTATGCGCACCCTCTGCCGTCGTTGTCGGACTTGGCTAAATCAGGAGCCACGTGTCGTGGCGAAACAGGAAAAGAAGAGCTCAACAGGGGGAAGGGAGTTAGAGTAACCCGTTTCCCCCTATAAGAATGCTATACGTGAATCACATACAGTTGTCACACGGTGCATTTTCGCCGCTTGAGCCAGATCGGTATCGAGTTCATCGACGACTGAGTCCACCCTGCCGCGAAAGGAACAAATGTTATGCTGGCAGTTTGCGGCGAAAGAACAGTGCTCAGCGATTGAAACGCGATACTAGGAGCGCGTGGCTGCCGCCAGCAAGAAGTGCCGGCAGCCACGTCAATGGTCAAAGCAAACCAACCAATCGTCTAAACGATTGCAGCCCCCGCATCTCCAGTGGTGGCCTTCCTAAATTCCTAAATTTGGGGTTTTACGTGCCAAAACCACTTTCTGATTATGAGGCACGCCGTAGTGGAGGACTCCGGAAATTTCGACCACCTGGGGTTCTTTAACGTGCACCTAAATCTAAGTACACGGGTGTTTTCGCACTTCGCCCCCATCGAAATGCGGCCGCCGTGGCCGGGATTCGATCCCGCGACCTCGGGCTCAGCAGCCCAACACCATAGCCACTGAGCCACCACGGCGGGTAGTGGTGGCCTTTCGCTCAATATACGGAGCTTTGGATTAGTGGTTTCGCATATTCCATCCCATCTACAATTATGGGAATTCCACGGGTAGTGCGTACTCCTGAGGAAGAAGCTGCCTACCGCGAGCGTCAGCAAGAGCTGGCTCGTGAACGGGCTCTTTGTCATAGCGCCTGCCTCACGCACTCCCCCCCCCCCCCCCCAAAAAAAAAAAGAAACACCACTCGGAGAATCGCAAAAAGGCACTTCTAAAGCATGCTCACCACGCGAAGCACCCAAAAGCGAAAATGATGTTAAAGAATGGTGAGTGAGTGAGTGAGTGAGTGAGTGAGTGAGTGAGTGAGTGAGTGAGTGAGTGAGTGAGTGAGTGAGTGAGTGAGCGAGTGAGTGAGTGAGCGAGTGAGTGAGTGAGTGAAATAACTTTATTCGGTCGACAATAAACGCGAGTAAATTCAACGTTACCTGGCTAGGCCTACTCGGGGACCATGAGATCAAACCTGAGGGCCCTCTCACGGACCTTCTGGACTGCCAGGAATTGAGAGGTCTGGTCCTGGGCCTTAATAAGCTTCATCATTTCCTCTTGACTGAAAGGGGGACCTGCAGCGGCGCAGCCCCAGAGGACATGCTCGAAGTCCGCATTAGCCCCACACAGGGGGCAGTCCGGGCTTGGGAACCGTTCGGTGTACATTGTGTGCAGTGCCTCAGGGCTCGGGTAACTGCTTGTTTGTAGAAGTCTGAGAGTGACTGCCAGGGCCTTGCACAGCGAGGAGTGCCGCAAGGGCAGGAGTCTTCTTGAGAGATTATTATGCTTGCAGATCTCGTTTTACAAGCAGAGAGGGTCGGGCCGCCCAAAAGTGGACGGGTTAGCCGGCGTACGGTCAGTCAAACCTCGTGCAGCCGAGTGCGCCTCCTCATTGGGGTTGAGCGAGGCACCCTCAATGATTCCAAGGTGCGCAAGGAACCAGGCCAATGAGTAATGTTTGAGGTCTTCAGCATTTTGGATGATACGTAGGGCCTGGAACCATTCCCATCTGAAAGGCCCTGATAGCGGCCTTGTAGTTTGGATAAATTGTGTCGTACACAGCTGTCAATGCAATAGCAATTGCAACCTGCCTTGCAACGATGGAACTAGAAGTGCAGATAGTAGCGCAGCTGAGGACTTTGAAATCACAGTCGATGACCACTGAGGAGAAGGCTTCTTTTTGAGCGTACGAAGCAGCGCTTACGAAGCATGTTCGATCCTTGCCCAAGCGGACACTGGCGAGCAGAGCTTTACCCCTGGCTCATCTTCGTCCTTCATTGTAGGTCGGATGCATATTGCGTGGCATCTGGTTTATGCAAATCTTGGATCTTACGTCGGTGGGCAGCTTCTCAGCGTCGGGACCGACGACCCTAGGGTTACGTCCTAGCATGCCAAGTACGGCTCGGCCCGCTGGGGCACCAGAGAGTCTGACAAACTGAGACAACTCTTGGGCTTCAGCAATTTCTTCGATCGTGTTGTGGATTCCCAACTTGAGGAGGTCTTCTGTGTGCGTTCGGACGGGAAGGCCGAGGGCAAGCCTGAAGACTTCTCTGATTAGGGCATTGATCTTGTTGCGCTCCGACACGAGCCAGTTGAGCATAGCCGCCGAATAAGCGAGGTGACGCAGTATGAATGTGTGCATAATCCGGATCAGATTGTCCTCCCTGATTCCACGGTACCTGTTGGCGATTCTTCGGATCAGACCGAGGGCGCTTTCGGTCTTGGAACAAATGCGCTTGAGGGTGGCTCCATTGGCCCCGTCAGACTCGATAAACATTCCTAGGACCTTGATAGTGTCCACCCGCGGAACTGGGGAGTTGTTACTGGTGAATAACGTAATGTGGCTCTCCGTTGCTAGCTTGCAGGACCGGAGAGAACCACCTCTGGCCCTTTCTTATAGAGTAAGAGCTCGAATTAAGAGGGTGAGCAGCTTAGTACGGTGAAGATGAGATACCGTTCCGTCACATCGATGGCCTCTAGCAAAGCACCCTCGACCTGACCCTCACATCCGCTGGGGCAACAGATGATGATGACGTCCGCGTAGATCGTGTGGATAATGTTTGGGATCTTGTTCAAGGCCCTCGATAGGTTGATCATGGTGATGTCGAACAGCGTCGGGGTGATCACCACCCCCTGAGGTGTTCCCTTTGGCCTAATATGAATTTCGTGGGTCAAAAACTCGTCTATAGTGGACCTCTATAGTGGACCTCGAGGGAAGAACTGAACGCACAAAATTGTGCGCACGCTTGCAGACGTGAAACTCTGTCAGGCTTTTGAGAATAAAAATGTGCCATATGTTGTCGAAAGCCTCTTCCAAATCCAAGCTGAGAAAGAATGCTGAAACAAAAGGTTTACAATATAGACGGCTTGCGAAGTTTCACTAGCATGGTGTAACACTCTTTGTAACTAACACAGGTTCGCTGTTCGACCATCTTCTCGGACTCGAAGGAGCGGTGTTCTTTCTTTTGCGCTTGACAGTTTGTGAGAAGCTTGGGGGTTTGTGAAAGCGGACTCTTTTTAATACGAAATACCTCCGACGTCTTGTTTTCGTTTCACGCACCTTTGGCTATTAATAATGCCAAATGCTAATGATATGGGGTACCAACCACCTAATTGTCACATTGTGCGCTTTTAATTCTCTCTTTGCATACAAACGCCAAAAAACATGTTTGTTATCTAGTCACAAAAATAACATTTGCACTTATTCACATTTAGTATCTACAAGATCACAACTCGAACACTTGGCCAAAAGGCTATAGATCAGACCCAGAATAGGAATATCCTTTTAAATGTTTCTTAATGCAGTGTCGGTGGGCATCATGTACTCTAGTAGAAACGCTTTAAATGTACTGCAATGCTATATAAATGATACAATATACAAAGGGACTTGCGACCACCAGTCGAGGACTTCCAGGACTTGTTTAGGCTCTGATGAAGACTGGTCGCTTTGTCGAAATGTTGGCTTATAGGGAGAGACAAGCACTTTTCATGGCACCCATTTTTTAGTGAAATGTAAAGCTTGCCGCTCACGGTGTCTAATCAAGAAGTGGTAATGAGGAAAACGACGTGGAACGTCCTATATCAAAATTTTTGCATCGGCAGTGAGGATGACGTCGTTCGCTGGAAGCGTGCTGAAAACACTGATACGGGAGCGCGATAGCGATACTACGCGGACAATCGGCGGAAGGCAGACGACGAGCGCGGGTGTAGCTGGGAGGAAGTAATATTTCGACTATCGAACCGATGTTCCTTCGATTCATGTTTTCTGAAACGTTAAATTATTTCTAGACTAATACCTACGTTCTCTTGCGGCTTCCCGTCCAACTGATTTGGTCATTAGCCAGTCAGGAGCGGTCTTTTTTTAGTCAAGCCAAGTTCTCGGAAGTGAAACGATACTTTTTACACGTGATACGCAGTCCAACACGTTGCCATAGCTACGCTTGTGTTGCCTTAGCCACGCATTGTAGTGCTGTGACCCATCTTGGTTCAACTAGGCGGTGGTATTTCGTATCTCACAGGGAGACCACACATCTCTTGGTACTAACTCGCAGACTCACGCGCGTATAACAACAGCTTGTGCGTCGCCGTGCATTGTGGGACTCGTGTGTCGCTCCTTAGCGTGGTCTTTCTTTATTTCATAATAATCATCGAATAAAGCTACAAGCTCGTAATAATGCAAGAACTGCAACTTCAAGCCCTAAGTACGCTGTACCTAATAAAAGCGGACTTAAGTACTGTAATTACATATACTACATCCGGCGTACCAAGATTTCACCATCAAGCCCCGCCACTTGCTGGTTTTTGAGAATTTCTTTGCCCCCCTCCCATTTTGGTATTATAATTCCTACTTAAATCTTGAACAGCGCGCTGGACTACCATCGGCCTAAATGATGGTCATTTCCTTCCCTTCGACGTCTCACGACCCATTTCAGCCAGTTGTCGATACCTTTAAAGCGACATTCCTTGTTCAACTACCTTTCGCCATTTCAAATTTCCATCTTCCTTTCAACTTGTGCCTTGTTTGAATGATTGCATGAATTTTTTGGTGTTACGTGCCAAAACAACAATTTTATTATGAGGCATGTCGTATTAGGGCACTCCAAATTAGTTTTGACCGCCAGGGGACCATTAAATTCAACCCTGTGCGAGGAGCGCGGGTGTTATTGCATTTAGTCCCCATAAAAATGAGTATCTTGTTTAAGATGCTATGAAATGCGATAGGTTTTGAGTGTTTTTTTGTTCAAATCATACAAATTTTTCATCAGGAGGCTATGGATGTTGGTAATGCACCGATTTCGCAGATGATTTATTTGGCGAGGCGGACATACTTTTCTGCTAATAAATTAAGTGTGAGAAAAGTAATTAGCACAAAATTGCTATAGCTTCTTTACTGCAAATTTAGAGGCAGCTGCTTACACGGTAAAGTTGCAAGAAGTCACATTTTAATTCACCCCATTTTCTTATTAATGACATAACACCAGACAGCGCTGCACACAATGTGCCCAGTGTGTCGTATACGAGATACCTATGTCAGGTGGTAAAGTCTACATCAAGCAGACGGGCAGATGAATTAATGATCGGCTTAGGGAACACCGCGACAATGTTAACAGCTCTATTCAAGGCCATCTAGGCTTGCACTGTACTTTTTCAGTGCAGAGTTTATAATAATGTGATGCCACCTAGCGAGCGGAAAAAAAAGCGCGGTTGGCTCCGAGGTTAACATACATTCTCGCGTTTCGAGACTCTCAAACGTGGCGCTACCTCTGTCTTTGAGCAAAGTGGGGAAAAAGTGAAGCGGTGAATTTGTGAAAGTCGGTGAACTACCGTACCCTACAACTACAAGATCACAACAATGAGACCAAAACTATGGAATCAGAACCAATGACTCTTTTCATGCGGCGCTTCGAGTGCCTACTCTGTTCTAGAGGAGAATAGGACCCCACTTACTTACTAGTTCTGAACAGTGCAGTCAAGTGGTCGGTTGCTACTTGTGTACTGCAGTAGATAGCGCATGTGGCAGATTACGTCACCCTTTGCGTTGCATGAAGTTCAGCATGCGCGCTTCATAGCGAGCTCACCAGGTAAGTAATGTCTGTATGTCTTGAGTTCTCGATATGTTAGTACTAATAATTTAGTGATTCAGCCGTCGTGGTTACTAAGTGGATTTGCCGTTGCGCTGCAAAGTGCGTGATTTCGAAACTACATCCCGGCCGCGGCGGCCGCATTTCGATGAGGGCAAAATGCAAGAAAAAGCTTGTGTACCGTGCATTTGGTGCACGTTAAAGAACCGCAGGTGGTCGAAATTAACCCGGCGTCCCCCACTACGGCATGCCTTATAATCATATCGTAGTTTGGACATGCAAATCTTCAGAATTGTTACTGTAGCACTTTATTCCCGGTTATATCGGCGCCAGATTTTGGGCCGACGCGGTAAACAAGGCGGCACACATTATAAGCGTCGACCAGCTGCATTGGACTGGTACTGCTTGCGTATTGCTGATGAATGACGTGCTCCGCTTTCAATTATCACGCTTCAACCGTAAAGAAAGCGTATGTATTTAAGAATAAGAAATTATGTTGCTTACTTGGCCGACATTGTTTTAGCTTCTATGAAGTGCGGTGACGCCAGTAGGCATAGTGGAATGGCGCAGCCCGTGAATGAATTCGACGATCGCGCTTGCTGTGCCGCCGAGTTCTCTTCACTTTTTCTTCCTAGCACAAGTTAAATTGCTTACACTTTATTGTTCAAGTTCGTCAACCTGTCTGACTGCCTTCATACCATCACAGACACGCGACAGCGCGTGGTGACATTGCTTGTAGCCGGCAGTAGGCAGTAATGTTTATGTCATGTATCTGCCCCTCATTAAGTGCATTGGTACTTGCATTACAAGTGTATTGGAAGCTTCAGCATAATGACAAGTGGCAGTGACACTGGTTCAGAGTCTTCAGACCGAAAGCAGAGCAATCCAAAACCAGTGCAAGTAAGAATGGCTATGTTTGTCGCCGAGCACAACCTGCCCTTTACAATCATGTACCATCTGCCAAAGCTCGTGAAAAAAAAAATTGCCCGGACTCCAATATTACAAAGCAGATTGCCTGCAGCAGAACAAAAACATCAGTGATAACAAAGGTTGTGACAGGCGATGAGAGCGAGTCGTGGTTGTGGAGGCTACTTCAAGAAAATAAATTTTGAGTCATGGGCAGGCCACTGATAAGGAGAATGGACCACTGACGCAAGGATAAGCATGAGTGCATTTAATGCGGCTTTGCTGGCACAGGCGCTTGTGGAATTCCACAGCATATCTAGTCATATAGATGGACATTTTGAAGTTGCCTATTCACGCGCAATAAAGTTTATTTGCGTAAGCTATAAGGGACTCATGTTTTCTGATGTCTGGATCATCAATCATCATAATCAACCTATTTTTATGTCCACTGCAGCACAGAGGCCTCTCCCAGCGATCTCCAATTACCCCTGTCTGGAAGATACTATGCTCTAAAACTTTCAGCT
This sequence comes from Dermacentor andersoni, assembly GCF_023375885.2. Lineage (NCBI taxonomy): Eukaryota > Metazoa > Arthropoda > Arachnida > Ixodida > Ixodidae > Dermacentor > Dermacentor andersoni. Next base: position 63,215,844 of record NC_092823.1, on the reverse strand, counting down.
ACTAACTACCATAAGACGCCTTCGAATAGGCCATCGGAGGGCTTCACTGTTTTCACATTCGTGCTTGACAATGGCTCTCTGAAAATCCGGGTTTTTCAAAAGTATCGCCAAGAATCTCGAGGTCAATTTTTTTTACTATTTCTTAGAAGCTACAATACTACAACAGAGTACTAGTATAAGCGCTGAATTCGTGGGCTCATAAAGTGAGTGCAAAAATTGAAATTAGAAAATCTACTCATTTCTACGAATTTCTCGCGATAAAATCTACTACTATTTTTTTATGTGTCGTGGCAACACTGCTATTCAGTGCGAGCTTGACCACGAATTAGAGCGGGGCCGGGCCATCTTCTCTGAGCGTTTCGCGGGAGCGGCAGGCTTTGAGCCGTCGTCGCCAGGTGGCGTCTGACCACCCCGCGGATATCACCCGGCGAGCTGCTTCATTGGAGAGGATCCGAAATGCAGCAGGCGTCGCACCGTCGAGATTAATGTAGCGACCGCGTTCGCGGCCTCTCCGTTTGTGCTTCGACGCGGCGCATGTTCGCGGCGTCTTCGCGGCGCCTATTTGCATGTCTAGCACTCGCGCTTTCCCTGTCGCGCAACAGACTTCGCACCATCGTCGAACGATGCGTGTCTACCCAAGACTAATCACAGTCATGTCTAGCCACCGACCTAGGCACAGCAGTCATACCTTGCTTAACGATGATTGTATGCCTAAGTACAACGATTTCACCTAAATCAAAGGTTAACCAAGTGAAACAAAGACTTAACAAAGTTAAACCAAGCTTTCGCTTTGCATATCCAGGGCTAGATGTGCTAAGCCTAAGCGACTTTTTGTTGAAAGGCAGCGCTGCGTCTGTGTGTTTCGTGTGCTTCCTTTGTCTCCGTCGGTTCCCTCCCTGTAGCATTTTACTATTTTGAACCAACCAGCCCAACTGGTTGCTCTGCTCAACGGGATTTGAAAAGTGAGGCTAACTAAAACGTACACTGAAATATTCAACTAAAAAAGTGTATTCTAACTAAAAGTGTCGCAGGCGTTATCTCTCCAGCCACTGATCAGAGAGACACAACTGAACGCCTTGTCATGCCTCATGGAATTGTACACCTATGCATATATTTTTGCCACCACCTCAGGGCGATAATACATTATGTTATTATATTGTGTTATTAGCTATATTATGCTGACCATGTCGCTACAGCAATATTTGAAGTTTGCATCCTTTCCATCAGAAACTGATGTGTGGACAAATATTGATGTGTCTCTGGATAAACGTGCCCACGGATCAGCTTTCTCAGGAATTGTTGACGTCTATTGTCAGTATTTTTATCCCTTTTGTCTATTATTTTACTTATGTTTGGATCACACTGCAATTTGTATATGTGTTCATGCATCCACAAGCTAGTCTACTGACCCACCCTACTATGCCTCGTACTAAAACAGCAGTATGTGTTAATAAAAAAGGAAATAATTGTACGAGTTTGATATCCTTATTGACGCTACCTTAATTAACTATGCCTAATTAATTTTGTCTGCTTGTTCTTCACTAAGCTGACGTGTTCCCATTCCCAATGTCACGCATCGACATAAATTTCCACGAAACTTGTGTCTGCAGCGTCTTCTGTCGCTGGTATCTTTGTAAGGGCTTTTGGAAAGTGTCTCTTGAAGAGTGCACGGAAACTTTTTCAGCATTTGTAACACCTTTCGACATATATGACTATAATATACTGTCTTTTGGTTGGAAGAATCCGCGTGCTTGGTTTTAGAACATGATGATGATGTGTCGAAGTCACACCTTTCAATGTGTACATTGATGTTATTATAATCTACACGAAGTCACAAAAAGAACACTCTGGGTACTTTGCCTCTGGTCTGCAAGCGCTTAGTGATGCAGATCTGAAGGTAAACGAAAATAAAAGTGAATATTTTAAGTCTCGGGTAGTACTTCTTTGTAGAGTGTTTGATGGTTCCACAGAGATCTCGTGAGTAGGTGAAATGAATATCGAAACTTAAAAAGCTATATCGTTTACATTCACTAATAGTTTTTGCTGTGCTTGCTTGCACCTTCCGAGCATTTATCAAATATATGGCTAAAATAGTATAATGCTTGACTGAACATACCAAAAATGGTGTTCTTTCACTCTAGACTGAAGAATAAGAGGCAGCCTATCCGGAACTCGTACATCAAACATCGTCTGACCTACTGCTTACGCTAGCCACAATTCAGACATGCCCTTTGAGAAGAATACTGACGTATCTAACTGCTGTGCTGGGTTAGTGTTATATCAGAGACACACGACCTTCCCCGTGTCAGTAGCTACGAGTCATAGTCTACTTTTTTCATACTCCTATCTCTAAGTTAATCCTACTATGACCAAGAAAGAAGCCCTGCTTGTTTTAATCGCGATGTGCTATTATCACTCAAATAAATATAAGATAACGTTTTAATTTCACACAAATCATCGAGCCTTGGCTGACCTCCTGAACATGTCAGAACCAAAAGGAAAGCTTGCACATTGGATAAATGAAATATAAAAATATCTGTCTTCCGAACTTTCCATGGTTCAGCCCGCCACCTGAGCGACGCGGATGCATTGTCTCGGTGGGAAATTAAGCTCCTACATGAGATGATTAACAGGACCAAATTTTGTGAAGGATGAAAGATCTCTATTTCGAAAAGGGAATGGTACCCGAGACACTTCTTTAAAAAAAAAATGGCAGTGACGGTTCACTTCGGAAACGCGGGTTACGCACATGCGTCTGCGTGTCATTCCTATATAATTGCGAGAGCAATTGCATGCCCACTCCAGGTGCATTTCTTGCGTCGTCGTCGTCGTCTTGATGTTATGTGTAATGTCAAAAAGCGATAACATCGTCCCCACGTGTCGTATGCTGTATGTGCGAGTGAAAGCGTGCGGTGGTGACTCAACGATCACGTTGTACTCCGCCAGCAAGTGCGTATTCCTCACCCGCGAGCGCATTATCCGTAGAGCGATCTGCAGAGTGTAGGTGTACCGATGGCGCGGACAGTTCATAGCTGCATGGGCGCTGTGTTGTCGCCTTGAGTTTGCGTTGAAGCGATAAACAGCACGAAGGTCACTTCGAGCGCGATTCTTTTTACATACAGGTACCTACTTCGTTCGCTTGCTTCACGGCTTCAAACAGACATTCGGTGATTTCACTAGCTGGCCAGTTACGCTTGTGCGTAAATTACTTCACCTGTAAAATGTCACTCGAGTACGGCGGCCAAGATGGTTTCTGGCGCACGTACAATAAGATTTTTCAGTGGTTTAGATGGAAACACATGAAAACAGGCATTGAAAACTGCGCAAGGCCGTGCCACGTATGGACCCGCCTTGGTTGCTCAGTGGCTATGGTGTTGGGCTGTTGAGCACGAGGTCGCGGGATCGAATCCCGGCCATGGCGGCCGCATTTCGATAGGGGCGAAATGAAAAAACACCCGTGTACTTACATTTAGGTGCACGTTAAAGATCCCCAGGTGGTCGAAATTTCCGGAGTCCTCCACTACGGCGTGCCTCATAATCAGAAAGTGGTTTTAGCACGTAAAACCCCATAATTTAATTGTTGTGCCACGTATGTCATATAAACAAATCCGAGTTCTGGCCAGGACAAACTGAGCTTGTGTTGCCTGAACACTAGAACAATCCTTTTGAAGTCACACGTGTAGGCTTCATCAAGCTGAAAAGTGCAGGCGTACGCGTACGCAAACTAAGTCATTATTGCATCACAATACATCAACGTAACAGAATAGTGGAGGCATGGCCCGGCAAGAAAGACGCAAAGAGTGTCATAGCCGTTTTTGATAGAGGAATATTCCGTGATTTCAAGGTAGTAAGATCAGAAAACGGGCTCGCATTCCTTAGAAGAAAGGTTAACGAGTGGGCAAAGAGCCATGGCTCTACAATGCGGCATTGTGCGCCCTATAACCTGCAGGCAAATAGAATGGCGGAGAGAGTGATGGGTGACTTTAAAAAAATTCATGTCGATGTATCCAAGTTTTACCAGCGGCTAGAAATGCTGTCTGGAAGCGACTTCGACTCACAGCAGCCGGAAGCACACAAGCAGCCTTGGGTGGAGTCCATATTTTGCTGCATATGGTGAGGACCCTAACTTGAGTGAAGACAAAAAGCTTGGAATTTCGTACAGGCTACTGCTGACCGAACATTGTAAAACATTTGAGGAGCGATCCACACAGAAAGAAAAGCCATACAGTTTCACTTTTGACAACCGACAACCGCTGCCAAGACTATGTACTATACGTTGGACTACAAGACCTTGTGTTCCATCAGAAAAGACTACCGGCCAGTGGAGCAGTTTCATGCACCTTCGAAGCAGTGAAGTCATCGGTGCAACAAAGTGTAGTCAAGACTTTGGCGAACGTCGCAGTCAAAAATGCTTCAGTCCCTTTCAGGACCTTCAGGATTTTTGACAGCCATTCAGAAAATCCTGTGGGCATGTTTCAAATGCCAATACAAATCCTTAATGCCGATCAAGGCTCTCTAATGGCGCCCCTCCGACACCATCACAATTCGTGAATGTCCATCCTGCTTTTATTGCTTCGTTATCGTAATTGCCATCAGTGTGGCGTAAGTAACTCGTAATTTGATTTTGAGAATGGAACAAGGCCCTTCGTAAAACGTGCTGATGCATCGTGGGCGAAGCACAGAAGCGTCTGATGGTTACGCAGCTCGGCCAAGGCTCGGCTCCCGCCTTGTTCCTTGAGGCCGTGCGGTGTGCACTTGTGTACTTGTCCGTACGGTAGAGAACCACCATTGTTAGTTTTCGTAGTGGGGGAACGTTCTTGCCTAATGTGTTTCACTTCGTCTACAATACTCTGCACATTGCGGCATCGAAGAAGTTGTGCTATTTGGGTGCAGGAATGGCGACTGGATACGCCTGACACTGCAGTAAATAGTTGTTCGTGGTCTACACAGGCTAGTCAGTTTCTGATGAGGTAAGTCTGCTGTTGTTTTACTTGTTTGGTCTGCATAGTGTAGTGTAAAAAATAATGTTTTGTAAGCCGGTGTGGCAAACGCAAAATAATCTTCCAGAAGTTCTGCAGACGGCGTCTGTTTATGAGCAGGGCCGGTACAAACGGTTTTAGTACTGGTGTGAAAGGTGAGCTTTTGATTTCCATGAGCGTTCCTGCAGGGTCCAACAATCCGAATTGAGTTTGCTTCAGCGTACCGGGGCTCGTCAATCGAGTGCGAAACATTTAGCGAATTCGCGAACTTTGCAGTAAGATTACTACACAGCAGACGTCCGCCTGCATTCGCAGTCATTAGGTTCGATTGCAGCGTATATCCGGTTCGTGTGAATAGGTGCGTTTTCAATCCATTGAAATTTATGCGCTGACGCGCACATAACAAGAAAACGCCGTTCCAACCGTTCTTTCAACTTTTTTGTATGCATCAAGAACAACACAGTGACAAAATGTGGGGCAAATTTATTTATGCGAAATGTCGCCACCGAGCGCTGCTTGCCTAAAAACGAGCCCCACGCGCGTTGAACGGATTCGCCCGGAACACGGTGACGTTCTCTCTAGCTTTGCAGAAAACGATATGGAAAATAATATTACGAGGCGCTGCATACGTCTAATGGTCTTTCACACTTTGCACCTTCTTTTTTTACGCTGACAAGAAGGAGAAAATTCTGAAACACATGGAATAATGGCGCACATGTTTACAGTAGAGAGAAAATCCTCTTTACAGTTTCTAGGAAAAAAAAATTATCGGCCTCCACGAATATAGAAAAAAACACCAGATGAGCTTCGCGCTGTAGAGGTTATTCGGAAAAAAGGACATACAGTAATTTTTTATGAACAATAAAAAAGGCTTTGCGTTAAAAATACCATTACATAAGCGTACGGCAGAGCCGTGCTCTCAGCGAAGGTGGTACTCAATTTATTTACATTTCTTGGAAAGCGGCCTCGTGGAGCTGTTATATAATATACTCTTTCTTCTTTCGCCTCATTTGTTTCTTTCCCGCCCCAGTTCACGCAGTATCTGCGCTACACACGCTTGTATCATATGGAAATGTACCGGAGTTGCATGCAGGAAGCACGCGATTCCTGCCTTTACACCTGGTAACCGACCTGTACATGTCTATCTTAAATGACCGCATTTTGTTTGCAGTGGGTGCTGTATCCTGATAAATGCTGGAAACAGAAACAGGAATATTCGAAGTGCAAATAATTTCTCTTCCACGGAGAACAGAGGCTCAGCTGGAAAGCAGAAAAGTAGATGTGAAAGAGCTAAACGTACGGACTTTCGCCGTGAAGAATACGTTCCATATTAAGGTTTGCGAAATGAAGTAAATATATAATGTAAAAGCTCTTTGTAACCAAGTTAAGGGGAAGCCAGAATTACTTCGTTATATCCAACACTTCTTTATCTCTTTTACCACATCGGTGGCAATAAGTAAGAATCGCTTTGGGGATTTCTAAGGTAATTTCACTTACTTCGTTATAGTATTCATTATTTCGTCATATACTGCTTCGTTATAACAAGATTTAACTTTATCCACCATTCATAAAACAAGCCGTTTTGATGCTCAGTACAGTAAGGTGACGCCGCGATGGGCTTTCTGCTCTGACCTGGTTACCCAAAGAAATACAATACCGCTGTTTCAGCGAACTTTTTTAAGGGTTGTCTGTGACAAATGTCACAATTCTGTCTCATGAGCTGGTCTACTCGAAGCGGCGGACACCACTTGGATAAAAATTGAAGTGCATAATCGACTAATTAACAGAATATCCCCAGTTAACTTTAACTAATTACCGTATGTCCCATATTGTAAGTTACAAACTCTAGCCTTGGAGCTTGTAAGGCGGATCCATTTGGAAAGAATCCTCAGGATGACACCAGCTTCGAGATAGGAATTCCTGAACTTTGCGGAGAAATGCATTGCTGTTCCAGTTAGTTTCTTAGCAAAATGGCGTTTAATGTTTCGAAGCACAAAAGTAACCACCCATTGTACCACGGACTCACCAGTGACCCAGGTAGGCGGGAAAACAAAGAAGGCGTAAGAAGGAGATAAAGATTCTGGGGAGAAGCCATGACCAGACTGCACGCGAACTGATGGAGGCTTATCACATAAAAAAGGAAGGCCAAAACTGTGTTAGTGATACCTCCATTAGGTTGTTTCAATCGGAAATAGATATTTTTGATATTTGGTTGCCACGCTAGGCTGATGAGTGTTCTTGTTTGCTACGATCTGCGCATGTTCTATGTTCCTATATATGCCCACGGGCTGCCGTGAATAAAACAGTTGAAAGGTACCGCCCGCGCTGTTTATGTGTTCTCTCCCTCTGTCCCCGTTTTTATTTGCGGTTAATATGATATGCGGGAAAACAAAGAGATCGAACAAACATAGATAGATAGATAGATAGATAGATAGATAGATAGATAGATAGATAGATAGATAGATAGATAGATAGATAGATAGATAGATAGATAGATAGATAGATAGATAGATAGATAGATAGATAGATAGATAGATAGATAGATAGATAGATAGATAGATAGATAGATAGATAGATAGATAGATAGATAGATAGATAGATAGATAGATAGATAGATAGATAGATAGATAGATAGATAGATAGATAGATAGATAGATAGATAGATAGATAGATAGATAGATAGATAGATAGATAGATAGATAGATAGATAGATAGATAGATAGATAGATAGATAGATAGATAGATAGATAGATAGATAGATAGATAGATAGATAGATAGATAGATGTTTGCTTGCTTGCTTACCGATGTTATATTCTTAAGGCTCGTGAATATTTTAAATATCCTGTCCTACGCATTCTGTAATTTTCCTTCATTCAGAGTCACATATCTTATTGTATTGATTCATCGGGAAACGCTTTTACAACTTACCTTGAGCGTGTATTCCGTCTGCAAAAACGCGCATGAAGAAATATAACATCTTCTAGACGTACACAATCCAGTACGCACTTGTATAGCTCATTGCACGTGTTGCCAGTGCATGCATTGTATGAATTGAAAATTGCAGAGGTCATTCATAGTATTATCGAGACCAATAATCCACTTTCAATTGCCTTGTTTAAAATCCCGTAACAAAATACAAGAGCTGCAACTAATCAGTGTTTGAGTTTGCCTCCATGTCATAATCTGTACTGGAAAAGGGTCGTGGAATTTAACGGCACACTTATTTGGAATTCTCTGAATACCGCCATCATAAGCCTTCGCAGCAGAGGGCGACGAGTGCACTGTTGCGGTTCTTGAGGGCGACAGAATTGGACTGGCGGCTGTAGCCTGAACAGGTGTTGACAGTGCTTCAAGTGTCACTGTGCTGTGCGATGACAGTATTCAGTGACAGTGACCGACTGTGATTGTGTGTCTATTCTCCTTCCTTTCCTTATCTCTACTTTTTTACCACTTTACCTCCCCCTCCCCTCTCTCCCCAGCGTAGGGTAGCCAACCGGATATTTTTCTCTGGTTAACGTCCCTGCCTTTCCCCTTTCCTCTCTCTCTCTCTCTCTCTGCCAACACATAGAAAAGAAGCCCGTAACTTTAGGTCTGCTGTGAGAAAATACTTTTTTTGAAGAATACTGTCGATAAAAGTACACTTCTTTATATTTACATTCCTGCCTAAGTTGTGCATGTCAATTGCTCAAGTTCAGCATGTCAATTTCATTGTTATGTATTATGCCTGTTCTGATTGCTTGCGTGCATGAAGGAAAAAAGAACACTCAGTTTATATTTACCTTCGTGTCTGAGTTATCTATGTTAATATTAGTATTATGTATTATGTCTGCTGGTTTTGTTTGGACGCGTGCTGCGTTTCATACCCTAAGTTGACTATGGACCTGGGACTAGCCAATGGCTATGGGTCCAATAATGCTTTCGTACTTTGTGAAGTATGTTGTAAATAAAGAATGAATAGATGGATCGATAAATAGACACACACACACACACACACACACACATATATATATATATATATATATATATATATATATATATATATATATGTGTGTGTGTGTGTGTGTGTGTAGAGATAGAGAGGGAGAGAGAGAAATGGATAGATGGTTAGATGGATAGATATATGGGTAGATGGATGGATGGATTGATACATGGATAGATCGATAGCTAGATAGATGACAGAAAGTGTGAGAAATTACTTTGTAATGTTAACGTAATATATTAGCAAGCGTCTGAAGCTACATCAGATGTACGCGCGAACTATGCAGTTTATCGCCTTAAATATAAGCACGATGTCGGATCAATAAGGAGAACGCTGTTAGGCAGCAGCACTCCGCAAAGCTTCGTTCTCCCTTCAGGGCACAGCTCTTAAATTACGTACACAAGTGCTTATACTACACGCTAACATTCCCGCCGTAACATGTCTGAGCTAAGAATCCCCACGAACTTGACGCATGAGCAGCGCATTTCAACGGCACTCGGTGCGGGCGTGGAGGACGGCTCGCTATTGCATTAAAAGAGGCGTTTAGGAGCTTTTCTATCGGCGTTAAGTACGTCATAGAGAAATGCAGTATATTTTATTAACAAGAAACTGCGCAATGCGTGCAAGAATAATGCGGCTAATATTTTACCAGATATAAGGCAATGCTGAATAGGACGAACAGAAAATTCTCTCGGCAGTTTCAGCGATTAGACACCGTACGGCCCCGGGTTCGATTCCCTATCGCAAGGTGTTTATTTTTGCGCACGGCAACATTGTTTTTCATATTTATTTGCTTTCTTTATTTCTTTTTAGGCAGTGTGTCTGACCTGACAGAAACATTTTGGTAGCTTAGATAGGATAATCCCGAACGACCGCAAACAACACGCCCTCACGGCTGCTCGACCGTCAGATCTAACGCACCATCGGGACATATGAATAAGTACGTTTATTGCTCTATTTCCATTATACGTTTATTCTGTTGGGCTTACATCTGCTCTGTAGCGGATCTAAGAACTTCCAACAAAACTATTGGAATGCGTCACCTGGCGGTCTGAAGTGTGCGTGGAAGTCCGGCAGTAATGATGATGTTTTATATTGTGAGATGTCTAGTCGCGAAAAATCTTTCCCCACGTAAGGCAAACTGATACAGGTAAAAACAAAAGAGCGTCAGAAGAAGGGTAAAATTCGTGAATTGGTATCCAAACAATTTGCCCTGCGTAGCAATCAGATATTTAACTGCAATGCTAGCAAAATGGCCGACTAGATAATTTATGTGCTCGTAATATTAGCCATTGAGTACAAGCTGTCCTGTTTTCTGGCACGTCATCATCGTTGAGAAGACGTTTCTAATTATATTTTTCTTGCAGGCTTTACGTACGTTGTACTCGGACAATTAATTTATTACACATTAAACAAAAACAGTCAGTGCGTGTTTCATTAGGAAACGAGACCTCAGCCGCGTCGGCATTCATAACCTTCAAAGTGAGCTGCTGTACGTGTTTTCTCGATTCCGTATGCACAGAATCCCATCTATACAGCATTACGTATTTTAAGTAGACAAGGCATAACCAAAGCAGCAGCGCGCATATTCTGCTTACACAGCCGAAAGTGCTTTTCAACGTATGCAGAACAACAACGTGTAATAGGATGCCGTAACTGCTACTCCAAATCTTCGTGTTTTTCTTGGTGGTTTGCCTAGGGTTATGATTAGAGAAGTCCCCAGAAGAAGCTTCCCGAAAGAACTGCTTTGATCGAAAATGGAAACGGTACGACACGGGCAACTAGCCCCTGTTTGCGAACGAAAATTGGAGGATTTAATAGTAGAGCGAGAAAGCATTCAAAGTTCCATGACACATCTCTGACGCTTCCCGGCAACTGCAGCTTATGTAATTGTAATGTTTACCGGGAAACGCTGGCGGCGAACGCTGTGCACGAAGACGAGCTTTCTGGTAGGAACACGGCCTCTTGCGTGAGCCGATCATATTATTTTGCACTTTCAATATTTCAGTCTGAGAACATTTAACACGTAAGGCAAGCTCTGTAGATGTTTTGTTTCATGAAATTTGTTTTTGGGCTGTTATACTCAGCATTACGAGGAATAACTTTGTAAATAATGTAAGAAAAGGTGTGAGCATGTTAAGCGCCGTATGCAATATTTTTCGTTCACAGGACTACCGGCGCCGAGGCTGGACAACCACACCGGATTTTCTGCGACACGGAATGCTTAACGCATTCCACGTTAAAACTAAGGGCAACTTGAAGTCAGCAGAGCTAACCGTTCGGAGAAGAGTTGCGCTTCACTGCTTTCGTCAGCAAACGATTCTCTTAATTTCTGTATTGCAGTTTAGACTTCGGCGCCTTCGTAACTTCGTAACAGTGAGGACTCTATAAACTGCAACGCGAGCGGATTTCGACTAATCACTTAGTGGATCGGTAGCGAAACGCATTTGCAACATTGTTGTATTCGCGATAAGAGCACGATGTCATAGTATCGCGCCGAGGGGCAGAGAATGCAATGCGCTTTTCGTGCTGTGAATGCGTGCGCTAACGCGGTGGCAGTAGCTGCGGCAGCTCTTACAGCAATGATGGGCACGCTGATCTGCACGAGCTGCGAAGAAAAAGGCACGCTGCACCACAACACGCACAAAATAAGCGTAGATGCGAGCGAAACATGGGTTCAGCTGTTCAACGTGCTTTATCCAGACGTAATGAAACGTGAAAGATTGGAAAAGCAACGAGAAATGTCGGACATACTTAAATTAGAATACTGCTGAATCCTTCTAACGTACCTGTAAAGAAAGTTGGAGGGAGACGCCAGATGTACCTTTACTGACCGCTAATAGAAATATCGACCTTACAGCTCACCGGAAATGGAGTGTGCTTTGTCAGCTAGATCTCAAAGACTGCGCTGGGCCTGTGGATGGCCTAATAATTTCAGAAGTATTAGGTTGTTATGGCACCAGGCGCTCGCATCGTAGTTAAGGTGCTGTTTGAAAGCTGGTAACACGAAAATAATACAGGTAACAGTCCTACACTTTGGCAAGATTGTCTGGATAGTAAGTAGTACTAATTTCTAGACAAATTAGCGAATGTGTGTTTTTTTTTTCTATATGCCGTTATGCAAGATATTCTGAATTGGCCACGTCAGTGGGACGAACTAATGACCTCGTCAGGAGACAAATAATCGTGTTTCAGGGTGCGACATTTATTGAATTCGAGTGCTGTTGCTTACACGGAGACTATTGGAGGCACGTCCTAATGCTTCCCTCGTTTTTGAGAAGCCGCTATCATCCCGGGATTTTATTGTGGCGCAACGTCGACTGAAATTTATAGGAATCTATGGCTCATAGGGTCAAATGCGATGGCTCATATCCTCGAAAGGCAGAGGCTACAAGCACTCAGCAAAGTGAAGCGAGACAGTTCATACATTCTTAGAAACCACGGATACAACTTACAGAACAGCATGCATTTCAATAAAGAGCACGCTCAAACCAAGCGTCCGAACCACATAATTCACGACAAGGCTCTCCTGCGCCTACGTGCACTGCGAAGCACGCAGCGCTCCCCGCACAGGCTTCCCGTTAAAGATTACTGTTGCTCAAGCTGGAGCAGCGACGGCAGCTTGACTGCGGCATACGAAGCAGGGAGGGACGTAACTGCACATTCATACGTAAAAGAAGAACCCGCCTTGCAAACGATTTCTGCTGTGACAGTGCTATTGGAAGGCCACGTACAATGAGGACTCCTGAAGAGCAACGGGCATACGAGGAACGGCGAATTTCTCTTATGTCTGGTTCATTCTTTGTAGGTGCACGCAGTAGCGGCGTTAGCCTAGTCACCGGCCGTCGAAGCGTTTTAGGCTGGTAATTCGAAAACGTACCAGTGGATGTCATCAAGCGAAAAATTTCAACCTACGTCGCAATCGGTAATCGTTCTACTTGTCGTTCACAGCTTCGCGGTCCAACCAACTTCGCAACGTGGATTGGAGATCATTTTCTTTAGCAAGCGCTTTTGCACGGTTTGCTTGGAGTGATGCAGTCTTGTAAGCAAGTGGCACGAAGGCTGAAGTGCTAGGCTGGCTTATATTCCACACAAGTGCAATAATATCAGGGGACTGCAGTGAAAACTGCATTTGTCGTGAGTAATACATGGCAGCGTCCTTTCTTCCTTAGATTTTACGACTACTGATACACAACGAGGGCTGCAAGAACAGAGGCTTGTTTGTATAGCCCTTACCACAAAAATTACCGCCATCAAGTTTATACACTGTAAGGAAATTTTATTGAAAGAAAAAAATTTTCTGGCCGCTTGCCTGCCAGAAAATTTCTGTTAGGCTATGTTTTCTGTTGTTACTTCTTTCTGTCAATTTCCATTTTGTTTGCAACTAACGACGAATTGCTGTGAAACTGACAGAAAGCTTCTGTTACGCTACGTTTTCTGTTTTAACATTTCTCGGTCATTTGACAGGTTTTTCTGTTTGCAACTAATAGAACATGTATCTAATGTTGAGTTTTCTGTGTTTGTTATTCTGTTGTTTCACAGGTTTTTCTGTCGACAACTAACAGAAAAATTCTGTAAAGCCTCATTTCTTATCACCAAATTTTCTGTCATTTCATAGCTTTTTTCTTTCATGATTCACAAGTTTATTTTAAGTACGTTTTCTCTCATTTCACACAGTTGATTTCTTTCAGACCAACTTTTAATCAGTGACATAATATACCAAGCACTACAACTGCTGCACGTTTCAACGAAATGAAATATTTCACTGCTTTTATTCGACTGCTAGAAATAGCAAGCTAGTATTGAACAATAGGGGTAAATGCATGGACAATATTAGCCAATGTCATCATGACTGGTATCTTGATGTCTTTAAGCATGATGTAAATAAGGTAAATAGTAGATGAGTGACCGAAGAAGAAAGGCAATTGCCTTCCCTGCAGTGCCCATATGCGACAGCTGCGTAATAACGTATAGCGTAAAAGCACGCAAGGCATGGAGAAATGACAAGTATACAAGAGCACATATGATTCACTACAAAACTGTAATAGAACACAGTGAATGCAACACAGAAAGTAGTAATACCTGTACAATGAAGACAACCAATCACTAAAGTGTGATGGCAAGTATACGCATATGAAGAGTGCCTTAGGCAAATTGTGCCTTGCTCGACGGTAGTACAGAATGAAACAGCTAGTGAGATAGAAGCAACAGAACATAAGACATGCCACAGGCTTTTTGCATTATCGCATTAAAACCAAAATGTTCGACGTACTAAGTAGAGTGAATGCATCTTGCAAAATAAATTAGTTAAAAAAATAAAAATAGTAGTACAATACAATGAACACTGAAACTGTAACGGCAAGTATATTCATTAGAGAAATTATTCGATTTGGCAAATTTTGCCTTACTTGACTGTACTGCATCAAGCAGTAATATACGAGCAACAAGACATAAGACATGAAACAGCCTATTTGCATTATCACAGTGTAAACATAAAATATTGATTTAGAATGTTTTGAAATTTTAGAATAGTTAAAAGTTGAAGTCTTGAAACGACGTGATTAGGGAATCAGCTTTTGGAGAGAAGCAATGCTGCTTTTTATTCGGGAGCTCTACATTTTTCCCCTGCCAGGATTTACACCTGCAATGGTTCTGATGCAAGGATAGAATGTCGTTAAACTTAGCACAGCGAAAAATATTAGTGTTTTCTTCAAATAAATAACAAGATTGCTGCCCCCGAACCACTCCGAAATTTAATTCCGATAAAGCCTACATTTCAGTATTCTTTAGCGTTCAGTACAAAACCAGCAACTTCGAAGCCAAAATGAACCTTTTCTAAGTGATCACTTGGATCAGATTTTAACGAGCCTAATGTTTTCCGATTCGGATGAAAAATGTTCACCGAACACTATCACTAGGTGTTAAAAGGACACTAAAAACAACTCCATGCAAATTGTTCTTCTCGGGAAAAATCTATTTTGTAGCACTTTCCCAATTCATTGACATTTGTGTGCAGCAAAAGGTGCATTCATTGCTGCAAAAGCAAAGATTCGTTGCTGAAACGTAAAAAGCAGCAGCACCATCCAAATGTAATTCCACAGCTGATTAGTTGTTTAGGTCCAGCAAACATTTCCAAGAATACTTTGGTACGAATCAGGAATATCACATAAGGTCCTATGATAAATGAACATCTCTATAAGGTTGATCATCACTCCACATGTGAGAATTGCACAAGCAATAACAAGAAAGGCTATCGGTGCTCAATTAACAAGTGAGCGTGGTACTTACCGATGTGTGACCTCCAAGCAGAAGCTTGTGTCCTTGGGGTACGCAACATTGAAAGCAAAGTGCACGAAAAATATGAGCTTGAAAGCCTGGCATGGGTTGATTTCTTGCATCACAGGCAGGGCGTCAATGCATATGGTGAAGCTCTTTGCAGCAAGAAAACTGCCTCGTGCACAAAAGAAGTTTTAAATCAGGAATGCTGGCCCCAGTGTGGTACTACAGAAAATTACACCTTTTTCAATAAAGGAAGAAGAACGTGGCATGCCCCCATCTTCATCATCACTGCCAGATTCCTGCGCAAGGGAAAATTAAAGGCATATAAGAATTAATGTCTACCAAAGTAGCAGCATGTGAAAGCTCCAACTTTGCACTGGTTACAAATAAGCATGTGGCACATCATCAGTATAAATAAAGCATTTCAGTGCTTGCTCAGGCTCATGATAATGTTTCTCCTAGAGACTCTTCAGTGAAATAAATACATTGGCTTGTATGCAAATAGGTATAAACCAGATCTTAAGGCCTTGAAAGCCAGCATGGGCGCTTAAACGTGTTGGCTTAATATTTTACAATACTGGGGCTAATATATACCTATATACAGAGAGTATATACCTATATACAGAAGCTGGACCGCACCAAGGTCCGGTCCAGCTTCGAGATACTCAGATATTTTTTTTCATACCACCTAATTAGATAATGAGTCTTGAATAATTAATCTTCTCAAATATTGTAATTAGATCAAAAGTGTCAATGAGGAAATTCCAGAAATACATGAATAACTCTTGATATAACTTTCTGTGGCTCGATCCGTGCTACGTAAGTGTTTTTCCGAGCGTGAAAGGAGCCCGCAAATACAAGAGCCCGCAAATACGAACTAAAAAGCTTCATGCATACAATGCAGAATCAAATGTTACAAATGCAACAGAAAATAGCCTTGCAAGAGCAAAACTTCCGCAGTTACGTAAAAAACCAAAACACACAGAGAACCACTAATGACGCCAGAGACAGGCTCTTTAACGAGAGAAGATTCGGACCAGAAAGCCAAAGTAACAACAACAACAACAATACATCATGGCAGGACAAAACAAACTAGAAATATGGCAATGGAACTGTAGGGGATACCGGCGAAAGCAGGGACTCCTACAGCAGTACATAAACACTAGAGACAAACCACCAGACATTATTATGTTACAAGAAACTAATACAACACCCACCCTAAAAGGATACACGTGCCAGGAGAGCGGACGCACCGCAACCCTCATTAGCAACAAGATAGTCACCATAGCACACAAAGGAATTGAGAACACGAAAATCGAACACATAATAACCGAGATAATACCCAAAAAGAAGCACAAAGCTAAAAGCACATTTATAGTCAATCTATACAGTCCCCCCAGGCAGAAAGACGGCGACTTCGGCAAACTCTTTGCAGAAGCAAACATGCTAGCCAAGTCAAACACCCTAATAATTGCGGGGGATTTCAATGCTAAAAGCCCGAGCTGGGGATACCAGAAAATCGAAAAGAAAGGGCAGCAAATATGCATTGCGGCAGAAAACACAGGCTGCGACCTCTTAACGGACGAAAATCAGCCAACGCGCCAGGGTAATAGCGTTAGCCCAGACACCTGCCCAGATCTAACATTTGTTAAAGGAGCAAAGCAGGCCGAGTGGGAGAACCTGCTGGAGAACCTAGGCAGCGATCATTATGTACTGAAAACTACAATCGAAGCGAAGAACGTAAAAAGAAAAATCGGCACAGCCCATATCACAGATTGGCACGCCTTCCGCAAGCACAGCGAACAACTAAAAAGGGAAATCACCTCGATAGAGGAATGGAGCCAACAACTAAAACAGATACAAGAACTCTACACACGGGAAATACATAGAACAGAAGAAGCACCGGAGGTAGACCGGCGGCTACTCGGGCTATGGGAGGCGAGACGCGGGCTCACAAAACGCTGGAAAAGACAAAAGCTAAACAGGAAACTCAAGAAGAAGATAGCAGAGATCACTAAGAAGGCAGAAGAGTACGCAACACAGCTAGCCAGGCAAGGGTGGCAGCAGTTCTGCAGCTCACTGAACGGCACGCTTAGCACAGCCAAGACGTGGCGCATACTAAAAGCCCTCATGAACCCAACCAAAACGAAAACAGAAAGCGGCAAAGCAATCCAGAAACTGGTCCACGAGCACGAAGGCTCCGACGAGGAACTATTGGAGGCAGTGCGTGTAAAATGTTACGGCAAAGACAATCCCAAAGGCTACGACGGGGAGTATCTGGGGACAGAGAACCCCCACATGGACAGACCGATTACAAGAGAGGAAGTTTACGCGGCAATTAGAGCGACAACCAAAAACACAGCCGCGGGCACCGACAAGATCAGAAACTCCCTAATACGCAACCTCAGCGACGAGGCGATAGATCAGCTCACAGCATACCTCAACACACTGTGGGCAGAGGGCACGATACCGAAGGAATGGAAGCACGCTGTCGTGGTGATGATACCTAAACCCGGCAAAAAGCTTCAGATTGAAAACCTGAGGCCCATCTCCCTCACCTCGTGCCTCGGTAAACTCTACGAAAGGATAGTCACCAGAATAATCCAACACCACCTGGAGGACAAGGAGCTATACCCGCACAGCATGTTTGGCTTCCGGGCGAACCTGTCAACACAGGACGTCCTGCTACAGATAAAAGAAGAAGTCATAAACACGTCACCCAGAGCAGGCGAAAACGTTATCATGGCCCTAGATATCAAAGGGGCCTTCGACAACGTTAGCCACGAAGCCATCATGGAAGGACTGAACAACGCCAACTGCGGCAAGAGAATCCACGACTACGTGAGGGCCTTTCTGACCAAACGCACGGCAACGGTAGGATTGGGGGATCTGCGAAGTGACATCTTTACCACCCCACGCAAAGGCACGCCGCAGGGCTCCGTGATCTCACCAATACTCTTCAACATCGCAATGATCGGACTGGCTCGACGACTCAGCAAGATTGATGGCATCCAGCATGCAATATATGCTGACGACATCACGGTCTGGGTCAATCGAGGCTCCCTGGGGCATAAGCAAGAAAAATTGCAGGAAGCGGCCGAGTGCGTGGAAGAATACATCAGAGCAAGGGGCCTGGCGTGCTCCACCGAAAAATCAGAAATCCTGAGAGTGGGAAGAAACCCCACCAAGGAAGAACTAATAGTAAAACTAGACGGACAAAACATACCTGAAAGGAGCATGATACGCGTCCTAGGCATGTGGATTCAAGGAAGCAAGAAATGCAGCCACACAATCAGCTTACTAAAAAAATCGACAGAACAAGTAAGCCGAATGATAACGAGGGTATCTCAAAGAAGAAGCGGAATGAGAGAAGAAGACACAATCAAGCTGGTCAGAAGCCTAGTGGTCAGCAGAGTCACGTACTCGCTCCCGTACCACAACATGACCAAGCACGAAAAAGAACAGACGGAAACGCTACTAAGGAAAGCGTATAAGACGGCGCTACATCTGCCTAGAAACACGCCCAACGATAAACTGTTACAGATGGGCCTAAGCAACACTTTCGAAGAACTCGCGGAAGCGCAGCTCATTGCACAGATCGCCAGGCTCCAGCAGACTGCCACCGGCCGCAAGCTCCTAAAAAGAATAGGGCATAACACAGACGGAATAGAGGATCGGGCTGCTAGCATCCCAGACAGCGTTCGCCAGACACTGGAGGTTAGCCCCCTACCGAGAAACATGGACCCGAATCTCCACGCCGCCAGAAGGCAGGCACGAGCAGATTTCGTGGAACGAAACCTAGCCGCACTAGAAAACACGGTATACACAGACGCGGCTGTATACCCATGGGACCGCAACACTAGAATGTTTAGAGTCGCGGCAGCAGTGGTAAACCACACGGGAGAACCAATTAGCTGCGCGACCCTGAGAAACTGCACGGTAACGGAGGGGGAGGAAGTCGCCGTAGCTCTAGCGGCGGCTGATGGTTACCGCAGGAACAAATCTCTGATAATTCTAACGGACTCCAAAGCAACATGCAGGAACTACACACAAGGCAGAGTTAGTAAGGAAGCACTGAGAATCCTCCTCAAAACAGAGCCTCCTAACAAAAAGATAAAACATAGGATCTTCTGGATACCGGCACACACCGGGATAGAGGGCAACTCAAGGGTGGACCGCCTAGTTCGCGAACTCACGCACCGAGCAGGGCAGTCGGAAACCCTAGAGGGCCCCTTAACGGTGGAGCCGACGTATGCAGAAATACTTAACTACTACAGAGGAAGGAGACCTAAATACCCCCCACCCCACACATCGCTCACACAACATGAGGCAGTAAGCTGGCGAAGACTGCAAGCAGGTACTTTCTTCAACCTGCACACATTACACAAGATGTTCCCTACCCAGTACAGGGATACATGTCCGTGGTGCGGAACAACCCCCACGTTATACCACATCACGTGGGAATGCAAGCGTAATTTCGCATTCCATAAAGTAAATAACCCAAGTGCGGAACAATGGGAGGGTCTGCTCACCAGCAGCGAGCTCACAGCCCAACGGGCAATTGTGCAGCACGCCTGCGAGGCAGCAAGACTCAGCGGTGCCCTGGAATAGGGGCGCCGACCTTGTGAAGCGGCCAGGACTCAAAACATGAAGACACCGGCCCACCGCTAATCTCTCTGAGATATAGAGAAATAAAGTTTTTCCATTCCATTCCATTCCGCAAATACACGCAAGATTGCCGAGCGACGGGCCGCTCGAGGCACCTCGCGTGTACGATTTTGCTTATTTCTTCATGAATAAAAAGTCAATAAAAATAACATATCCTTGTGAACTCTAAGTTCCATGAAACAAGAGTTTAAAACCCCGTGCTTTTTGGCATACTCCAACCGGGAACAATATATCCAGGCACCACACTATATATCTAAGCGACTTGACCACTGTTTGAAGGTCAGGGAATATTATTGTAGGGATGACGCCTTCCGTTATTCCTTTTTTGTTAGAACTGTTCGAGATTGGAACAGTTTGCCATCGAGCATTGTATACATTACAGAGAATGATGCTTTTTTCCACGCCCTGAAATAATTTGTTGATGTATTCATTCAAATTTGTAACCTCCCAGCTGTAATGCCCTACGGGGCGATGCAGGTAACTAATAAATAAATAATAAATCAAGCCAACCAACAACGTACTGCTCAAGCCTAAAACTTCCCACGTTTATTCACTTAGATTTGTGGTTGGGATACCTGCTAACAAAGCAAAATTGCTCCACCTTTCGCTTTTTTCCAGCAGATTATAGTGCTCTTTCATGTTCCTCATTTGCATTCTATCTCTTCTGTGCGCTATGTATTCTTTATCAGGCGCAGTGAAGCGGACGTGACGAATCGGTGATGAAGCGGCTGTCGTGCGAACGCTATTTCGACAGAACAGCATCCGCTCCTACCGCAAACGCAGGCGTGCCTTTGGTTCTCTGCAATCGAATTACGATGCTCCAAACAAGTTGGGTAAAGTCCTAGTCTTAAGGTCTCTCGTGGAAACTATAGCAATCCGTCCACTCAAGATTCTGCAAGATAACTAACAGATTCATTTTCGCTGCTTTTTCGATAGCAGTGGAAGCCCGCAACGATAATTGCGAAAGACAGCATAAAATGTGTCATTCCTGCCGATAAGAATGTGCACCACCCACCTTGTGTGGGAATAGCCTGACCGGTGAAATTCACAGACGCAGCACGCGGCTATTGCCGCCGGTCCCGTTCATCCCGCAATGCATAAATACACGACTACAGAAAAAGTCAGGACTGCAGAATGTATGCTGTTTCTTATTATTAGGGCTAATATTACGCACAATAACATTTTTGGCGCTTAAATATGCGAAGTGAATGATAAAAAGTGGCAAATGCTTTTCAAATAACTTTTTTCTTGTAACAATGATGCCCACGTGACCAACCAACCGTTCGGTGATTTGGGGCTGGCGACTCAAAAAAGAGAAAATTACTGTTCTTTTTTTTCTTGAACGTCTTCCTGTTTATAAAGAGCGTAAAACAAGTATTTTCTGTATGAGAACATAAAATTTCCGTAAAAATACCTGTTATTTGACACACATTTCTTACAGTCATACAGTGATAGTAAGCGAATATTTTCAGCATTTTATGCAGCTGATAGGACGACTAACCTTACTTCGTAGAGCTGTCTGATAATTTGCTATCGCAGTTGATGTTTTACCTTTTGGGCGAAGCGGTGACCATTTTAGTTTACCTTGTTCGTGAGAATTAGGTGCGCCCTTTGAGCATTGCTGTGGAGTGCAACTATCAAGCGTGATTGTTCAGGACAACATCGCTTTTCGCAGTGAAACACACCAATACTGGTGATGTGCTCACGTATTGCTGGCAGTTGTTTTCACTTATCACACTTTGTCCAGATTATGGTGATTGAGATAACTGCTAGTCGTGAGCATCGAAATTTCTGGCGTTATTCAGCAAAAACGAAGGCTTCGTTCAGCCCTAAGATCTTACGTGCATGTGCGTCTGCCTTTCTTCCTTCTGCTTGTGTTCTTTTGGATCAGCTAATACGTAACCGAGCGGATTTAATTAAATTGCAGTCGCATCAGACATGAGAAGTATATATATATAGATATATATATATATATATATAGATATATATTGTAAGCAAGCGTGCCGGCCTTGTGACTTTGAAAATTTGTCACACCACGTGATGGCAATGAAGTAGCGCTTGCTATAAGAAAATAAATATGACGCAAGTAAACAACTGCACTAGGTCACTAGATGAAGCGTGTAAATAAAAAGTGCACATGAACTTCTAATATCATGAACTAGTTTCTTATTATTCTGCGGGTTTCACAATATGTTAAAGTACTATCGAAACAATGCACAAGGACGACAAGAATGTCAGAAAATGTCTATGAGAATAACTCTGAAAATAAACCGCTATTTCAAAGCATGAGCGAAACTACCAGCGTTTTTTTTTTCTGTGGCCCTTTATTCCATGAGCAAAATAGAGCCCACGTCAGCCCTTCATAATGAAATAAGAACACATACATTGGCTTTGATGGACGCGACTATCTTTCCGAAAGGCTCGCAGAGGTTTTTTAAGCTTTACAGTCGTGTCCACTAGTGAACAAAACTGATATAAGGGAAACGACACGCGCGCGGAACGCAGAAAAAAAAGAAGTTCAGCAAATAGAATGGAGGAAATTTAATTTTTCGAGCGAAGCCCGGAAGTCGGTCGCCGAAGCGATGTCCCACCGAGTAACCGGCT
The DNA here is from genome assembly GCF_023375885.2 of Dermacentor andersoni. Lineage (NCBI taxonomy): Eukaryota > Metazoa > Arthropoda > Arachnida > Ixodida > Ixodidae > Dermacentor > Dermacentor andersoni. The sequence goes on along the minus strand of NC_092823.1, from coordinate 63,193,334 downwards.
TTTTTTATTTCTATTTCGGCGCGCCGTCCAAGTAAACGTAAAATGTTCTTATAGAAGTGGTGGACAGGTAGGTGGCGAATGCTTGCACAGGAAGACCGAGGAATGAACCGGAAAGGAAGAGCAGGCGACGTGCTTCTGCCCTGAAACCAGAGTAGAGCACGGCGCCGATTGCTTTTGTTGTTCCGGAGGATCCGAACCACATATAAGATATCACCATGACCACACTGCAAGGACAGTCAGCGCTGATTTCATTTACTGGCGAGAACAATGGACGCGACGGTCAGTGCAGCTGGACAGGTCATCTAATGCGCCGAACAAACAACCAGTGGTCTTCTATATATCATGAGTTTAGGAATGAAAGGGAAAAAAACGCAGCTGGAGGGGCAACAGGTTGAGCATATAAGGAGACAGTGCTGCAGTTATTTGCGAGACACGCAAGACGAATACGAAGTGAACTAGTCCCAACTCCAGCTTTAGTCACAGGTTAGGGTTAAAATCTAAAACAAGAAACTAGTTCACAGGAACATCGGGGATTGAAGTAAATAGGAGTGATGGAGCAAGGGATGTTGACGAACTAACGTTTCGAGGAGAGCATTTGTCGAAGACTTGCACTGGTAATCAGGTTAAGGTTAATGCGAGCAGATTCGCAAATATGCAAGGACGAAGCCAGATGATGCACCACAGGTATAATTATAGATTGACGTGTGAAGTCCTTCGTCCTGCAGTGGACTTGTTATGAGCTTACGATGCATATGACATGATAAAATAAATGAAACTTCAAAACTAGCGTAGGATTGCTCCTGTTTGGGCAAGTTCAGGTGACATGTTCAATTTTGTCTGGCATATCCTAAGCATCAAAGACAAAAGCGCGCACACCCGAGAAGTGCTGCGAACCCCGTGCGCGCAGTCGTGCTAGTTGGCGCTGGTCTTGTTGCACAAAAACTTGCAATATATAGGAAGCAACCGCCCTTGAGTGAATAACACCCTCAGATTTCTTTCTTTAGGATAGATAGCATGCAAAGGCATGTCCAATAATATAACGCGTTATTGTGCAGAGTGGTCCCTATAGTGTGAGGTGATCTCGTGAAAAGTAGTAAGTGGGTCTTTGTAGGAGCCGCAGTCATCCTGGAGCAGTTCCTGATCTGATGTGCGGCATGTGAGATCTCGCTCAGCAGAGTGAGCTTGCTCTTTAGGATTGCAGCCATTGGGGCTGACCGAGTGGCGCTAATGAGCCGGAAACCAGACTAGGTGTGAGCTATACAGTTGGTCGTAATTATGAGTATTAATACTGTGCATAAGTAACTTGTGTGCTTCGACTGAGACGAAGCCGGCTGAGTAATTCCTAATAGCTCTACGGGAATCGGAGAAAATCGTGGAGCCTCTCCTCATTGTAATTGCAAGTGCTATGCTTATTCTTCGGCGGCATGAATGGAGTTCGTTCTTAGTGACGCCGCGCTTATTAATTTACCGCTCTCATCGACCACGGCAATAGCGTAGCGGTTGCCCGATCCATAACTAGTTGCATCGACAAAAAGAGCTGAGCTGTGTTGTTGGTGCAGTTTACCCAGAATGCATTTGGCCCTGGCGTCCCTTCTGCCCTTGTTGTGGACAGGATGAATATTTCTAGGTATGGGGTCTACAACTAATTGTGTCTCCACCTCCTTGGGTATTTTGAACTTAGAGACGTCTCCTCCTCGAGGCAGTATTCCGGCTTCATCTAGAATTTTACACCCTGGCTTAGTGTTGGAGAGTCTTGCAATTTGTGACATCGAATGTGCCTCAATGAGCTCATCTATAGTGTTATGAAGTCCTAACTTGTTGAGGAGTTCGGTACTCGTTCCGTGCGGGAGTCCCAGAGCCCTTTTGAGTCCGGAGCGTATAAGTGCGTTTAGCTTAGCCTTCTCTCCTTTCCCCCAGTTAAGGTATGATGCAATGTACGTCACATGACTGATGAAAAATGCATAATATGCTCTGATGAGATTGTCCTGCTTGAGGCCTGCATTTCAATTTGAGACCCTGCCCAGGAGCGTTAAAGTACTGTTGGCCTGACCTGTGAGACGGTTCAGGGCCGTAGCGTTACAGCTCCTTGCGTCAATGAGAAGACCCAGAATTTTAATTTTCTCTACTCTGGGTATGACTCGTGTTGTGTTGTCTGTGATTTTATTTGGCAGAGTTTCCAAAGGCGCAAGGTTTCTAACACCTTTTCTCCCCTGTCTAAAGAGCAGCAGCTCAAATTTACTAGGTGATAGCCTGAGTCCGGTGCCCTTAAGGAAGGATTCTGTGGTGTCTACCGCTGCCTGTAGTGCCTGCTCTAGTGCTGCGAGTGACCCCCTCGGGACCCACACTGTGATATCGTCAGCGTATATGACGTGCCCCAAGCTCGGTACTTTGGACAATTCCTCCGAGAGCCTGTGCATGGCGATGTTAAAGAGGAGTGGGGACAATACTGAGCCTTGTGGTGTGCCGTTGTTGCCTAAATTGTATGGACCGCCTGTAACTATCCCGAGTTTGACCCGAGCAGTCCGATTAGCTAGAAAGGACTTCACATAATTGTAAAAATTGCTTCCCAGGTTCAAGGTTGAGATTTCATGTAGGATATGTTTATGTGCAACCGTATCAAACGCTTTGATAAGATCCAGACCCAGGAGGCCCTTTACGTCCCTGCTAGGGTCGTCAATATTAGTCCGCTTGATCATGAGCATGGCGTCCTGTGTGGATAATGCCTTCCGAAAGCCTATGAGATTGTGCCTGAAAAGCTCCTGGTTTTCTATGTGTTCTATTATCCTGTTATGAACAGCATGTTCGGCTACTTTGCCAATACAGGATGTAAGTGATATGGGCCTGAGATTCTCCTTTGTTAGTGGTTTGCCGGGTTTCGGTATAAACGTCACCTTGGCCTCCTTCCATTCCGGTGGGACAGTGCCGGATCTCCAGTGACTATTAATTTTGACCGTGATTATGTCTATGGCATCATCGTCCAGGTTTCGCAACAGTTTATTTGTGATGCCATCCGGACCCGGGGCAGATCTCCCATTTAAATTAAAAAGTGCATGCCTTATCTCAGCTGCAGTGAAGTCACTGTCCAAGTCCGGTTGCGATATTCCGGAGTAAGGTTCGCTTATTTCTTCTTCGTTTTCATATTCATTTTTTAAGTGGCAGGTACATGTGTGCGAGGTCGTTTGCGACCTCTCTTGCTGTCCGCCCTATAGCTATCTGTTTATTGACGAGTCTGTTTATGGCGAGGTTTGTAGTACCTCTGGAGAGCTTGTCATTAAGTAGGCTCTTCAAAAGATTCCATTTGCCTCCTCTGCGCAATCTACTGTCTGTTTCTGAGCAAGTTTCGTCCCATTGTTGACGTGAAAGTTGAGCCGCGTATGTTTCGATATCACGATTAACTTGGGCGATCTTGGCTCTAAGTCTTCTATTGAGTTTGTTCTATTGAGTTTGGGGGAGTATTATTATCTTTGTGGCGAGAGTATTATCACTCTACGGAGGAGTAGTGCCACTCCCTTGTGGTGGAGTAATAAAACTCTGTCGCGGAGACTTATTCTGCTCTCTCTCAAAGGGGGTTGATCTACCCTGGAAAAGGGAGTGAAATATGGTACAAGCAGACACTCCCTGAGAGGGAGTTCCCAGAACTCTCTGTGTTTTTATAGTGAACCAGCTAATCTTCGAGTCTATTTAGAATGGGTTCTCGAGGGCTTAACGTTTATGAGAGCAATCCTTCATTAAGGACAACTGAACGTCTGAACTTACAGTGTCGCTGTTATAACAGACAAGTACCTATTTCCCCTGTTACGTTTTAATTCGTGTCCTATCAACTTTACACCTCATAATAACCAACATCACGGTCTTTGGACGATTCAGCACAAATGTGCAGGGGAAGCCCTTTATTAAGTGATATGGACAGTACACTCATAATATGAGTGACTGATTTATTAATGGTGTTTATATTATCGAAGTACCAATAGGCCTATATAGTTCTCTAGTGGAGTGTCCCTGAATAGTTTTGACGGCATCAGTTTCTTTAGCACCCCGACAGAATGCGACTGCCGGCGCCATGAATTCAGCATTTTGCCTTGTGTTCAGGAGCGGAGTCACAGTCACGTTTCCAGTGCTACACAAACAACGGCTGTGTTTCAAAAGCACTATTAAGATTATGAACATTGCACTACCTCTGGGATTGCTTTGCGGAAAAAAATACTCAATTCGAATTGAAGGCACCTAATACGCACTAATGGAATAATCAGGCCCCACGAAATTACCACTCTTCATTACGCTCACTTCAGGATCAGTCAAGTTTAATATTGCGCTGTGTTCTTGATTGTATAAGTTTTGACTAGAGTCACTAAGGGAAGAAGTACCTCTTTTACTAATATACTATCTCGGTGAACGGCTAAATTCACACGGCAAGAAAACTACTGTTGGACAGAAAGAAAACCGGAGGCGTCGGGTGGGGGTGCGGGAAGGGCAAGAACTTCCCCTTTAGAGGAGTACTGGCAGAAAACTTTTGCACGCTTGTTATAGCTGTATTGGATAATTGTTGACCCAATAGTCAAGCTATGAATCCTTAGTTTCCCTAGGGTACTACAAATAATTACGTTACCTTGAGTGCGACAACGTGCAAATGCGTGTCAAGAGCAGCGTGCTTTCGGACTTCAAAAAGGCGACACCGAATGTCACCAGAACCTGTTGTGGCGTTCTTGTGGTGAAACCAGACATAATTGTCTTTCCCCCTGTTTTTCCAAAAGAAACGAACAAATAGAAGGACAACCAGCTTTCGGCTACATAATCATGCAGCTTGTCACCGGCCATGCCACCCGATTGTATGTGTTATACTGTTTGTCCAGCGACCTCTTACTTAAATTTGACATACTGCCTTAGAGCAAAATGCCTATTTGTAAACACTCTGCCTTTGTGGACAATTCTGACGCAATACATATAATTACGCGACATTAGGTACGGTGTTCAGTGCGCCATTTTCACCCGCGAACTCGGCCGCTTTCTGGCGTGCCGACAATTCAGCTGTAAACGTAGATGTAGATAGAGATGTGTTAGAAATACCGAAGCAATTATTGCTCCGAAGGAGAAATGCTATACAGACAAAAGCAGGCTAGATGGCTCTCTGTCGCCAGATCGTTTTGAAGTGGATGCCAGTAAATCATCATCACCGTATTTACCACTCAGTGATTATATATAAAGGAATGTGTACAGCGCACATGTGGCTTGTTGTCCTCTTTTTGCTCTCATGAGCTAAAGCACCATTGTAGGCGCTACGTTAATCGACTATAGCGGTGTAACGCGACAGCCGTCACGTTTCTTCAGCCGAAAACGGGATGCCGCGAAATGACGAATGTCACTAGCTCCCCGGTTCGTAGGGTCGGATACTGGTGTGTGCGAGACCACACTTTGGCGGTGCTATATGACGGCGAGCGATCGCTAGTACTTTCACGGAGAATAGTAGCGGACCCCAGTGAGCGCGTGACGAGACTAGCCGAACTACCATCCCCGCGCCATCTACCTCCTCGCCGCATCAGATCGTCTGGTGTGGAATCATGACGCCTTATATTGCTCGCCCACATGTCTTTTCACGACGGTTGGCGTGCTCTCTATTTATGCATGACAAATTCTGCGTGAGCCACCTCTGCCTGCGGAAAGCGGCTTTTTCCGTTGCAGCTGACGCGCCGATGTGTTCCCGCTTATTATAGAAACGTGGAGGTCATTCGCGAGTGGGGGACGCTCGTGAGAAACCGAGAATGCAGTAGTTCGATGCGTAGGCAAGTGTTATGTTTGTGAATAAGAAACATTTGACGTCAATAATACGCAGGCGCAAGGGCTGAGTAAAAACGAACCGTTTTGTAAAACAAACCTAAAACACCTAAACCAAGTAAAAATAAACCTTGTCAAGTCACCTCATTCCGTGGTTCAACTAGTAAGTGACATAGCTTTCTTTTTTTCCTATAAGACAATAAAAACTGAAGACCAATACAATCACCATCATCAATTTGCACCGTCATGCGAAAAGAGCCGCATGCCCAGGTACCTACACCAGGCATAAGGCCCTGTCGCTGGCTAGCCTCGCTGCAACTGACCCTGTTCATCCAACGCACGCTTGAGAGCAGCACAATAACAGTGCCCTAACTGCCGCGTCACGTGGTATTTTTTTAATATTTCGCGAGCTTTCTTACGAAACCGGAAAAAAGGACAACGTGAGATGTATCGTGTTGGAAACAATTCATTGAGAAGCTTCTCAAGGTGCTCTACACTTTTGCGTATCACATTTGGGGTCCGCAGCCAATACTTAAAAAGTTGATCATTTAAACATAATTAAATCTTGGTTAAGGGGAAAATAAAAAAAAATTGCCTGAGTAACTGTAGGCCAGTGCCAACATTACGCATTTGGTTCAACTCGCCTGCGGAGTGCCTTTCATTTTGAAAACTTTGGCTCAAGTTATGTTGGACAACTTGTATATAGAGCAATGATGAAGTTCGGCATAAAGCTTCTCTATCTTCGAAACCATGCGAAAGGCTTTGATCTCGCCGCCGAGCAACGCGATTGGACAACAACTTCAGCGCACCCCCTGATGTGGTCCAGGAGCAGTTAGCACGTCACGCACATCAGACACGCATTGGACGTCTCCCTTTCGTAAACAGCATCACGTTATGGGCGTGACGTCAAGCGAAGGGAGCGACGTGTAAAAGAGCTGGATAAAATTATGGGGTTTTACCTGCCAAAACCACTTCCTGTTTATGAGGCGCGCCTATTGGGGGACTCTGGAAATTTGGATCATGTGGGGTTCTTTAACGTCCACCTAAATCTAAGTACTAGGGTGTTTTCGCATTTCGCCCCCATCGAAATGCGGCTGCCGTGGCCGGGATCTGATCCCGCGACCTCGTGCTTAGCAGCCCAACACCATCGCCACTAAGCAACCACGGTGGGCCAAAGAGCTAGTGCCTCGCGACATGGCTATCTGGCATTCTACTACGATGAATACTTCCGAATACATCGCTTAACTGCCAGAGGCTGCCCGTCAACGGTACATCGAGAAGCTCTCCGCCTGAGGTGAGCATTACTCCGAATCTTTCCTCGTAGATGACTGGAAATCGAAATAGTTAATTGATTATTATTTCGAAATAAAAATGAATAAACCAGTGATTACGATACTCCCTAATGCGAAATTTGAGCGCAGCTCTGTAGGTCTTTCGAGATATATTATTATACAGTTTTTTCGAGACATATTGGCTCGCGCGAACAATCTGTCTCTTGCGGCAGACTGCAAACGGAGCGAAGTGTGGCGTGACCGCCTCGTTAATCGGGAGATCGCGAGAGTCAGGGCGTGTGTGACGCGTGGGGCGCGATTCACAACCACCGCAGACAGACCACCGCTCATGCAGCGCGTTATTTCATATATAATATCGGTGGACACGCTCACCGCATTCCATCGGTGAACAGAAGACGGCGCGCTATTCTGGCGCCATTTAGTAGCGGTCGTCGCCCCAGAGCCCACCTTGTGCGGCACTACGCTTTTCTTCTCCTTCTTTCGCCATACCCTCGTCGTCCGCTTTCTGCCTTATGCTTCCGCTGCAACCTTCTGCTCCACTTTCCTCCTCGCTCTCTTCACTATCGCGCTCTTTCATCCGTCCCTGCGCTGCACGTTTGCTTCTTCATTCTTCGCTGTCCTCTTTCGCTCGGTTACACCGAGGGATGACGCCGAGGCAAGCTGTCGTTAAACGAAGGAACGGGCATCTAAGAGCGGCGCTCTAATGTAATCCGAAGTGTTGGCCGAATATGCGATTCGGGGAGATATATTTACTTCGTGAAGGCACCAGGACCTACCCTGCCTGGTGGCTAAGTGTCTATGGCGTTGCGCTGCAAAGCCCGAGGTCGGTCGCCGTCTGGAACCCAGGCCGCGGTGGCATTGTTTGGATGAGGCCAAAACGCCAAAACGCCTGTGTACCATCCTCTCGGTGAACGGTAAAGAATTGCCTGTGCTCAAAATTGATACTATTATAATCGGATTGTTTTTGTACGTAAGATACCGCTTGTTTAAGGAATGCGACCTTGCGACGGAGAGACATGTGCAGGCAGTCTGTTGAACTCACTGAGCGTTAGTGGCGCAGGCGATTCACACCTACGATCGTGATCAAAAAGCTCGATCACGATTGAATGGATATGGATCCAGCGAAGTCACGAGCGGAAATGTCAATGTAGCAGCCCTCTACCGGGATCTGACTCGGCCGCGATCGAAATTGCCCACATCATTGAATTGCCCACATCCTTCTACATCGTCAATCGATGTGGTAGGATGTTTATATGTTTGCCAGCTGCGCAGTAGCAAACCACTGTTCACTTAGATGACACTATTGCAATACTATATGTTACATGTCAAGTGCTGTTTTCACCACGTATACCCGTTTGTTCGAGCGTTTGTCTCCTGTGTTAGTGCTCGAAATACCATCCCCAGGATGAAAGCTACGGGACACTGCCAAGGCGGAAGTCGCTTAGTTTGAGTTTTTCAAGAAAGTGCAAGTCAACTTCGCAGAATCTGTCGGCATCAGGCGGCTACCCTTGTCGCGAAGGATTACGAGCACCCACGCTTTTGGTCTCTTAGGAAAGAAAAAAAAAGTCGATTCCACTGCAGTTCTTCGTGTCATTTAAGCATCTAACCACGTAACAACTCGGCAGCATGATGAACAGTCTCGCCGGGTGCGCACAAAACGTACAGAAAAGGGGAAAAAAACACTAGCATGCAGAAAGCTTTCACATCGTAGCAATTTGCGTGCTGCGTTTGTTTTTTTCTTTCTGCTTTGCCACCAAACACCCCCGTGTGTACAGAAAGTTCACGTGACCAACTCGACGGAACGTAGGCCGGGAGAAGTTCATGGTTCTCCGTTCACAGAAAATCGCCAAACGTCCATTCATAGATTTCACAATTCCAAAGGCGCATAGATCTGCACGTGTTTACCAGTCTCCACTCATTCACTTAAAGGGAAAGGAAAAGTCAGGAGCAAACGCCTTTGTAAGAGACGCCGAACGAGCGGACTTTCCCCCTAATATCCAAAGCAGCTTATCGTAACGTGACTCGCTTACCATTTATTTTTTTTACAATTTTCACAAGCCACATGGCGCTGCCAGCAGTTGTCGCTGCTTTTCTAAGATCTCTGGGTATTATTTCGGCATAGTCCGCCCGACTGCGCACGGGAGTTCGTTAGTCTTTCTAAAAATAGTAGACATGATATCGGAGCATGCCGTGCCTCTTTGATTACGTCTCCCTTTTTCTTGTAGTTTGCGCAGCTGGAATCTCGTATGACGCACGATGTCACAAATAAGTTGCAGCTCCGGCACTCTAAACCTCTCCCCGTCACCGTTTATGCGAGCGTCACGTTTGCGGCGCCGGCACGAAACGATGCTAAATTTTTCCAACCAACTCCGTTCGAGGAGTTTAACAGGGCCGTGCTATATGGCGAAGATTCTATAAACGTCAGAAAACCGCACTAGACTTGATGAGACGAAGTACACAACGCGCCGAGCCCACGATCAGTTTGTATACGCGGGTCCTACGCCCCCACCTACGTCTATCCTTCACCGAAGTGCGGGGAACCGAATGTGGCCGTGTGGAAGCTCAAGGTTGTCGGGATTGCTCTTGAGAAGCGCATCGTGTGAGAAATCTGGCGTACTTGTCCAGAAAGGGACTGCTGTTGCTTCGAGGTTTGGCGCCGTGTTGCATGCCGCTATCGCTTGTTATGTCCCTCAACGAAAGCCAACGTCTCAACAAGCTACCGCGTGGGATTCAGAGTGAGCACACTCGTGGGTGTATGTTTAGAAGCAACATTAGCTCGGGTTGTCGTATTTTAAATTCGCAAACATTGTTGTGCTGCTCGCCTTTGCGGGACATTTCTTGCGCTTGACACACTCCAGTTATTTACTCAGTTGCGCAAAGCCAGCCTTAAGTCTGGCAATTTTAGATTTTCACGTACAATAAGTCATCTTCAGGCGCCTCTAGGATGTGGATCTCTATAACGTTCATTTGCCGTCCTCTTTAAACCAAAGAAGGATACAAATTTCTTACTAGTTCCACGTAGTTAGAAACATTTCTAGGTGGCGCCAAATAACGCTGTTATTTTCCCACGTCGCTGAAGGCTTGGCGCTACACAGTCTATAAGAATAGGTATATGACGGATGTATGGTATGGAACGGCATAGTTTCTGTACCCGTAGCAAATTATGGTATTGTGGAGGGAAAGTAAGGGAAAAAAACTACTCGTGTCAGTTCGGCCACCCGCAGTACCTGTACAACAAGAGGTGCAGCAGTACGCACAGCTAATTTTCCAAAGATTTTTCATATCCAGCTCGATAACAAACACGCAGATCAAAGTTGAGAAACAATAACAGAGAAATATGTCTAAACAGGAGTAAATCACAACACCAAGTGCGCAATGTTTGATAATATCACGTAACTTATAGTCGACGGAAACAAAAAAAATATCGATGAGAAGGAAAACCCGTGAACATAAACTTCTTTAGGAATATGATTATTTTTACCATGGTGGCCTAGAGCACAACACTTAGATTGGAGAATCAGTGGGCGAATGCGGCATTTGACATTACTCTGCATTTCTGTTTTTGTAGGGAGCTTCGTGTTGCATCAACTGAGCCATACAGCTGATGTGGCTGTTGAGAATCTCTGTTTTCTCAGTATTTTAGGCTTCTTTCCCATTTGAAGTACGCAGGCGTTCTCGTATTTCACCTAGATGAGAATGAGCTAAGAGTGGCGATCAGAAACCACCGCGGTGGCTCAGCAGCTATGGTGCGCTGCTAAGCACGATGTCGCGGGACCAAATCCCGGCCAAAGCAGCCGCGTTCTACAGGGGGGGGGGGGGGGGGGGGAGATGTAAGAACGTCCGCATGCCATGCATTATGGGGCCGTTAAAAATCCCCTTGTGATCAAAATGAATCCTGTCTCCACCACTACGGCGTGCCTCATAAGCAAATCATGGTTTTGGCAAGTAAGACGCCAGAATTGAATTCAGGATTGAGTGGCGATCATAGAACACATACTACCTGTTGCGAAAAATAATGGGGAAGGCAGTATTTTTGTTTTGATCTGTGCACACCAACGGCTTCGCTAAAGACAAAAAACGTGAAGTATTCCACTGCACATGAGACATCGTTAGCACTCACTTTTTACAAACAGTTGCCCTCAGTTCCAAGCATGGAATAGACAACGCAGCTTAACGTTAGGGATTACAGGAGAACAGGAGCGATCACTATGTTACGCGGCCGATAGCCCAGAAGCGAAACAGCCTCATGTTTGTCAAAGACAAGACGCCGTCGTGGCTAATGTCTACGCTTATGAACTTATAGCAATATGACATGCCGACAACAGAGCTATGCTTCCTAACGTCTCAGAACTGCAGACCAAGCAACTGAGCTTTAAAGCAAAAGATGGAGTGATTACATAGCTGCTCACAAACACACCGGAAAATATTTGAAAAAAGTATTAAGGTAACCTGATATATCTTCTACAAAACTAGTGGAAATGTTGTTTCTGCATTGCCAGAAAATACACGGTTATTTGTTATGCAACACGTCGGCGAATGGGACAATTCGAGAGGCCCTCTCCGGGTAGAGTTGATGCCATCTGTGTTGAAAATAACAAAATCCGCCGATTTCATTACGTTTAATTTGGGAGGTAACAGCTGAAACTGACGCAATATCTAATACACTAGACTAAATATTTAGCAGAGGGAAGACGAAGAAAAAACACTGCGTCTCAAAAATGTTCGACAAAGCCGAAAAGGAAACTAATGAATGCAACGCGAACGGCTTGCTCGCAGGATCGTGTTACTGGCTTGCAGGTTACGACGTGAGGTGCTTCGAAAGTCTGCTCTGTCTTACGTGTTTCGCGTTAATGGACCGAGTTTGACTTCGTACAGTCTACACGAAATTTAGGTTTTTGACCAACGTTTCCTTGGAGAGTGTGTGTTTGAATATGCCCATATGCTACACAGGGAGCTCTTTAACGCAGACGAATTAAAAAGCAACATCATAACAGAATCCAGAACTCTACCGCAGCCATGGCCGTCATTGCCTACAGTGGTCTAATGCGCTCACCATTTCAATTCATGGTTAGCCCATTGGCTGCCCTTCTGTGCCGCTGCTGATGTCAGCGCGCTCGTACGCCTGTCTTCTGCACCGAACATAGCCGCTACTTTCAGAGCCCACGACGAGATGGAGAAAGGAACGGCACCAGCCACGTTCGCCCCGTCCGTTTTCCTAATATGGCATCACCAATGCGGTGCCCCGGACAACAGTCTATTCAGGTATAACGCGCTTTGCCCAACCCTATCGGGAACAAAGACTGGTCCGCTCCGACCTTTCTACTTTCTATTCAACCTGCTTCTATCTTTGGATCGCGTCATCTGCACAGCGCTGCGTGACCAACTCGCCCCTTCCCTCGACAAACACAGGGACAATCAACGTGCCAAGCTTAACTTCACCTGCGTAAACCGTCCGTCCAAGTGAGTCTGTCGTAACGAACTTCATTAATTTGCACTGCAACTTCAGCACGAAAGCGGTACGTGTTTTCGAGGGAAGCTTTGTGCACGGTGAGCTGTCGAATTAATCTGCAATCCTAGTTGCAGTCTTGGTTCCTTCAGTTCAGTGCCTTTCGAGAGTGCGTGCGTCAATAAGATTGCCATGGTGACAGCAAATGTCCATTTACCCCGTGAGTAACGAATAAACGAATACCAATTCTACCAATACGGTACTGGTGGGGACAAACGGGTCTGAAAGCCCGCGCGTGAATATGCGCAGCTATCGGAAGCAGCACCTGCAGTTGTAGAATGTGGCAGCACACGTCTGAAGTCATCGTACTTGGTACCTTCCTTCCTTTGTCTGAGAGACGATTGTGTGGTAAGAAATGTGACGTCATGACAAACGCCGCGTGTGTGGACCCGCCGTGGTTGCTCAGTGGCTATGGTGTTAGGCTACTGAGCACGAGGTCGCGGGATCGAATCCTGGCCACGGCGGCCGCATTTCGATGGGGGCGAAATGCGAAAACACCCGTGTACTTAGATTTAGGTGCACGTTAAACAACCCCAGGTGGTCAAAATTTGCGGTGTCCTCCACTACGGCGTGCCTCCTAATCAGGAAGTGGTTTCGACACGTAAAACCCCATAATTTTTTAAACGCCGCGTGAAATGCGGGAGACCGCGGACGGACAGCATGAATTCGTTGCCATATAAGACCGTGACCGGATTGCGCTGACGACGCCAGCGGTGCTTCTAACCTAACTTCATAAGACATCGTCTGCCGTATCAAAACATAAAAGCGGATATCACCAAGTAATTTCACACGTCCCTCAAAAGATTCCTGTGAAGCCATGCAAAATTTTAAGAACAGAGGGAGAGAAGGAAATACACAGGCAGGAAGGTAGGGAGATTAACCAGAGGCAGGTCTGGTTTACTACCGTGCACTGGTGAAAGGGGATATAGTGATGCATCGATAGAGTGTGGAGCTAGAGAGCACATTCTTGCGCACATTTGATGGTGCGCACCACGTCTAGAAGTGTTGTTGATGACTTGAGATACCGCCACCACACTTTAGTGGCATTCTGAGCATTCTGAGCGATCGACGCGCACGGCCATGGTCCAGGATCTTCATTTCTGAAAATGGTCGAAGGTGCAGCCGGTTCAACGCTGTCCGGAAAGGTTCACGCTCGACACCGTACCGGGCACGTATATACAAAATGTGTTCAATAGTTTCTCTTGTTCCACGATAGTCGCACATGAACACCTTATTCCACATTGCGGTGCCGAACGAGTAGGCCTTTGTAAATGCTACACCGAACAAGAAGCGGCATAACAATGTCCCTCACAGCGAGAAAATTTTGATGGCACATGTAGCCCTAGGGAAGGATGAAATGCATAAAGATGACACTTCGTGAGGTTGGCCGAAGCCCAATATTCGCATATCATACCTGTACCACTAGGTTAAGTTTTCGTGCAGCGTCGGTTCTGGATAAGGGAATGGGAACAGGTCGGGTTCCTATAACAGTGGATGGCGCGGCTTGTCGGCAAGAACATTAAAAGCAAAGCGGATATGTCCAAGCAGCTAATGAAATATAATTTCACGGCCTTTTTCGATAGCTTGACAGTGTTCCTCTCTTGCCTTATATAGCAACTTCTCATGAGGCTTGTGAGATAGGACAAAATACAGGCTCGGAAGTGCTTCCTGACCCCCTTTATAGAAATGCATCTTAGCTTGAAGGCCAAGCTTGATTTGATTTCAATAATGCTTGTCGCTAACGCAATGAAGGAAACGCAATGAGCTTCGTGGACGCTCTGACAGCAGGCGTCATCTTCAAGTCAAGCATGGGCTTCAACTTAGTATGCATTTCTGTATACATGGATTAGAGTCGCAGATGACCCATTTCCGAGGTTGTTCAAGAACGTCATTAAGAGCGTCATTTACACTGCAAGATTTCAAAGTTATTGACGTTCTTAATGACATTGTATTGTAATGACGTTATAATTTGCTATCTACGTTTGACTTGATTGCATTCACCTGTTTTCTGTAACTGTTCAGTGCGGTATTCGCTACAGCGAGATGCATATCGACTGTTTGATATGCCTAGAGGCCGCGTGCCTAAAGACAGCTCAGCCAACAGCCATGACCGACATGGAGGCAGCTGAAGCCATACAGAGCCAATACTATAGTCCTAATCATACAAAAGGCAGGTTGGGGCGCGAAGTAGCCTGAGCTGGTTGTGTGCAAATAAAGCGAACTTACAGAACTTCAAATATTTGAAACCATAGCGCTCTGCTGACATCCGAAATGAATCGTCATGTATTATCAAGTTAAACTGAAATTTGTAACACCTACTCTGATATGGAAATTCTATACCATCTATCAAATCGCAGTGATATAAAGAGTCAACTAGCAATCAATTCACTTCAGAAAGTTGAGACCGTTGATTCTTGCTTCCATTCACCTTAAGGTGTTGAACGCGTGCAGATCACACGCACTGTGGGAATCAATGTCATGCGAAGCATTTTGCAGGTGCTTGCTGTGCAGCATTGTTTGGGCTTCCGCAAGGCGTTACTAGGTTGAATAATGTGCTTGTGTAAATGTAGTATTTGCTTGTGTCACGCGAGGACAGCGAACAAGAATTAAAAGCGAGTGCATTCGTGTGCCGACAGCAGCAAGGTCACGACGGTGGCAACCACGATTGCGTCATTTATATGAACGATAGAATTCATCTGAGCAAATGGCATGGAGGTGCCAGATGGACATAAACGAATAAAATGAACACTCACTAATGGCAACGTGACATATCACTTGCAGTACGCAAACCGATGACTTCACAGCGATACTGTAGCTCAACCTGAAACCGATGTCGTTTTATAGCCATTCGTACGAGTGGCATGGTGCAGCTGCTCGTTTTTAATTCGATGCAGAGTCGTCGTACTAGGACCCTATGCTAACGAGGAAAGAGCACGCCTAAATGCATGATTACGCTGTCTGCTAAAGACGAGAAAAGTCGTGTAAGTCAGGTACGAGGTTTAGAAGGAACGAGGAGGCGGCGTGTTGCTGTCCGACGCTTGGAAATCCGTACTCGTTAGGACCTCGCGTTCCAAGTGCTGTTTCAACGGATGCAACCACCACCACCCGGAGTAAAACTTAAAGTAGCGCGAAGACGAAGACAAACAATCGAAAAGATACGCAACAGGACGAGCGCTGTATTGCCAACTGGAAAAATTATGGTATTAATATTATTTATGGTATTTATGGTATTTTTATTATTGGTATAATAATTTAATTTTAATATTTATAATAAATTAATTAATTTATTGTCGTTCAATAAGTTTTCCAGTTGGTAGTACAGCGCTCGTCCTGCTGTGCTTGTTTCCGTTTGTTTGTCTTCTTCGCGCTGCTTCAAGTTTTATTCAAGATGATCTAACACGCCCAAATCAAGTTGTTACCACCACCCGGAGTTCTGTTCCCGAGATGCCAGGATCCCTTTACGCATGCTAACTGGCTCGAGCGCATATTGCAGGCTACAGGAGAGTCGGATTTCGAGCTGGAATGACGATCCAACGACAATCAGGTCATCAGGAACACGAGCATGTCTGTACAGTCATCGGCGCGAGATACTAGACAAGTTGGTCTACAGGGTCCACATAAGTTCTTGTTATGGCAATGCCATGTGCACGCATGCATACACGCCAAGCCATCATAAGAATTACGTAATCGCTTCACATGCAGACCATGATATTCATACAAATTATTTTATGATATGCCAATGGTCAAACTCTCATGTCGTTCAATCTTTTATAGTTTTATTTATTACACTAATGTCATAACGTGATTATCATTTATGTCACATCCATTTTACAGACGTTACACATCACAATGACCATGACATGATGAAGAAACATGACACGCATCGCTTGAATGACACAGCATGCATGTCACGTGATTGTCCTGAATGACGCAATTGGCATGTCGCAATGGCGCCGAGTTAATTTCTTTCTCTAGATATGTATCGAGATATGTGTGCTGGGACATGGGTGCATGACGTGGGAAGATCGACATGGAGTGATACTTATGTCACGTCTTTCAAGATTAAGTTATGCGCGTATGTCGTGTAATTAATAGCCATATACATATCGAGTTCGAAAAATGACCAGGAGGTTCTCGTCATACGAAACATTTATGTCATGAAACACATGCCATGACAAGCATTTGATGTCATTGCAGTCATTTCATGACGTACGCTTTTATGTCCTTTTCCTTAACGTCATGACATTTAAGTCATTTTATCCGTGTGAGGTCAAGCATTTCATTCACACCATTAATGTCATGATACACATGTCATCGAAAACGTCAGGTCATTCATTTCATGACATTTGTATTATGCAAGAATGTATGTCGTGCTGCCCCATGTCTATTCTGATATATATTCAATTGAATAAACGACCACAACGGCATCACGACCTAGGAGGCTAGTAAGTAAGTAAGTACTTTAGTTACAGTAAGCAATTTACAAAGCTCACTGCAGGGGCAAGGGCTAAAGGCAACCAAGCCTGTCAAAGGCCCCTGTCCCTCCCCAGTTCGTGACAGTTCGCGGCTAGATAGGTACACTCAAAACGCCTGAAGTTCTCAATGAATGCTTCGCATTAAAAACTGTTCGTTGTTTACTGTATACCATTTGCGCTTTCTGTATCTCACCCCCCCCCCCAAAAAAAAAAAAAAAAAATAGAAATCTTGATAAACTGGGTAAGGTCGTTACCTGATAATATACCTGGAACGTCTCGAACGCAGTTCGCATGGTTCGTCCGGCAATATGGAAGGCGCAATAAATATTACTGCGCACTTATAGGTGTGCTCAAGTATCACTAGTTTTAGATCGCTGCAGATTAATACCCCATCTTCACCACGCTAGGTACTCCAATTTTATTGATTCATAAAGTGGTAAGAGTGGGAGAAAGAAGTACGGATGCGAAATTCGGGAAGAACTGGTCAGACTCTAAGCGAGCAATGACAAATAAATGCATACATTCCAAAACACAGGCACTCCATAGGCAGTGCAAGAATGCGATTGTCGCGTACAGTAGTAAAATTTGCATGACACCACAAGTGAAGCGTTGAGCTACACGTTGAATGTCATTCTTTGCGACCGCCACACCTGTAGCTCCAGTATCGCCGTGACATCTGGGGAACCAGGTGCAACTAAAACCAATGCCAGTATGGCTTCCGAGATGTCCGCCGCTTAGATTTCGGTGGAAAATTCGCTAAGAGCTCTAAATACTTCCGCGATGCTTCGCAGAAGAATGGTTGTCTTCAATATGGTGAATTATGGTTGGATTCTTAGATAAAATCGCATTTGCTTCTTCTTACTTTCTAATATTTAGCACGCGGTGGATATCATGCGCGTGTACTCGTTTCCGCCGTTTTAAGCATTCCGAAAATGCGGCCTAAAGCAACACTCGTCTTCAAGTTAGGTGTGGTGATGCCGATAAAACTCGTTGTCTAATAAAGGCTATAGTGTTTTTTGAACCTGCGCTCGTAAATGACATTGAAAAATATCTAGCACGTCTTTTTAGTGCAATGAGGATAAAACGAATTCTCAAATGAAACGTCGAATATGTGTAGCTAGACGTACGCGCATAAGTATCGTAATAGGGACAAGACCTTTGCGATCCATGGCGTGTCCCCTTGGCATACAATTCACTGTAAATGCTGGGCATATTTAGGCTAATGTTTGGGTTCGTGGAACAGAAATCGTTCCAAACTTCCATGTACGTTATTTACACGCATTTGTTGCGAAAGTTCCAGAATACTTCTGCGTTCACGCCGTGAGTGCGACGGTTGCGCCTCCCTGAGCCACGAATAAGGAGCTCTGCTGTTACCGGTTAAACACAAGTCGCGCTTCCGTCCACAGTTTAGGTCGAGGTTGCGAAAGTCGCGTGTCCCGTAGCCACGTTCCCAGGTCCGCCGGTCCCAGATTGTGAGGACTGCCTTCTTTATCTCACTGCTGCCAACCAGTTTCTTAGGACTCATGGTAGAGTTTATGTCAGGAATCCACCCGGCACTGGGATGAGTACGTCCGGTAGTAAGAATGAAGGAAAAAGGGCTCATATTATATCATTTGCGCTAGCTCCAGGTATGGAAGCACGCACCAGGTAGGAGCACATTAAACATCTTCAGTACGCGTCAGCACCTCTCTCAGTCACCTCCCCACTGCACCAAAGGCCCGAGTTTTTAAAACCGTCGTCGTCCCCAGGAGACTAGACTAGGAAATCTGATGATTGTATCTCACACAATCATCGAATCGGTCGCAATATACCGCCCATGACGTCGCATTGTTCCGCCTCCTATGTTTCACCTTTGCTCCCGCATATGGCGTAACTGCTTGGCAATCTGGAAAACCAAGGTCAACGCTTTTTCCATAGTAGCCTCCCACGTTAGCCTCTTTCATCAATTAGTTCAGCTTGTCAGGATCAGGTTCAGATAGAAGAGTCTTTGCGGTAATTACCGCCTTCATGGAGGATGGCAGTTGTCGCCTCGAAGTCAGCTCCTTTGTTTTCGCGTCGCACTTTATGTCGGGTCTCGTTGCCATCTAGGCGCGCGCGGATGAAAGGACGGCCTCGAGGGAGACGTCCAAGGAATGCTCATCACCGTATTTAGACCCAACAGTGTGCCAATAGAATGTACGCGGGCTGCTTTCTTACGCTAACAGTGTTCGAAACAAACTATCGGACAAACTTCAGTTGCTGAGGGCGTGTCTACGTGTACATACGTGTCATTCTTCAAATAACGTTTTTCAACGATATGTGTCAATGTAGATGCGGAACTAGGCATGTCCCAATCGTCTGTGCTGGTGCTCAATGAACCTCCTTGGTGCCAGCTTGTTCCACTGGTTTTGTACTAGTATGTGTTTGCCGCTCTACAATGACAGATAAGATACTTTGAAGTTCTCCTATGATGAGCTAAATTTAGTCGTCGTCACACGGGACAGCAACTTCATACTTTAGGAGCATGCTCCACAAATGAACTGGGTAGGTGCGGCTCTTCAATTAACGTGTTGCCGACAATTTAGAGAACAGCGTCATGAATGCCGTGGGTATGTGTCGCTGTGCAATGAAATTCTCGCTATCTTGGGTTACTGCTTATGTGCCATTGGTGTGTGCAACCGCGAGAATAATTATCAGTGTTCACAGGCACCGGCGAAATGCGGTTCTGGTCTCGGAGGCCACGCGCAGACCTCTCGGCAGCGCCACTCGATAGCGCGGCATGTCTTGAAAGAAGCGCGATTCATGAGCCCGCTTGTCGCATGCACGTATCGCAGTGTTCGCACGCACCGACATGCCACGCATTTCGGAGGCAATGTGCAGGATCATGGTGGCGGCGCGAGATAGCGCCGAGTATTCTTAGGGAAGTGGAATAGGTGGTAGTCCCGCTTTAGTAGACGCCTTGTATACATTCCGTTTCGAAGGTGGCAATGCGTTGCGTCGTCATACTGATTCCCCGCTCAAAGCATTACCATCGAGAGTCATCGGAGTTGGGTCTGCCATAATTCTAACACAGAGTCAGGAAATTAAAATTTGATTGAAAGTCTGGCGTATATATGGGGGTTTTTTGAAGGCACAAGACGAATACCATCTTGGATGCATATTTTGGATGACCTTGTATTTTGAATCAGTCTTAAGGCATACTGCGTTACAATTTTGTTGGTGGCAGTGTTTGTTATCGCTAATGTTAATTCGTTTGGACCTTCATTGAATGGATGAAACCACAAGTCGAATATATTGTCCGAGTGCTCCTTCAAAATTATCACATTATTTAGCACTTCGCCACAACTTGGGTAACGGTGGCAAGGGGGAACAGAAAGTAGTCAGCTTTTGGAGCAGCACATAGAAAACATTCCTAGAAAGGTGTATTCCTCAAACAAAGACAAGGTAAAAGAAGCCAACAACGCAAGTTTTCGTTCACCCCGACTGCCATGCTTATCAGTAAAATTACGTAACTTAAGACAATAAGTCGTACCTACTGGGCACTCTTTTGTGTAATGAACAAGTACGGCAAAAATCTGCATTTAGGACACTTGCAATGCTCCTGCTTTCATGAAGGAAAAAGGAAAGCGTATCATGCCTACACAAGAAGGTTGTTCGCGCGGTTTTCTCATCGCGATTAATGAGATAATACACAAACACGAACAGTAATTTTAAACTCTTAGCACGTTTATAGAACGCGACAAACAGAAAAAGCACTGAGGGCGGAATGGACAGTTGGGAAAGTTAGTGAAGTTGCAGAATAAGACTTGGCACAGAAAAACACAAGTTACAGACCCGGTGACAATGAGGAAGAACATTCATTTGTCAGATTTCCCTGCTGGTACGAGGCACGTGTAGCACGTTCAAGACGCAACGACGTCCGGAGACTTATGGAGCACACGCATGCAGAGGGCCGTGTTGGTGTACAAGGCTCTTCTTATGCCCTTGGGTCTGCGCACTCACCTGTTTTTAGGCACCAGGAACAACCTTGCAGGGCTTGTTTTTGAGGCATTCGTCCACCACTGCACGATGTACGAGCGGTGCGATTCGTGAAACGGGTGAAAGATGGCGGACCACAAGCGCACAGCTATCGGGGACCACAAAACTGCCCACGCCGGTTAACGTACAGCAGCGACCGCTTCCCGATAACAGCAGATAACAAAACATGAAGCGTCATGGAGCGGGCTAAGCTGGCGCCGGGTCGGCCGGCGCGTGCGGAGACAGTCGAAGGTGAGGTAACTGAGAGAGAGGGCAAGGGGAGAGGAGGGGCGAAAGAACAATGCTTCGTGAATCGGCGCGCGCGGGCGCGCGCCCATTCAGGAAGCCGTGCACTTTCAGGAAACCGTGACCTCCACGATTGGCGCGCTTGATCTCGGAGGTCGTACAAGGGAAGCGGATTTGCGTTACCACCCTTCAGATTGATGGCGCCAATTACCTCTGCCAACTAGTTGCCACAAAAAGCGGCGCAATGATTTTCAGCATGCATATGAAGTTGTCTTATGGTCAGAAAGCAAGAAATGTTTTTAAGAGTGTTTAAAACTTCGCACACGTAAGGTGGACACATAGCGCATTTTGGCTGCCGAAACCAGCCGATTAACGACCGTCGCCAAGAGAGCTATCGTGCCTGCAGTTATGTCAGTGACCGTTAACAGAGCGCCATTTATCACTAACCATCGTTCACAACAGCTGCACGTTTTCTATACATGCGGTGCAGACACAGATTTAAGCGCATTTCAAATGTTGACATGCGCACATTTTAAGCAAAGCTTACTTTTATTTACTATTACTATTTAGTAGTACTTACTATTTAGCAGTGCTTACTATTTAGTAGTGCTTACTATTTAGTAGCAGCAAATCTGCAAGTAGAAAAAGATTCAAGATGCAAGAGCTTCTAGCTGGTCCTCTGAACGCCCGATCGACGGTCCACTGATTGCAATGGCGATGGTACGGACGGAAACGACGAGTTCGCATGAGTCGGCGATGCGCCCGTAAAGTAAGTTTCGCAGCAGTGCGGATCATTTGACGTCATTTTTCGCGCTCGGCCAATAGCGGTGCGAGCGGCGCCGGAAAAGTTATGTGCAACTCTGCTCCCTGCGGGAGCATATACAGGAACACTACTGCCAACGGAGCCGCCGAGTTTCAGAGACCGGCTCATGGTCCCAGGCAAGGGGAAGGCCGGTGGTGTACTCCGCCAGCAATTGTGTATCCCGCGGCCGCAAGCGCGTTATCTCGAAAGCGATGTTCAGAGTGTCGATATACCGATCGCCCCGACGGCTCATAGTTGCATGGGCGCTGTGTCTCGCCGCTGAGTTTGCGCTGAAGCGATAAACAGCACGAGTCAACTTCGCTCGCCGCTGCTGCCGCGCTTGCAGAAAACATTCTGTGCTCATGTCATATATTAACGTGGTAAACGACAACAGTGGACACTCGAGCCGTGTCGCGCCGAGCTATGCAGATTCGCAGATTCTGCTAGGCGGCACAGCACATCAAGGAAAATGTGGCTGCGGCTGTGGCCGTGGCTGGCAGCTTGACGGGTGACACGATCCAACACTAGCGAAGGCCAGTCAGGCCCCGTCGCCGAGCTCGCGGCGTCTACGTTCTGTTAAATGCGCCCGATGATCGTTGCTCGGTTCTTCTGTCAGCGTTTGACACTACTGCTTCGTCGCAGTTTCATGGTAAGGCCTCATGAAGTTATTTTGCACGTTGTTATAGACTGATTCTCTTCGTATTTCGTTATGTCACTGTCAGTCGCATCAATGAGTCACGGAACGAGTGTTGGCGCCTTGAAGCCATTAACTGCTGTTCATTTGCGACATTGAATTTCATTTTGCATTCTTTTTTATCATGCGCAGCAATGAGTGGCAATGCCAGCGACAACGGCGACGCGGCCGCGTCCGAGCTGCGAGGCACGTTCGAAACAATGACGAAGTTAGAAAAGAAAATGGTTCATTAAGAAGTGCGGCCTATAAACACATGTAGTTCGATGCAGATAGCTTTATGTTACGCGCAGCGACTGCTGAAAAATATGGTGCGCCACTTTTTGAAAAGAAATATGGCTATTTCTGGAAGCGTACACGTGCCATATATGCATTATGGCAATAATGCGCGCTCTATCAACTTCTGTAGAAGGTTATGTGTGCTCGAGCGTTGCTAGTTGTTTTGCATTGGGCTGAAGATACGTGTTTTCATCTTTTTATTGTGTATGGGCTCCTTACCGCTGAACGTTTCTTGTTTAGTAGCATTTATAACAGTGGTTCCTTGGTCTTCGAACCAAAATATATGCATTACACGAAAGAACGTAGCATTTCCCGTGAAAAGCTTGGAGTCCTTCAGTATTGCTTACCTTCTCCCATTCATTCTACGTATCGAAGGAATCTTCACTGTTCCTTCTTTAAAATACACAATGCAGCCAAAGGACATTATGCATATTCAAAGACGAATTTCGGGTGTCAGAAGACGATTGCAAGCCTTGGAAGACAGAGGTGAAGAACCTCAACACTGTCTAACTGCTTAATTGACTGAGATGCCAATATCTTTAAATTCTTCAATGAGGGACACACTGGATTACGAATACGAGATGAGGATGTTTGAGCATGCCCAATTATTTTTGTAGCTATTTTGTATTGGCACGCGAGCATTCACATAATTCTGCTACCTTAATTAAACCACATTTCTAGTCAATTCGTTGTTGGTATAGTTATTTTTATTCTCTGGATGGTTGCAACACGCATTGTGTGTGTTGTTATGCTTGTGTAAAGCTATTCCCATCACATCATTTATTTCCGACTATTCTCCATTACTTACATTTCGCGGTTTCTTCTCGTTATAATGTGTTTGCTACTATTCTCACAATCTTGCTCCAATAAATTGTCTGCTATTTTTGTGTTCTTGGTTGTCCAGCGAGCTGACTTATATTGAAGGAACATCGTACATTTATTTACGATACTCCTTTTGGTGCGAGTTATTAGAAGTGTAATATCACAAGCGATAAAGGTATACTTCCACACTAACAGATGACATGATCGTTGTTCAAGGTTACAGCTTGAAACATAACGAACGATAATTTAAATAAAACTAACGAAGTGAAACATCTTTGTGCCCTCGTAATCGCAACGTACAAACAGCGCCACAAGATCCTGCGTGACTTCATTCGATTTATGCAACGTTATTGGGCACAAAAAAGAAAAAAAAAAATGAAAGAAACTAAACAAACCATGGCCTCAGAGATTCGCTGCGTGCGGCGACAATCTTGGGGACTGGCGTGTTTCGCCGATCCTGCTAAGTGCGCCGAGAGCCAGAGTCGGCCTCAGGCACCTAATGGTGTGCCCGCTCTTTACGTATGCTATATTACTCTATGGTCGTGTAACACTGCCATTATCGTTCCTTATTTCCCACACCCTTGCCCTCCTTACTGGAGTGCTTGACTTCACTCGGACTCAGCGGACCAACAACGGACTTTAGTGGAGCAAGCGTTCTTCTTTACTGGGCCTTAGCGATGGCCTTAATGTTTTTATTCTTCCTCCTCCTCTTATCGGCAGCGTTTCGAGAGCGAGTGTCATCAGTCATCGAGTGTGACGGGTTCATGTTTGCTTGTGCTCGCTGACACCGTGCTTGTTAATTTAGTCAGTAAGCGAATGTATGGAAGTTCATACGGCATATATAACTTGGTCTACATAGCTATCTACATTCTGTTCGGTGTTACGTTTCTGGTCTTCGCGCAAGACACTGCACTGCACATTGAACGGGCTTTGAGTTTTTGAGCTGCGGCTTGTTGCCCGATACACCAGCATTGTCGCAAGCCGCACAGCACGTTCCTCGGGAGTATCCTGGACACGGCAAGCGTGCACCTTTTGCCGGAGTTCTTCAGCTTGTGCCTGGCACTTGGCGACGACTTCGGAGACGATCGACTCGTGGTCTCCCTGCCACCGCTGGCATTGTTGTGTCGCTCGGCGCTCGTCCACTCGATCACGAGACGAACCCGCTACCTCCATAACGTTCTCACAACCCGTAGCAACTGCTAGAGGAGGCCAACCTAAAGCCCCTCAATCTCCCAAAGTAGCGCCATTCACTTCCCTCCTCCTCCGCTCGGCGCGGCCTCGACGGTGGCGCCGCCGGTGGTGGGCCTGCCATAGCAGACGACGGCTAACACGCTACGGGAAGAAATCCACAGAAAAGTTCGTTCGAGCCCTGCGGAGCAGCTTTTTCAATCGAGATCTTTCTTCGTCAGTCGGTAACTGGCCTTTAGAATTTCGTGTTGGAATTGCGGAATAAATAGAGAAAAGGACGACTATTCAAGGCGTATTGAAGGCGTAAAGCGCGCGACGTTGAGAGTTCGTGTTGCTGAAACACGACGCAAGCACGCGGTGTACTCAAACACGCGCGTAATTACCAAAGTTTCAGGTGTTGACAGCGTGAAAGTATGTGTACGTGGTTTAGTAGGTTCATTTACGTACCTGCAGGATACTTTTGTTCGGCCGGCGCGTGAGAGATTGCTGACCGCACACCACCGGAATGGCTGTGTGCGGTCAGCAATGCCTGGCAACAGGGCCGTTTTTTTCATTGTGGGGTGCTTTGGTAATCGTGACGATATATTGTTTTTTTTTTACAAGTACTGCTCCAGGAGGGCACATGTAATGGCTAACGGAGGCCTCTGAAGAGCACGTGACATTACAATAATGCAGGCGTCGCCGGGAGTGTTCGCATACAAAATTGGCTGTCCGCGATCTTATACCCCCTTGGCATGCACAGGCTTCGGCGAGCCCCATCCAGCCCTGGTTCTAGCTTTGGTGTTCCCGTTGCCGCTTTGGTGCCCTGGAGGTGCCGTCTATAATACGAAATAATGACAAGGTGTTACAACTAGTAAATAAAATTTATTGAAGAAATACAATCGCGCCGAGGCGCCAACTTCTAAAGCAGCGCTAGCGCGCCCGCGCGAGTATTATGAAACGCCAACGAGGAATTTACCGGCCCACGTACGACTCTACGATCAAAGTGCACGTTAAACATCCCCAGACGAGCTACATAAAGTTATCCGGAGCCATCCACTACGACCTGCATCCTAGCTTTGGTCGCTAGAACGTTAGAAAACGTTAATCACCACAAACCAAATCAGTACATGCGGGCGTACATTCGAAGCTAAAAGACTGCATCGTAAGTCATATTGAGCCTTGCAAAAGCGTTGAGAATGTGCTAAGTTCTGGTGGAGCTCAAAACACACCCTGAATAAAGTCGCCTTTACGTCCTAGGCCAGCTGCAGATGCGTGCATTTCACTGCAAGAGGAAACTACATGAAACAAAGAGAGCACATTCGAAAAAAGAAGTCAAACAACGCGCTAAAAACCACGCACAGCATGAACACACACTTTTTCGAAGCGGAAGGCGTGAACTAGGTTCAAAATAAGAGGTTGTGAGTAGCCGTGGCCCTTACTTCACTAAGCCGTGCGTTCTTTGCCACTTCCTCGAAGTCAGCCCGCCCGATCCTGCGAATCTGCACTTCTTCTTGCGTTGCGCCCGCCGGACGGCAAAGCAAAAAGCTTTTTGCCCTCGCTGTCTGTTGCGCCAACCGAAGGCGCAGCAGCATGGCATCGCAATTATGTTCTCGGCCCTACACATTCTATTACGCTAACGCACTCCGTCAGTCCGCCTGCAGTACTTTCGTCGCGCAGGCCCAACAATGGAGGTCGGCGCGCGCTGGAAAGAAAAAAATATACAAAAGCGCGGCGCCTGCTCCGCGCTGGAAAGAAAAAATATACAAAAGCGCGGCGCCTGCTTCCATGTGACACAGATTGGCCAATGGGGGAGCGGAAAAGGCAGGGCGACAGGAAGCGTGGAGGAGGACGCGCCAGGGTGAGCGGGATGGCGGAAAGATCTAAGAATGGCGCTACTTTTGAAAAATTGAGGGGCTTTAGGCCAACCGAGCGCGCTTCCGTCTACCTTCCTCCTCCTCGACGCTTCGCCTCGTTTCTCCACCAGCGCTTTTGTGAATTTTACCTATACTTTCCTCTAGTTGGCGTTACTTTGCCGAGCCCTCAGGGCGCTCTTTAATACATTCCCCAGCGCGCGTGCTTCTTCAACTCCAGGCGCCTTCCTGCTCCGCGCCTTCAAACATACATTCGCCGATTTCACAAGCTGGCCAGTTACGCTTGCGCGTAAGAACATGGGCCGACGCGGAAGGTAGTGCAGTTAAACACGGCTTCTGCGTTAGCTGTCCCGAGGAAAGAATGCGAGAAATTTAAACGCGACGCACGGGCAAGACGTGTTAAAGGGCGCCTACCACGAGAGAAGTGTGCGTCCCATCGTCGACTAATGGTTAGGCAATTATGCTGCTGTGCGGGGACACTGAGATTCGATCCGACCACCGGTGCTGCATTTTTGCTAGCATTGCAGGCGGATTTCGCGCACCTTGGAGGTATCCAAGAAAATACTCGACCGTGTAAGAGCTTAAGGTAGCGCGTCAGCATGTGCGAGAAATCGCAAGTTCATAATTAGTACGAGGTACAGAAACGTCCCTTTGATGAGCCATAGTGTGTCAGGTTGCCCGTGACATACGCGCGCCTCTGTAGAGACGATGGGATCATCACATTAAGCGCGCCGTCGCATTGTAGCAGAGTTAGCGGTACTGAGGTCTGGCCAAGATGCTCCTTAACGTGCCCCTTGAGGATGCTTGGACGTCTACGCAAATAGGGTGAAAGAAAAAATAACATCCCGCAACACAAAAATGAGTCCCCACACACTGCGCAAGTCATCTGTTGTGTTTCTACATGAGCATGTAGCGGCAAAGCTGCCGCAGCCTGTAGAAGTCAGGAGTCCCACAAGTGTCGTTGTACTGGTCATAATCGACATCGTAGATGGCCACGCCATGCTTGGGGTGTGCGTATGTTGTGAAGACCTGGGACATCTGTGAGAACAAAAAATAAACTGTAAGTTGGCGGAAATTTTTAGCTAAAAGACCCCGAGATATTTTGCTCACATCGAGCGCCGAGAGGAGCATCAATTGCTTAGCCAAGTTGGTCGTGTAGAGAAAAAAAGAATTCCCGTGAAATCATGGGAAGACACATGGACGCCCTTCGAAATTTGGAACTGGAACTCCCAAGAAGTGGAAAGATGATGAAGGCTACCATGAATTGGCACAAAAAGAAAGAGAAATCGAAATAAACCTAACGAAGGAAAAATCCCGCACACCGAATAGCAGCACGAGGACATTTAAAAATCTTATAAAACGGCACACAGAGGTGCGTCAATAGCAGGAGGTGTAAATACATCCAAGCTCGCGTTTTCCAACGGCACATTTTTGCTACCGGCTGCTGTGCAGGTTCTTATGCCAAGTGAGGGGGGGGGGGGGGGGTGTACAGTTGTGGCAGTTACAAGAGACACCGACGCGTTTGTGATTTTTCTCAATCTTTCTATGAACATTATCTCAACGTGGTTTAGCAGTCACCTTTCGCGATATATTTGACTACATTATCATTGCTCACCTGACCAAACGCTTGAACGCGCGAAAACCACAAACACTGAAGGGGCAACGCAAACGCACATTTTCAACCAAATTTTATCGCTTAAAGCATGACGTCTTTACGTAGAAACGTTGTCGCAACCCTGATGAAGGCATAACAAATGAAAGACGAGAACTGCATGGTGAGGATGGTGGTGAGGATGGAGTTAAGGCGCAGGAATTCAGCATGTTCCCAGCACCAAAATTTAGTTGGAAGTCGCCACTGTTGCTTATCTTACTGTTTAGGTCAGGAATGTTTGCCAAGCTAAAAAGAAAACAAAGCAACCAAAGAATGATCGTTTGTGCACAGACGCTCAATATAATAAAAATCTAAATTGGAACGCTAACGTTCGTGTTCGAGGTGACGTTTTGCAGAATTCCGGTCGCGTTATTACTCCCCAGCACCCCAGCGTCGGTGGTGTCTTACAACGTGTTTTGGTTGAGGATGCGGTTTTATTTGCGAGACCCTTAGAATGCATAGAATTACATTGCAGAGGGGAGAGGCGAGAGTACAATGCAAGAGTAAAAAATACAGCATTATATATAAGAATTCAAAGTGCAGGGAACAAAAGACGGTATCGAAAAAGTAGTAATATTTACATAACAACCAAAAAAGACCACTTACGTAATACGAAGCAGTTAAATGCACAAAGAGTCCGCTTTTCCGAACAGCCAATGTCCACGAATAAGTATGTAATTATAGCGTTTGGTACCATACAACGTTTCTTGTTAATTACCTCGTACTTAAAACCATTGGGGACACTGGTGCTTATTGATGATTCAGGCAAATTATTCCTTTCGATCAGTGTTTCCAGCAGGATGCAAAATTTCTATTCTATAAGACACATCGGACGCACTGTAGAATACACCACAGCTGGTCATTATATGCAGCAGAGGTGAAAATATTTGTATTAGGCGGTGCTAACCGAGTTTTGAATTGGTAGCTGAGACCCATTAGTAACAGTTGGCTATGAGTCAGTTATGTTGCTAACTGCATCATTACCAACAGCCGTTACACTAAGTTAGCAAATGATGTGGCTCTAGGCAGTAACTACTACGGCCTTCTTACAGAGAACCTGTATGTGTCTAGGGTTCCATGTATTTTTCGTGGTTGTGCGTCAAAAATTAAAAAAAGAAAGGGGAGTGTGAGTCGATGCCGAAGATGGTGCAATACCGAGCCGAACCGCAGCCGAGGTGAAGGCTTCAAGTCCTCCGCTCCGGTAATAATAATAATAATAATAATAATACTAATAATAATAATAATAATAATAATAATAATAATAATAATAATAATAATAATAATAATAATAATATTAATAATAATAATAATAATAATAATAAATCAAAATGCATCGCTTGAAATGTATTGATAGACTGCAATTTTTTTGTGAACAGCACATGGACTGACCAGTACGACGCGTTGCCACATACCTAGACGAAATGTATGTACACCCGCGAGCATAAGTATACGGACCAGGGAATGCGCAATAAAACAAATTTTCTTCTCTGTCAGTGAATGCAACTTGAAAATAAAAACTGCAGTCGAAACTTGGCCTTGCAAGTTTTCTATTGGACTCGGCAGTTTCCGTTTATGCGTGTTAATTACGAAGAAATTCAGTTTTTGTTTTTTCGGCGACCCCGTGGTCCGTATACTTTTACTCACGGGTGTAGAACCATACACCCTTGACTCGCAACAGGACAATACCACCCACTGTGGGGATCTCTGTGCCGTACGAAAGGCGGAAAGACGTACCACTTACTTATTCTAACAAACCACTGTTTTATTCATTGAAGCACAGAAGTAACTGGGTTACTAACGCATTTCGTCGGACACTTTGAAAATTAATATGTCGAAACTGTTGCAGAACTGAGAATTCGTTCCAAGTGAATACGCCTTGAGAACTCACCGGCTATAATTCATAGATTGAAATAGTGGCAGTAATGTTAATAATGAAAAAAGATCATTAACGTAATTCTGGAAATTATTTGATCAACTATTACGATTTCCCATAGAAGTACGGGGCGCCTGATCGAGTAATTTAGATCGAGTATTTAGATTATATATATATAATGTGTGTGCGTGTGTGTGTGTGAAGGCGTTAGTGTCGTTGCATCATCATCCCAAGTTTGTAATCCGAATTTCTCTAATTGCAGCGTGCAATATGGGCTGGAGCTGGGCACGCGTAATGAGATCCTCGCCTCTCGGCAGAAGAAAACTGGGGGTGGTGGTCGCACCCATTCAAACAACCACTGAAAAGCAAGGTTCTAACGAGCATTGATTTCCGAGCGCCGGACAGCAACGTACCGCCTCCTCCATCCTCCTAAACGTCATACCGAACTTTCAAAGGCATTCTCGTCATTACCAGGCCACTTAACCAGACATCGAGGCGCGCTCTTTGCAGGTGTGCGTAATGTCGCAGTGCGACATCGCTGCATCAAACTCGACTTTGGCAGCGTCATCAAGGCTCAACGAAGGCGAGTAGCTACACCATGCCACCTTTCTGAGTGGCTATGAAAGCATACGGAATTAAGATTGTGCTATTGTATCGCAGTCACGTCAGCCTTCGATGTGCTCTAATACCCCGTGCTGCCGTTAGTGTCAGCCTTTAGCTTGTGCGTTTCTTAACCATCTTGCACGTCCATGTCAGTCGCCTACATCAATTCGATCGTTCGTAGAAGTCATGCAATCGTCTTGACGTCGCCACCGTATTTCTTTTGCCATCACACGCACGCATTCGCGTCAATTCTAGTTCACTGTACTTGGGTCACACAAACACACACAAATACTGGTTTAGACAAACACATTGGTCAACCTGCTAACGCTTCGAGGAACCCCAAACAATGCTGTATAGTCCACTGACAGCAAGATAACTCATGATGTATGGATTTTACCGTCACACGAAACATTGGACAAAGCAATCTTCATGTCAAGCAATTGGTCGAACGGAACACTTTGTTTTATGTCTTATGTTTTCAGTGTCTCCAGTGTCTTCAGCGCCAGTTTGCATGTGCGATTTCACATTTTCCATTGTACTCCTAAGCTATGCGCGAAGCTGCCTTCATGTATGGGCGCTGGTTCAGTCGCATTCAGAGGTCACCATAGAGCATACGCCCAGGCCTTACGCTTTGAGGCACTCACAAATGACAGGCAAAGCATGTGCGTGTGGTGTGAAGAAGATGACGACTCCAGTCGGCAAAAAAAAAAGTATCAACACAACAGAGAAATGAAGAAAGTGAGAAAAACGGAGTCCTCTAGATTAAAGGTTGGTGGAGCTCGAGCAAAGAGGAAATGAGAAAATGGAGGAGAAAAGCCGTTGAGCTGCCACTGCTGACGTAGGGAATGGACTGGTGCAGTCGCATCAACAGGTATGCGCCGGAGACCTGACTGGAAGCATCGGTGGTCATGACGGGAGTGGGGATGTCTGAGAGATGGCCGGCCACAGCACTGCCTCCTCAGTCACAGTTACGCTGCTAAGGCAGTACTTCACGGCTTCGGTCCGTAACCGTGCAGATGTCACTTGCCACCATCCATTGCAACGCAGGCAACCGCTTTGCAGTGCCAGCAATCAGAACTCTACCGGCCACGTGCTGTACCGGAATAAAACAGCAGCCCCATGAAGCGGTACGGGTACCGACGCCTACGCCATGTGACAAGAGCAAGGGACGCGTGTTGTGTCACGTTTGACTGACTCGCACCTCGTCGTCACGGTCAGACTCAATAAGAACGAAAACTTTGTAGTTATAACTGTTGTTTTCTGTGCATATGTACACGCGAACACGGGATAATTGGCCTAGTTGGAGTGCTGGATTCATGGTTCGGAATATGCAGTGCAAACACAAGGACTAAAGAACGAAATGCACGACACCTGCGCTGTGTAGTGCATTTACGGCTTTGTCCCTTGTGTTTGCGCCGAATGCTCGTAACCATGACTACACAGGTCAGGCGTTTCTCCTGCATGATTAGTGTTATGGTATGCAGCATTACGGTGTCCTTCGTACTTGCTTCGTGTACAACTTGCAACTTGCGTCCTTGCAGCGCCGGAATTCGCGACAGAGGCGTCGGAGAAATTATCCGAGCAAAAGCGCCGGCAATGCACTAAAGGTTTTAAGAAATATAAGCTGTCTTTCGTCAGTTTTGCAACTAACAGCAGCACGATACTAATGGAGTGGTGGTTTTCTTTGAAATTGTGGAGAGCCAGGTAGTGAATCTCATCATGTGCCGCAGTAGTTTGCTTACACGGATTGAAGAATTTAGGCTACCGTTTTGAAATTTTATGAACAAAGAGGTGGACACGCTCGGAAGTACGAAACCTGAAACGCGCGAGGCATTTCGTGTCCTCTCCCGCTGGGCGTTGTGCTCGACAAAGCATAAGTGAATCAGCAGTGAAGACAAAATATGAAGTCTCTCCTAGAAATGCAAGTATCCATTGGGCTTTCATTGATATATGTAACATACTCAATTGGGATCATTTTCCTAAAATTGGGGCTAAGTTGTAATAAAAATATAGGTTCATAAGAAGATTCGTTTATTTGAATAGCATGGTGTTGACTTAAAAGTAACCAAAGATACCACACAGCCTAAGCTTTCGCACAACGTTCCCAAATATTTTTCTGTTTATATCAAAGCTTGAAGGAGTGTAGACAATAACTTTAGAAGGTAACTTGACAACAGACCAGCTTTGAATACTTACGAAGAATGCTTTCACGAAGTACTACTGAGAGCAGGCGTTTAAGAGGTCTTTTATTTTTGTTTTTGTTCTTTCAATTTTAAAGGCTTCAATTGAAACGTTGCTCCCTTCTCCGCACTCGTCGCGATAGCCATCACGAAAAGGTAAGTGTTGAGAGCGAAATAGTGTGACGTTAAAAACGTTCGCGACGTGTTTTCTGTGCGGTTGCACCTGCGTTTGCCGAAACACGGCCGGGAGACGCAAGTTTGGGTTTCCACCTAGCTGAGGCGTCGACGAAAGTGGGCGCACTTGCGAAATTGAGCAGACGACGGGTCAGTTCGTAGTCGTAAGCGCTTTGTCAGTTCACGTGAATTCCGTTACGTCGTATACTCACAATTGACGTCACTGAAAGGTTATCCATCCGTACTGGAGGGAATCGTGAGAAGGGAAAGCGTGCGACGGAAAATGTTTTATACTAAATTACTTAGGACACGATCGTGCATGTGTTTGCCACTATAAAGGTTCCCCAAACGCTGTGTATTACCCAAGAGTAAAAATAAAAATCATAACTGGAGAATTGTGCTAGCGCCCCATTGATTGATTAGTGCGTGTTGGGGGATATTCGTTTTATAACTGTGTTGCTCTCATTCATATAAGCAGTGTAGAGCAGATAGTCAAAAAGAGAGGGCGCTAGTTGTCTCGCGATGCGAGAGAAGCGCAGAGCAAAAGCAGCCTCAGGACCATAGATTAAAATAAATGGGTGGCAAATTGCAAAACTATGTGCTTCTACAAGGCGTTGACATCGAATTGAGGAAGAGGTCAAGAAAGTTGGCAGCTAAGTACAGCATAATTGAAAGTGTATAGACTGCCAGGAGTTATCGAAAATAAAGCGATGGAAAAATACTGGCAACAAAAAGGACCCTGCAAATTTATAACAATGAGAAAAAAGAAATTAGAAGTGAAAATCTGTGCGTAAAAAAAATCACCTGGAGCCGGCGGTTTGCCAAACAACTTCCTTGGACGATACTCCGAACTAACTTTTGAATTCCTATACATTATTTTTAATGCATCCCTTAAACAGAGCTAAGTACCGAAAGACTGGCTGACGGCGAAGATAATACTGGTGTTTAAATGAGGTGATAAACTTATTCCTAACAACTGCAGACCTATATCCCTCATAAACACATGTTGTAACCTCTTGGAGCATATTATCGCTAAGCACATATACTAACCACTTGGAAGCGACTTATTTTTTTGTTAATTTTCAGCTTGGTTTTCTTAGGAACATTTCAACCTCAACTCAATTGTTATCTATTGTACACGACTTTGCCAGTGCCATAGACGACCGCCTGCAGACAGACGCAATATTTGTAGACTTGTCAAATGCATTTGACCTTTGCCACATGCAAATCTAATTCAAACGCTAAATCACTTGGACTGCCAGAAAATATTGTGCATTGGATTCAAGCCTATTTAGCGAATCGTGTTCAGTTTGTGGAAATCAATGGTGTGAAATTTAATAGCCTGCCTGTCTTACGCGGTTTACCATAGTGCTGGGAGCCTTGCTGTTTCTTACCTATGTAAATGATATTGCTAAAAATCTGGATCCTGATGTCACGGTGAAATTGTTTGCTGTTGATTGTGTCATTTATTCTGCTGTCAGGAGTTCTTCATGCCTGGATACACTTAACAGAAGTCTTGGTAAACTCGCGGACTAGTGCGACGACAAAGGAATGCAAATAAACTTTTCCAAAACAATGTCAATGACAATAACACTGAAACGAAAACTACTACTTTATACTTACCACATTGACAATCGGAACCTTAAATTTATTACCGCTGTGAAATACATAGGCATTACAATTAACCGTAACCTCAAATGGGACACCCATGTTAACAACATATGCAAAAAAGCCTTCAAAAAGCTTTGCTTTCTACGCAGAATGGTAAAGAAGTCACCTTCATCTGTCAAGCTGCAAGCTCATCGTTCCCTCGTAGGCCGAGTCCTAGAGTATGCTTTCATAGTGTGGGACCCGTTCATTGATAAAGAAATTGATAAACTTGAACGAATTCAGCACCTGGCTGCACGGTTTATTTGCTCCGATTGCAAAATATCATCATCAGTTTCTGGTATGTTAGGGAAACTTGGACTGGATCCGCCCTACGTGCGCTGTAAAATCGCCAGGTTGCAATTTTTTTACTCGTTGTTTTATAATCAAACAGGTTTAGCAAATGTCACATATATTACCCATGTTCCACAATGGTCGTCGCGTATTTTTCATTCTAAAGTAGTCCAGTCATATTTTGCTCGCACTAAAATCTTTCAGAAATATCTTTTTCCACTTACAAGCGAAGAGTGAAATTATTTAGCGGAAGGTGTTGTAGAATGCGCATCTTATGTTTCATGTGAAAATATGTTGAAAAAGCATCTTTTGTAAACATTGCTGCCTGCAGTATTGCGTAAATAAATAAAATAAATAAGTAACAGGAAAGGAAGTGCCTTGCTATTTGGGGCTCGAGCTGGCCGCCTAACGAGCAAACACACCGGAGTAAATATTTGCAACAAGATGAGGCCTGTGTATGTTGCAACGACAATCCGGAGACCACTAAGCACATCCTGATGCAATGCGAAGGAATTTACCCAGTGAGACGCGTATAGATAACGTACAACTTCCAGAAGCGCTTGAACTTAAACGAAACGGAAGCATCAACCGGTCAGCAGCCGAGATATGCAACAGATGTTGGAGTACTGGTAAAATAAAAAAAAAGCAGGGAAGAGATTGATACGACCAGATCTGTCGCATGCATGAATAGCGGTACCAGCAAGATCGAGAAGTTTTGATGAAGACGCAAAAAGAGAGAAAGAAAGATACGTATACAGATATTCTAGGATAAAAGGCATGTACAACATATAATAATAATAATAATAATAATAATAATATTAATAATAATAATAATAATAATACTAATAATAATAATTCTCATATCTTGCATTCCTGACCGCGAGAGCTCCAAGAAAGTAGCCCTGTCACATGCACGCACAAGACGAGTCCCTATAAGCAAAAAACTAACCAGTCGGAAACTAGGGAAGTGAAAATAGTCACGTAATGTTGGGTCGGACAGCGCATTATCTTCCAGGTTAGCCTATATGCAGTATTACAAGTCCCTTCGTATATGTTTGCCTTCTAACGAATACATGTTTCAGGTATTGCCACAGCGCCTTAAAATTACATTTAGGGCAGTAGCGGCTTCACTTTCGTGTCCGGCAAGAAATGCAGTTTTCTTGCCGTGTCGGGCAGTGTCATAACGTAGCGCCGGAAGGTCACCTGTAAAGCGACGCACTGCACATCACACTTAGCAGAATCAAAATGAAATCATGGATTAGACTTCCCATAGTATCCATGACTATGACAGATAACCACGGTGACGTCCTGCGGATTAATTTTCACTACTTGGTGTTTTTGAAATCTAAAGTAAATTAATGTTCTTGCTTTCTGACACCATAGTGTAGGACGTGGCCGACGAGGTGGCGTACTCCCCAAAATAACTACGGTGGCGTGCTCCCCTGGATACGGGATACGGGATACACTGGATACGGGATAGATACGGGATAGAGGCCTGGACAGAATTTGTATGATTTAAAACGGCTATAACTATTGGGATTTTTTTTCTTCGCTACACGTTACGCATTGATGTGAAGTTTTTCGTGTGCGTATCATAGTGTTCGTAACCACACCACTGCAATGCCTTTTTGACGCTGTGGGTAATAAAAAATTATAAAGGCGTTCAGCTGGTAGTGTGAAGCGTAACCGAGAATTCTGGTGACGCAGAGCAGGAACAGCCAGATGGGCGAGTTGTTCTCACTCGTCCCAAGCACCGGTGATCCGGCTGGCTCTGTGGTTTCACTGCAGGCATCGAATAGACAATCTGGCTGGCCTTGTCCGTGTGCTCTCCTTTATTACAAAATAAGTAAACCAGTAAATAAATCAATGAAAAACTAACTACCAACACCAGGTGCTTTGGAAGTTTGTTGCCGAAGATTAAAACCGCGAGTAATTTACATATTTTCCAAGAGCAAGAAACAGTGTGCTTTTACAAATTTTATTCGACGTCGTGGCGCAATCTCACGAGTTTTATCTACAAGATCCGTGCGAAACATGTTCTTGAACCAGTGTTCCCAACTAAGTATCAAAATACTCGCCAGTGAAGCCTTGAAGAACTGCTGCAAGGAGAAGCTGGTGCAATCTGAAGCCATCAATAAATTAGCTTTAAGTTGCTGCAATTTATACTGCTATAGTATTCCTTGAAAATTTTGATAGCGTTTAATTCGTAAAGAGTGCATCAATTATGTCAGAAAATGAAGGTATCTCTTTCAGCTTGAAACTACCATATCAGCTGCCCAGACCCAGAAAGATGATGTTGAAATTCATGACGTGCCAGGGACCTGGTGCGGGATTGTCAGAGTGCCGTCGCTATCGGTATTCTGATTAGGCACCCTCTCGAGAAAGGGGTTCATTTCTTGTTCCTAGCATATAACTTTGTTTAACCGTATGGGTACTGCGATTTGCTGTGACCACTGGACGTTTTTAGTGTGGTCTGGGTGACTTTCAGCAACAAACCGTGTGATACATGGTACTGGCCTCAACTTCTTTCCTCCGATCTGATTGCTTTGCGCGAACCACGCGCAAGCAACCACGCCTGGTGTAGCCTGTGCAGGAAATTCTTATGCAAGCATCAGACACGGTAACGTTCTGACTTTTATGCAAGCAGATGGTCTCCGCCCTAAAGACACCGTTTCTTGTAGTACTGATAGACTAATTTATCTTAAGTTTATTTTTTTTTCATCTCTCGCAATGTCAGCATTTACGGACGACACATACCTTGTAGATGAGGTTCTCCGATGTATCGTACATGAGCAGCATCTGCCGATCCTTGATCGCAATGTAGGCATAATCACGACTGACTTTGACCATGCTGCTATTTAGGTAGCAGGCCTGGGGAAAGAACGAACGTGCGAAGCACAAGGATATCATAAGGGCACTAGGTGAACTGAAACCCACGGATAGTAACGGCTGTCGCTCAAAAATTGCATTGTTGTCACAAGCTGAGCGGAAGAGGAAATCTTTCGGGCAGTATTACATTACCGCGAGGTTGACCAGCTCTTGTCACAATATTAGCGTACAACAGTTTTTGGCCTCAACAAGGTATCTTTATTTATAACATGATGTGCATATCCTTTGGCTTATTTTAGCTTGTGCTAATGTAGCATTGTTGGGCATCTTGACAGCACAACAGTAGAAAACTTGGGTAGTTTATAAGGGGTAATTATTTCCTGTAGACCTAAAGGTTGCGTGACAGCGTAATGGTTTTTCGTGCTCGGCTTCCAGCAGCCCATTGCCGCAGGCGCATAAATTCCATTTCTAAGTTACGGTCGCGGGGAGTTTTCAAACCCTTGCACTAATTTCTTGAGCAGTGTTTCATGAATGCTGGGCTTCAAATTCAGCCTTGTCTATCAGACACCCTTAAATGAAGGTGAATCCGAAGCACGAGAAGAAGTGTAAAATACCAACCGTACTTTTGTCGTAGTTCTGCCGCGTTTCACTACAGCTTGGTGTGTAATTAACTGCGTAATGTGTTCACCTATAATGTCCATTGCGACCTTCTCAGCGATGTTATTGTTGTAGTAGCTCCTAATCGCAGTGCCCTCTTCCTTCTGCAACTCTGCTTTTCTGTATAGCCTTCTCTGCAGATAGTCCAACCTCTTTAAAGCGACATCCCCGTTGCCTTTACGATCGGAAAAATTGATGCCTCAATGCAGTTCAGCTTATTATCGGATATTGTATTGAACATTTGATTCCACGAAGTTCTTCAATACGTATTCGTGATCATTCGAAAACTTGTCTTTTTGGCCAGTCCCAGATGTTCCACTTTCGAGAAAGGCTTCAGTTGCTGGGAAACGTTGGCTGTCGTTAGTCATAAGTTGAAGTTCCATACAGTTTGCGGCTTGGCAAACTTAGGCGAGTTGTGGTATTTCCATGATGTGTCGCTCGTATGACAGCGTGAATAGCGGTCAAGGAGCCGTGCACTCGATGAACTTTTCCGCTGACGAGCCGGCATTATTAGTCTGCTCACATAAGCCTACTTATTTGAGGCTAAGTAAGGTGTGAAATACAGGGAAATTAGTCCAGCGTAAGTCCTTGCTTTTCACCTTATCAAGTAAATTCATATCTGTCAATGTTCACAAGTTATCGCATCTTTGTGGAACTTCTACAGCCTCTATTAAAGTGAGAGTGAGTCGTACCAAATATGCAGCGTGACTCATATTTTCCGATAAGATTTCGTAGGTGCTGAAACGTTTCCAAATCCCGAGATGGTGAGCTGCATTTCGACTAATACAGTGGCTTTCAGAATAATAGACAACCCTTCTGTGATGAAGGTGCGTTAACTACCATCATCAGTCACCATTGTTACGAAGCGCTTGCTTCGAGTTCTCTCAGCCCAAACGTGTGGTCTGCACAAAAACTTTGTATTTGAGCGAGTCTGTTAACGAGCTGGAAAACCTGTGTTTCTCTATTCTGCTTCTACCTTGGGTCGTACGTCGATATATGTCAGCACTTGCATTTCACACAGCTTAATCTTTTCAAGCTTCTGTATTCCTTGACTTTATAAAATTGTCTAGCTCAGCTAAAGTATAATTCAAATTTGCGAAGCTTCCCTTTGTTCTCAACAGAGTTATATTTGTCGCGCAAAGCCTGCAGCTATTTGCGGTAAGTTTCACGATTTACATTCTTACACGCGTGTGATGTTTGATTGTTTGAATGAGGCGCGTGGGCGCCATCATTCGAGAAAAGAGGAGGAAGAACGAACTGGGCTCGCGCTGTGAATCTAACCGGTCAGCGTTGCAACCGCTGTTCTAATATAACCTGTAAATAGCTGCTCGTCTGGCGCCGTCAATCACGTCCCTCTCTTCGTCTTTGTTTTCCGCGCATGGGCACATGGTTGCGCCGAAGGAGTTTTCGGCGTACATGCGACAGACGGACGGACGGACGAATCGGCTACCCATATACAGCTTCGCTGTAAAAGGGCAAGTTGATGACAATGTCGGCGTAACTGATACGACAAACGTTAGAAGTAAACCGAGTTTCTAGCTTTCAAGTGCTTTTCTCTGCTCCTGCACTGGAGCGACGACAAGAAGCCGTTCACATAAAACATTATTCTTAATGCATGTTTAATTAATGAAACAATACCTTCACAAGAAACCGATTGGTCAATCGTCACAGAGTTGTTTTCGCCTTTCAGTCTCCTCCAAACAAGCAAGCATAAATTTCCAAAGTTGACCACGCCTTCGCTCAGAACACGTCGCTCCTCAGGATTCTACTGTAATTTGGTGCCCTGCAATTTGTTGCTGCATACGTACAAATCGATTGGGGAGATTTTACGATTTCATCTAAAGTAAGCTGCAACTTGTGCCTCTTTTAATCCGCTTGCACATGTCGTGCCCCGTCTTGTTCGCGCTATTCGGTATTCGAGGCACGGGACGTTCAGGTAAAGCTATAGGGAGTCGTAATGACTGTTAAAGTTATTTTTCCTTTCTACTTCTGTTTTAAAAAATTAGGCTTATTTAGCTAGCATTGTTTGGACGTCACAGCCTCTCCCTAAAAGTAATCAGCAATAGTTTAACAAGGATACTCCTGGCTGCAACCAATGTTTCTGTTTTCTTCGACAGGGCCTTTGCGAAAAAGTCTCTTAGCGGAAACGTTGGCATCTGCCTAGGGTAGCAATTGTTCGACCAGTGCAACCGCCTTTGCCTCCATCTACCTGAGAATAACAATGTTCGATGTTAATACCAGCACATTTTCCTTCAATGACTGTTTAATCTCCCTATGCGTATTCTCTGTTCTATTTCTTCTTTGTGTTTCTGTGCAGTTTTCGCTCATCCCGTAGTCAACTGATGCATCGCGTACGCAGTAACATAATTCCATATGATTTCCTGCAGGAAGATTACAGGAATTAAACTCGCTATATATGCAATCCACATATATTGCGTGATTAATATACGAGAAGCTTACGAGAAGCAACTAAACTACTTTACCGGACACGGACTATTTCAGTAGAAAAAGTGGTGCAGAGAATACAATGATCCGCAATAGTCTTCAAAGGTATACAAACACTTAAGCACGGAACTGCTAGATATAAAGCCTCCACTGACGGAGGAGCGAAGCGGTTGAACTTACGTCATAATAGCGGATCGGAGCGAAAGATACCACTGTTCCTGTGTTGCCTCCGGACCAGTCGGCTTTCATGCGGTACTTGTTGATGGCCAACGTAAAGGACGTTAGTAGGGTGACGTCCTTTTTGACGCCGGCCGATGAGAGGTTGGCGCTAATTCCCGACTGCAACCAGAGGGAAAATTCACACTGTATGGTTTCACCTGCCTCTCCAGTATACCCATAAGCTAAACACGGCATGAGAAAAACAACTCGCAATTTTGCCCGATTGGCAAAGCATTGAATGCGATAGCAAATTAGTAGGCAGCTGTACGAAGTAAGGATAGTAGTTTTCTCGACCGTACGAACTATTAAACAATCAATGCTAGCGTGTTTACTTACAAACATGGTCTCATGCGTGCGCCGGCAGACATGAACACATAACACTCGATGAAGGCGGAAACACGTTTTCAAAACGCTAGCGTGAGGAAGCGAGGCAGCAGCACCGAGCGAAGTGACCTTCGTGCTGCCTATCACTTCAACATAAACTGAGCGGCGAGAACACAGCGCCAGCGGAGCCATGATGCGTCGGCGCACCTAGAGTGTGTCCCCATAGCAGATCGCTTTCAAGACAAGGCCCACGCGGCCGTGCCATGCCCCTGCAGTCGCCGGAGTAAAACGCCTGCATTCCTCCCCCGTTGCCGGTGCGTCGCGCGCGACGGAAAACGGTGCTCTTCCTCCCCGCTTTCCTTGCTTCCACGCGCGAGCTTGAGCCGTCATCGTCGGCTCACACTCGAACGCTCACCCTCGGGTCTGTAATAAGCTAAACAAGCCGCGCATCTGTGCGCTGCCCTGCTTGAAAAAATGTACAGCCTGTTATACCTTTAACTTGCTTATGTGCATAAACAAAAATGAGGCAGATCTGCCGCTGCCATCGTGACATCTTCTTTAAATATGTATAAACAATAAACGTTTGGAATCGCAAAAGTTATAACGAAAATACAGCGCGCCGTTGGTTTCGCTTTGAGAATTCTATCTGCAGAAGGCGAATCTATTGGTCTCCTTTAAGTAGAAGCGCAGTTACTTTTCTGGGCTGGAATTTGCTATACCTCTTCAGGTGCTGGAGAGAAAAAAAATTGAAGGAGAATAAGTTTTTCCCGACACTATTCTATTTTC
Source organism: Dermacentor andersoni (assembly GCF_023375885.2). Lineage (NCBI taxonomy): Eukaryota > Metazoa > Arthropoda > Arachnida > Ixodida > Ixodidae > Dermacentor > Dermacentor andersoni. The sequence continues at coordinate 63,150,733 of NC_092823.1, read as the reverse complement.
ACTGCCACCCAGCGCATAGCCAAGAGGCACGTGTACTTTGATTTTCCAAAATCACTTGACTGTGTCGCTGAGACGCCTCTACTGACGAACTTCATTCTACAACATTAACCCATTAACATTACATAGTGCCACTCCGAGGACACGACTTTCACCTGTACGCACGAACGGGCGTGTCAGATGTTACATCAGGGGCTGATAAACCACATGGGGCATTTGCTTCTTGCCACACTATGTGATCGCGTTCTCGTGTGCACAAAAAGAAAGTGTAAACACAGGATGGTGCATACTATAAAGGTGAACGATCCGAGATTCTCGACATCCGGAAAAATTCATGTCGTGATGCATTGAGAGGCAATTTTCTGACCCTTGCACTGTGACAGGATCTTTAAAATGAAGTTCTTGCAGCACTCACAGATGAACCAAAGGCAAGCGAAGTACACGGGACAAGCACTGACTCTCCGCTGACAATTATTAGGAAACACACGTGGGCATAGTTAAAACTCGTTAGAAAAGTTGAGAATGTTGCATATAAGAGATTTCGAAAACACATTTCATCATCAATCAAAGCATCCGAGCGAACAGAACTTTGCATTTGCACTGAAGATTTTTTTCTGTAATACACTTTTGAACTTGCGCTATCAGAAGTCGTTTCGCGTTGTAAGTGTAACATTGCAACACTGTGCGAACGGCGCCGTCCCGTGAGCTTCAGCGCGGTAAACTTACGCATAGCAGAGAACGTGTAGCGCAGAATGTGCTTCCGAACTCACCAATTTAACGGGCAGTCCTGTGCCTGACAGTGAAGTAGGTGGTCGGGGTCCTGATGTTCCGCTGACCATAAAAAAGTGCGTGATGAATATGAGGATTGTTATCGGGAAGTTGCTGTAACAAGAAAGGTAAATTGCTCTGTTACCTTTCAGTAGTTTGTGCCCGGATCGCTAATAGGGCACAAAAGCTACAGTCATTGCCGTCTCTAAAGAGCGAAGAAGCTTGCTAGTTATGCAATATTTTATTGAAATAGCAATTCTGCGTGTAAAGGCCACTAGTAAACGCGCTCGAGGCAGTTTCTCCGGCAATATGTTTCCCATTTCGTACACTATCGAAGTTAAAATAAAGAAATACGCACATGCGGTGCTATAATGTTAAGCTGTTCCAAACTTTTCTTTTCCAGTTCCGCAGTCAACACTCCACAATTGCCAAAAAGGCTTTCCCGCCACCGTCATTTCGATTATCTATCAAACTACGTCTCCAAAATCGCGATAACTCACTATATGGTATTACGTTTACCGACTTACTTTAAATGAATAGACGGAACAAAAGCAAGAGAATTATTTCTGATTTGATGCCTTTTTGCCATTAGCGCAGACGTTTTGGAGCAAATAAATATTACCTAGAAGTGGCCACTAAAAAACAATGCACAAAACGCTAGGCTGTCGATTCTGGTGCCTCAAGCAGCTTTGCTATGATCATAATGGACGTTTCCGGGAGCTTCACTATGATGGCCTACACTTCTCTATCTCAGCCGCCTGAATTCTGTTGTGATACCCTCAGCGTCAACTAGTCACATATGACAACTGGTTATTAATTGTTTTCTCACCCGATAAATTGCGGATCTTGCGCCAATAGCAAGGTGGAGATGAAGTCGGTGTGTTCGCCGTGCTAGGTGAGTTGAACAGCTGACTAATACACTTTCAGTGTTAAATTGGAAGCTGCTACATCGGAATAAATGCGCTAGATAGGCCACAGAGGGGTTTATAAACACAATGTTAGCGTACACGGCAGTTTGAAGCTGCGGCTCGAAATACCTTGCATGCGCAGCTTCGGAAAGTATGGAACGACTGGCGTTATAAACTTATGGCTTAGCATACGCGGGGAAACAGATCATATGGGAAGTTTCGCTAGCTTGGGCGAATGATAATTTTTTAGGGTTTAAAAGTGTTAGGCACCAGCGTGTAGGCCAACGGTCAGAGCCGGGCACAGATTCTCAGCAGGAGTGGCTTTCCCCGAACAAACGGGCTGGAGAGACTGACACTAGAAAGCACAGGAGAGGACAGGCCACTACAGCGTTCCTCCTTGCTACAATTACCACCGGGAACGAAAAAGGAGCCGTCTGGAGACCTAACAGCTCCTCAGTACGGCTTGAGGCGCTCGACGTTGACAATGTCGCGTCCACGACGGCGCATGTTCGAAGTCTCTTCAGTTGGTTCAGTCACATAGTTGACGGGGCGTACGCAATCGGGCATAGGGTAGGGTCCTTCATACTTGGACAGTAGTTGTGAAGAGAGACCAGATGCAGCGGAAATGATCAAGAGCCACAGAAGCACTCCAGAAAGAAAGGTGGGCACAGAAGTGGTGTCACCGCGAGTGCTCTTCTGGCGCTCTTGGTCATTGGAGGTAAAGGGCGGAGCGAGATCGCGGCACTCATCAGCCTGTGTTGCCGTCGCAGAAATTGGCGCACATTCAGATGTATCTGGCTGGTAGGGTAGAATTGTGTCGATGGTGTGCGACGGGTGCCAGCCGCACATTAAAAAAAAACTTGAAAAGCCGGCGGTGCTTTGAGCCATGGTGTTGTGCGCGTAAGTTACGAAGGGCAGAATGACGTCCCAATTTCCGTGGTAGGAGGCGACGTACATGGGAAGCATGTCCCCGAACTTACGGTTGAAGCGTCGTGTAAGGCCATTGGTTTGAGGATGGCACGCCCCAGTTGTTCGATGAACAAGGTGGCACTTTTTAGAAATGGCATCAAGTACTTCGGACAGGAAGACACGCTCGCGATGACTGAGCAGTTCCTGAGGTGACCCGTGACGCAAGGTGACTCGCCGAAGCAGGAAGAAGGGAACATCGCACGCTGTAGCTACCGGGAGTGCGGAAGTGTCGGTGAGTTGCGTGAGGTGGTCGGCTGCCACAATGACCCCGCGGCTTCCAGCTGATGTCAGGGGAAGCGGCTCATACAAATCGATGCCGAGGCGTCCAAACGGCCTAGTGAGGCAAAGTAAAGATTGCAAAATGGCTGGCGAGAGAGGGGTGAAGATTTCGGGCGCTGAGAATCGGGGCCAGAGCAAACAAACTTCTGGAGATGTGCACCGCTCGTCAGTAGTACCGCTGCCGAAGGCGTGCAGAAACGAAGAAACCGCAACTGGGATAATCAGCAGCAGGCATTGTCGTCAGGTAAGGGAGAGCGCAAGAGGGAATCGCCGTCAGAACGCTGCCACCCGCGGCGGTACGACACACAGATATCGTAGTCCTGCAGGCGAAGTGCCAATCGGGCAATATGGCCTGAGTGATCTTTGAAGGACGACAGCTAGCATACTGCATGGTGGTCCGTGACTACAACAAGTGGACGGCTACTCAAATGAGCCTTTAGCTTTCTAAGAGCCTAGATGATGGCCAAACATCCTTTTTCTGTCACAGTGTAATTGGTATCAGCTTTCGTAAGAGTACGACTTGTATAAGCCATGGCATAATCAGGAAACCGTTGTTTGCGCCGGGCAAGAACAGCGCCGAGGCCAACGCCGCTGGCATATGTGTGCACCTCTGGTGCGCCTGTCGGGTCATAATGCGGCAGAAACTTGGCGGAAATGTAAGTAAACAACTGAGCATTGTGAAGGCCTTGTCTCACTCAGACGACCACGAAGTAAGGGGCCCGTTGCTTCAAAGTAGCCTGGTGAAGGGCGATATGATGAGCGAAATTGAGAATGAAGCGCCTGAAGAAAGTGCAGGGACCTATGAAACTGCGCCATTTTTCTGTGGGCGTTGGCTTCGGGAATTCAGCGACGGCCAGAAGTTTGGCTAGATCGGGGAGGATTCAATCCTTGGGTACTACGTAACGTGAAATTGTTAGCTGCCGAGCGGGAAATGGGCCCTTCTTTAGCTCCAATTGTAGGCCAGCGTTTGGTAAAAACGTCACAACCCACCGGAGCCGCTGAAAGTGCGTGCTGAAATAACGAGCAAAAACTACAGTGTCGTCAAGATAGCATAAGCACATGTGCCACTTGAAGCCGCGGAAAACAGCATCCATCATGCGCTCAAAAGTTGCATTCGCAATATAAAGTCGAAAATGCATTACGTCTAATTCGTACAAGCCGTCGGATGGGATAAAAGCTGTTTTCGACTGGCCGGCGTGTGCTATGGGTACTTGCCGATACGCTGAGCGCCAATCTAAAGATGAAAAGCAATCGGCGCCTTGTAGACTGTCAATTGCGTTGTCGATGCGCGGGAGGTGGTAGACGTCCTTTAGAGCAACCTCATTAAGGCGCCTGTAGTCCACAAAGAACCGCACAGAAGCGAGTTTCTTCAAACCAAGGACGACAGGGGCTGCGCATGGACTACTGGAAAGCTCTATCACAGCGCGGCGAAGCATGTCGTCGGCTTGTTCGTTGATTACACGACCTTCTGCAGGAGATGCACGATACGGACGTTAACGTAATGGCGGTTTCGAGCCAACGTCGATGCGATGCTTAGAAGTTGGCGTCTGGCCCAGGGGAAGTTGCCCTACATCGAAAGAAGGAAATTCTTCTAATAGGCACAACAGCTTGTGTAGCCGGTGTAAGGTAATCGGCAACAGAAGAACCAAGCACATCATTGGGCGATAGGTCGCAGGTAGAAACAGAACTGAACACAGTAGAACTAGTACAGTAATTGCCATCGGGCATGCCCATAACTTGCACGTCTTCGATCACTTTTACATTGCCAACACATTCCCCTCGATGCAGCATCACATGGTTAGGGAACGGGTTGCAAACGGAAATGGTGCTGGAACCCTGGAGGAAGTAAACTGTCGCAAAAGGTAGCAGCCGACATTTTCTAGCGACAACGGGGTCAGATTAAGACAGCAGTGCAGCATCAGCTCGCTGCTGTTCATGGGAACGACCGTTGACGCGTACAAGGAACGTGGGAGCCGGCTAGGACAAGTAGTTTCCTCGAAAGCGAAGAAATGTCAGTGAGGGGCAAATCTAACAGACGCGAGAGTTCCATTTCGGCCCGTGCGCAATGGATAACGGCATTGTGGCATGACAGAAAATTTCATTTGAGGATAACGTTATCAAAGCGCGAGGAAAGGATGATAAATTATATGGCCTATAGAACGTCGTCGATGACAATACGAGGAGTGCAAGCCACAAAGGGGTGAATATGCCGAGCATTGGCTGTACGGAGGGACAAAACAGAAAGGAGCATGCGGTTTTTCAGAGGAAGCGGCAAAGCTTAGCGTCCATAACACATACGGCGGCTCCTGTGTCCACGAATGCAGATGCGCGAACAGCGTAAACAAACAGTTCGATTACGTTTGAGGGATTCCGTTTAGGACTTTCACATTTCGAAGGTGTCGGAGCCCTTGCCTCTTCCACTGCAACAATTAGTTTCCTTCGTCCCGAATTACAGGGTGAGGCCGCATCGGCGACAGAGAGCAACGCCAAGGAGACAGCGAACGGCAGGTAGTTGGCGTCGGGCTCAATTTTGTTGACATGGCCTACGGGGCGTCGAAATATGGGCGGTTGGGCATGCTGGTCATGGGTGGCGAAGTGCTACGCGGCTGCACACGATTACAAAAACGTGCAACGTGACCGGCGTAGCTGCATGCAAAGCATGTGGGCCGGTTGTCGGGAGTATGCCACCGTTTCCGTGGGGAAGGTCCCATCCATGTCGCAGGACGCGAAGTACGGGGCGGCTGCTGGTATGGCGGGCTGCAATCGGAGCCTAGCCATGACGTCGCTATAAAGTATTTTCGGGGATGCGTATCTAAGCGTGGTTGGGCATTCGGTACGGGATAGAAAATCCAGGAGTGACGTTGTAGGCCGAAGCACCCTCCTCACTTCTAAAGATGTTTATTAGTCACCACCGTTTGGGCCGACCATCCGAGCAGGGCACGCACTCTCAGCACAAGCGGCGTTCCCCGCGCAAGAGCGCTGGAACGATTGACAAATTAGGAAGCGCTGGGGAGGATGGCCCACTATAGTGTTCCTCTCCATCTCTATAAGTGTAATAAGTCATCAGAATAAGAGAAACTAAACTCCTAGCCTCTCGCTGACCGAGGTCTGACTTGCGTTGCATTATTCTCATGAGGATTATCTTGAATGCGGCTCGAAAGGGGCTAAGCGAGGCCTTTCTCGTTATAGCTGTTGATGAGCTCTAGTGTCCGACAGCTCAAGAAGTTAAGCACGTTTGTGGATATGAGAATGAATATCTCTTAAAAAGTGTTTGCGCAATAAAATTTTGATAAGGACATTGACGGAAATGAATGTGTTGAAAATCTTAGGGTTGTTAATAAACCGCTAGCTTATAAGATGATATGTGCCAAGAAGGTGGAACACGTCTGTATATATGTTGCGCATGATATTATAAAGCTTGTTTCGTAGGTAAGGCCACTTGAATACCACATAACTTACATACAAGTTCATACACGGCGCAATGGGTAAAGAGTAGATGAAAATAGGCGAGGACAGAGCTCACAGAGGGCTAGAGCTGAATGCGTCCTCAGGTTTTTCGTAAGTTACGTCCTGGTCCACTTCGCATTCATTTTCGAAGATGTCCTCACGTCAAGTTCAAATTTTCGCACCACTTTCTCTTGATGTCCAACTTTTACAGCGCATACTGGAGTTTAGTTGAATACCGACAGACAAAGAAACGTTGAGGTGCATTGAGAAAAATAAACAAGGAGTAAACGAGATAACTTTCAGAAACTTTCTTTCTTGGCAAATATACTGCGAGCATTAAAAAAAAAAAATGTGTTGAACACCATAACGCCCTAACCTTTTCATCACCGCACTCTGTGCCTTTGGACCGAAAGTGTTAAGTACTATGTCCCCAAACCAGTGCCAAATTTCTCTCCACAAAAAAATGCGAACTCTTTTTGAAAGAACCTACCATGAGTGAATTGTGTGCAAAATAATTTTGAATTCCCTGTAAAGGCGCTCTGACTGCAGCTTCTCTAGTAGAAATTTTAGCAGTTGTGTCTCGAGTGTCAACAGTTACGTCTACCTGGACGCGACGAAATAGCATCGATTCAGACGTCGACATGGGACCGCTCGAGACGCATGAGTCGAGGTTCTTGCGACAGCCTGCTTTGAGACCAGTGAAAAAAGCGCGTACTCTCAAACGCTGACAGCTGCGAATGATCCGACCTGTTCGGTTTTACATATGCGCTGGGCCAACCTATCCCATGTGGTCGGATTGGCGCCGCCTGACTCGACGCTTTCTTAGGGTAACCAGCTAGCATTTGCATGACTGCTACAGGTAAACTTCATTCAGGCATGGGAACTTCCCCCGCTTTTGTCGATTTCGCGTAAACGCCCTAAATGACATAGACAAAGCTGACTCGACCAGTATGTCCCTCGCCATCTCAGAACAAGGCGTCGTGATATGCACTCACTTTGCCAAGTCTCGTAATATCGGCATCGGGTTTGAGCTTCCATAATATCTATTGAGAACTCCTACAAAGAGATCAGGCTTGGGCTTGGTTGGTGTCTGCTTCTGCTGTTCCGAGCTCAGAGCCTGCGAAATAGTGAAAAGATGAGATGAATTGAATAGTCGATAGAGAACCTAATCAGCCCAGTGGCCCTGGGATTAAGTGAACATAAAGTCAGTTAGAATCCAACTCCCATTGTGTGTCGACGTAAATACAATTCGCAGTGGAATACAGTTCCGCGACACACTGCATTGCCCCCACCGAAATGCGTAATGTGTGAGACGCGTAGTGTTACGTCTCAAATCGGCAATGGGTAGTCCTTAGGTTACTCCCACGAGGTAGCCATTTCATCAGCGCCCGTCTAGACGGCGATGGGACCCGACACCGACTGTGACACGCAAAAAAAGGAGTTCACTTAGAGGCGACACCAGGCGACAACATTCACCGCTCTCCTTGAAAGCGGTAACGGCCGCGAAGGCCTTGACAAGCTTACCGTGAAGCAGAACCCATTAATTGATGCAAGCTGCCTACGTCGATGTCTTCCGTGGAAACTTCGTCGACTTCAGATTCCCGATTTTACCACGTGCTTGCCTCGTATGCAGAGGTGATCGAGCAACATTGGAGGCGGAGTTCAGCGGAACGATGTGAAGTGATAGGCGGGATTATGTAAGTGGTTCTACGACTGGAACTGGCCGAGACACATGCATTATATTCCCTAGTTCAGGCACCTAAGGCAGACGACTGATTTAAAAGCGGACGACTTTAGGGCAGTAAAGTGTGTTCTGACGTGTCCTGACCTGAGCTAAGACATTTGGTGAGCTCAGACATTTGAAGTGTACTACGTGTAGCGGGCTCCTATATCTGAAGCCAGTGTAAATATGCAAAAATAACCCTTTTTATTTCGCTCCTTCTCCCGGACGTTCCCATCCCTGCGCCTGGAGGATTCGTGACCTAAACGCTACCATGAGGCGCAGAAGTAGGCAGCCGGGATGCCTTAGCTACCTTAGATACTTTTGACGCGAAATGCGAAGCTTGTGGGATCGTTCCCCACCTGCGAGAAGTTGTTTTTTCATCCACTTTCATTTTCATTAATTTGTCGTTTCTTTATTTCATTTATTAATCACAAGCAATTTCCCCTATGTTTTCCTTGGTGTCAGTGTTTGTTTAATAAAAATCGAGCCCCTCGGTTAGCTCCCTTTCTTCTCGTTTATTAGATAACGAGGGTCTCGAATCCGGCAACATTGATGCCTTCAGGTAGCATGTGTGGGTTTATTTACCAGTTGCCTTCACCCAACAAGATCACGTTCTCGTGACGCCTGCGCCAGAAAGGACGTTACACGTCCGCCGCTCAGGTCTGTTAGTGATGGCGCCGACGAAAAACCCCCAGTGTTCTACTATCAAACATAAATGCCTAAGAACACCCGCCGTGGTTGCTGAGTGGCTATGGTGTTGGGCTGCTGAGCACGAGGTCGCGGGATCGAATCCCGGTCACGGCGGCCGCATTTCGATGGGGGCGAAGTGCGAAAACACTCGTGTACTTAGATTTAGGCGCACGTTAAGGAACCCCAGGTGGTCTAAATTTCCGGAGTCCCCCACTACGGCGTGCCTCATAATCAGAAAGTGGTTTTGGCACGTAAAACCCCACAATTTTTAAATACCTAAGAAAGTCGATGGGGAAACGGCGCCGCGGTAGCTCAACTCGTATAGCATCGCACGCGCAATGCGAAGGTTGTGGGATCATTCTCCACCTGCGGCAAGTTGTTTTTTCATCCACTTTCATGTTCAGTAATTTGTCGTTTCTTTATTGCATTTATTAATCACAAGCAATTCCCCTATATTGTTCTTGGTGTCACTGTTTGTTGGCTTCTTATAATATGACTAATAAAAATCGGGCTCCTCGGTTAACCCCCTCTCTTCTCGTGTGGGTGTGTGTATATATATATATATATATATATATATATATATATATATATATATATATATATATATATATATATATAGGAATGTGATTTTTCGTAGGCGTGTGACCATAGAAAACTGACGGCTGCGCGGGCGAAACGTTGACAAGTACATGTACATAGGCTTGTTTGATTAGTGTTCTACCTCGTTCTGATATGTTAGTGCGGGGGTGCGTTTAGCAGAAAGACTACTTGTTCAGGCACTGTGGACAATGGCGGCTCCTAAAGCCGTGAGGGACTAGGAATTCCACGTAGCCAAGAGATTTGTTTACCGGTGCACTTACTTTGAGCAATGCCAACCTCGTATTGCTGGCATTTTGCAGGTCAGAAGGAAAGTCGTAGGCATGCAGCATGCCGTAGTCGCGTACCTTCGACCTCCACAGCGTACTGGTGAACAGGGACGAAGAGCCCCTCATAGAGCTTGCGGTATCGTCAGCGAAGCTGCACCACGTACACAAAATTGAAACGCTTTTTTTGAGTGGGTGTGCCTCGATCATCGATTTAGTGCTTTATAGCTGCAACATGACTTCGACTCGTAGTGGTAGTAAACGCAATTCTTATCCCCTTGAGCTATTTTTATCTGAACCACAGGATGAAGCTCTCCAATTGTTCTTCGTTTCCTCGTATTATTTTAGCCGACTCTACAACGTACCCAAAAAGTTTCTGAACTCGTCACACTGCCTAATCCTTTGCTTTCTTTGGCTGCAGCTTGGTTTCCCTTGAATTTGATCTGAAAACTCTCATGAACTACGCTTTGCTAATATACGCATCATGTGACCTTCTTAACACTACTAACGCCTATGACGTCTTAAAGGTGAGCAACCTTGTAGGGATTCCGGTTAGTCAGAGGCATACTCCAAACACCGACGCAAAAAGGAACGAGCGAGACAGTGCATACGTCAACGTTAAGAGGAAAGGCAACAGTGGCAACAGATTCTTCTGCAATGTTCGAACGAAGACAGCGGATTCAAACTTTGCCGCTGGCTATCCGTAAGCATGCGCAGATATGTTTTGCAACTTTCTCCTTTCCGCCACTGAGACCTTGACAGCTGGTCTTTGCATTGAAGTTTTCGTTCCTTTTTGCATCCTTGCTAGCATACCTGCCTTTCATTAGCTTGAACTACTATCGGTTCTCATTATGAAATAGAATACTGCGTGCTCGTCAAGGATGACCAAGTTGTAAAATTGTATTATTTGGCGTGGAAATGAGCCGTGACGCCAAAATATATTTAGAATAGAAAAAAATACACAACATGTCGTTGACACAGTGCCTTGCGTTAATTTCCTGGCGATCTAATCTTGCCTCCATTGTACCGCAATGCATACCCACCCCTAGGGTAAAACCATATACGCCCTGCACTGTGCTCAAGTTCGTTGACATATTATGTATGCAGGAACAGACAACGGCTTAAAGTACAGGGTGTATTAATATTTGTAATAGGGGTATGAAACCAGAGGCATATTAAATTGTGCGCAGATGTGGTAGTGATGATTGTGGACTAGTATTGTACATTACCAAAATACGCATAAGTTGAAGCTATATCCCGCATTGCAGCCCTTTTAGATAGGATAATGAAAAATACCTCTATGTATCTGAATTTACTGTTAACCCCTACATAAGTCCTAAATGACCTTTTTTCACACATCATAAGCTAACAAACACTGACACCAAGAACAACATAGGGGAAAATTACTTGTGCTTAATAAATGAAATAAAAGAACGGTAAATTAATGGAAATGAAAGTGGATTAGAAACGGATGTAAAGGTTGTGGGATCGTTCTCCAACTGCGGCAAGTTGTTTTTTCATCCACTTTCATTTCCAATAATTTATCATTTCTTTATTTCATTTCTTAAGAGCAAGTAATTTTCGCGATGTCTTCCTTGGTGTCAGTATTTGTTGGCTCCTTATGACATGACAAAATAAAGAACGGGCCCTTCGGTTAACCGCTTTCTTCTAGTTTCTTTTTACACACTCGCATACAGGGCTGCTGGACCCAACCAAGGCATCTTCAAATCAATATATGCTGGACATTGATCGCATGCTCACCGCCTTGTATCTGGACCATTCTTTTTGAGCTCCAGCTAACATTACTGGCAATATTGCGTCTTGTTAATCACCTGACATTCGTCTTAATGGGCACTTTTCATCGTTTATCTTTATGTGGCAGCGGTACAAACTCTGCCAGAAGGGTTCTGGGGAATTCTGCAAGGTGGACGGGGGTTCAGGAAAGTAAAAACTGACATACATACATACGTAGCACGAAGCTACAAAGGCCCTCGCACAGCTGTCTGCTAGCCTCCTGGTTAGTTAAGATGCTAGAGTGACCGCCCGCAAACGGCGTAGGTCCCGGGTTCGAAACCCCGGGCGAGGGAGAACTTTGAGTACGAAGCTATTTTTAATGAAAAACCCATGTGGGTTCGCTTTGTAGTTTTGTGCTGCATGCTGGTGGATGTAAATTTGTCCTTCCACGGTGTAAACCCTGTGAACCGGGAGTTTTGGCACTTGCTTTCTCTAGCTTTCGGATGATTATTATTGTCAGAACTGCAAGCGTGCTTAGTTAGACGAGCCACCTTTAGCGAACAAAAGGAGGAAGTGCAAGCACATAGTCTGCAGGCTTCTGAAGGATTTGATCGATGGCACAGACATTATCAACAAAGCAATGCACTTTTTGACTCTCCTTTGCCGTATGGTCACCGGCCCTGCTTCATCAGAAATGCTTGTTTTTTTCATGTGGTTCACCATGCTTTTCGCAGCATGTCGCGTGTCTTTGGTAGGCGTACCAGAATTTAATAAAATTGGCTCTGGCAGTCGGCACAAGTCTAACTTTTGATCTAAAGTACTCAATGTGGTGGTCGTGACTTCTCCTAGAAATCAAAATGCTTAAACAAATAACATACTGGCTCTATAAATTCGGCAGACGCACGTAACACTGCCCACGTGTGGAAACCGGAAATCATTGTAGTTTTCTGGCGAAATATTTTTCCCGCGCGTTCTTTGCCTCCGAAATCTTTCGCCTGCCTTCTAAGTGCGCCTCGGTGTGTCCCAATGAAAACACGCCAAGCGTCTCAACATGCCCGCATGTCCGCGTGGAGTTCATAACTCGAAGGACTGCTCAGTGCTGTTCAATTCTACATTATTGCTTTTTATCATATACACTCATATTATATGCCCATTTTTTACACTCATGACGTAGCGCCGCCTCCTGCCCACTGGCTTCGCCGTCAAGTCTGCAATGACGCATGCGCCAGGCACACCTTTAGCCAACGAGAACCTCGGAGCTGCCGGAGGTGTGCTGGTCTCACAACCCGCAGGCCCGGGTTCGATTCCTAACCCACAACCAAATTTGCCAAATTTTCTTTTCGACGACGTAAATTTACTTTGTTTACAGGATACTCCATGAGAAAATTTGACGCCAATCCGAGCATTTTTGACGCGTATTTACTGTTTGCGTCGTCGGCAATTTGGGTACCACGTTTCTGTCGCACCGAATATGCCGATGGATTTTCGCTTAATGGGGAATACAATGCTTTCGCATTGAAAACCTTTTCGAAGTGATTACTTCACCGTATATATTCTTATCTACGATCATAGTGAGCATGAAATTACCTATCAATTGAAAACACCTTCAGAAGATGACACCAGTTTCGAGATATTAAAACGATCAAATGCATGCTGATGCATGCTGAAACTCAAGGGCAGTCACGTATTTCACCTGGTGATCACTAGATGCTGAGCCTCTCTTGCGCAAGTTGTCAAAACCTTGCCGTGTTCGGCCCGTGAAAGTACAATACTATTATGTCTATTGGCTGCCGTGATAGCAGGCTCCCATCGGGACTGCCACTTTAGCGAGAAGCTTCCCTTTCTCCTTAGTTACCCTTCCTCCTAAATACCAGAATTCCCGGTAGCTAAGACTCCGACAAAAAAAAAATGAAAAGAAGAAAAAAAAACTCAGTGCCCTTCCGCTCTGTGAAGAAGGATGCCCGGTGAAACTGTGTGTGGGGCCTCTTAGCGGCGAATTGCACCTCCGCCGTGGGTCGGCCCGGCATTGCACGATCTTCGGGATCGGACATGTATGAGGAGTGTTTAACGCATGCTGCCCCTCTGTCACGGGTCGGACCGGTATTGCGCTATCTATGGTATCGGTCCACGCAATGACGTTTTATTCAATAGGGCCGCAACAATCACGGCGCGTTCTCGACGGAATGAGCGCAGGTGGCGTCCTTGGAAATACGAGGATCTATCTTTTTATGTAACCGAGAGTTCGACGGAAGCCTGTCTGGTCGGGATGAGACATGACAAAGACGTACACCTAGAAAGTAAAACTTATTCAAAGACAAGACGTTTCGGCTTCCATGCGGCAGCCTTGTTCACAATGCGGCGAAAAAGGTTGATGCGCCTGTTCAAATAGGTTTTAGCATGTGGCTCAAGCCCCGCGCCTAATACAGGGGGAGCGTTTCTTCGTTTCGATTGAGCGTGTGTTCTGTTGATTGTATGGCGAGAAACTCCAGGTACAGACGCGACTTCCAGTAGTTTATTTCCTGACCGATTAGATTCGAATTCATGCAGTCATTATTGTGCGTGGTCGTTGCTGCGTGCTCTGCCAAGGCATCTGATGCCGCCCTTCTCTTATCCACATCGTTTTGTTGTTGGCGCCGCTGCTGTTTGTAGTTGCCCTCCTCCCCTATGTAGACGCAATCGCGGTCCGCACAGAGGATCTTGTAAACAACGCAAGAAAAAGCTTCCTCCAGCAGCTTGTCCTTCCCACTAACGAATCCGTGCTTCAGTTGGCACACAGGAACGTGAGCCACCTCAGCGTAATACTTACGCAGCACGCGTGATAAGGTATCGCTTATCGCGGGCACGTAAGGAATGGAAGCGGGTTTCTTCGGACGGGCACTGCCAGCTTGAAAAGGGTTGAACAAACGGTGTTGCACCGCATTCATGAACGCAGGGGGGTAACCGCTCGTCGAAAGACCTTTCCGAATTGTCTGCAGGTCGGAATTTAGGTCTTGTGGTTTTGTGCCAATACGGCTCGCACGGCCCAACAGGGAGGCAACTACAGACCTGTTGTGAGCGTCAGGCTGAACAGGCAAGACATTCAGGTACCGGCCAATGTTTGTACCCTTTCTGAAAACGTTGAAAGAAAGCGCACCATTGCTTCTTTTCACCATTACATCGAAAAAAAAAGGTCCTTCTAGTCTGTCTCCATTTCAACCGTGAACTGAATGGAATCCGCTTGATTGTCTAGATGCTCGGTGAAAGCTTCCAAAGCACAGTGCTTGATTTCGCAAAACAATGGTCAACGTAGCGTAGAAAAATTCTTGGTGATGGGCCTAACGAAGCGAGCATGCGACTTTCCAGCCATTCTATTGTCAGATGCGTAGCGGTCACCGAGACAGAGGTACCCATTGGGGTGCCGTGGACTTATTTGTAGAAGACCTTATCGAAGCAGAAGCAGGTTTCGCCCAGGCAATAACTGAGAAGACTCTTCAAGACAGGGACCTAAAATGGCGACCTATCCGGTAGAGCCGGATCGGCGTTTATAGTAGCAGAACACGCTGCCATGGCTTCTCGGCCCCTTTCCGGAATCTACATCAGGAAACAAGTGGGTTACAGTCGCGGCTGACTACGCGACCCCCTACGCCGCAACCCGCGCTCTTCCGACCAGTTGCGCGACTGACGTTGCGGACTTCCTTCTACATGATATCATTTTGATGCATGGTGCTCCGCGTCATTTGCTAACAGACCATGGCCTTACGCTTTTGGCCTAAGTCATTGACGACATCATGCGGGCCTGCTCCATACAGCATAAATTTACCACCTCCTACCACCCTCAAACGAACGGCATCACTGAGCGTTTGAGCCGCACCCTTACAGACATGCTACCCAAATAGGTTTCAGACGACCACCGGGACTGGGACCTGGCTCTACCTTACATTACCTTTGCGTACAACTCTTCTCGTCCCGAAACGGCTGGCTTTTCCCCGTTTTACCTCTTGTATGGCCGAGAACCGACGCCCTTACTAGACCCTGTGCTTCCGTCCACCACAGGTTCAACTAGCGCTTATGCCCGTGATGCAATCGCCCGTGCTGGCCATGCTCGTCAACTTCCCCGCGCTCGTCTACAAGCGTCTCAAGACAAACAGAATAAATGCTACGACCTCCGTCACCGTGATGTCCATTTTGTGCCCGGCACCATCGTGTTGCTTTGGTCACCATCGCGTAAAGTTGGCTTTTGTGAGAAACTGCTTTCCTGTTAAACAAGCCCATATCGCGTGCTCCGCCAAGTGACCGATGTCACCTATGAAATTGTTATATCCACGCCCACTACGTCCTCCGCTGTGACAACCAGTGACATTGACCACGTCGCCCGACTCAAGCCCTACAACTCTCCACGCGCCTTGGATATTTAACAGTACCGTGATGGCGCTTTTGCCGCCGGGGAACGTATTACGATATTATCGGCAGATACTCAAGAGACGAGCCGCCGCGAGAACGACGACTAAGTGGGTCTGTGCCCTTGGCGCGAGCGAATGTCGACCTGGTGCTCTGGCTCCAGTCCAGCGTAAATAGCCTGTAAATACCCTCTTCCATCTGTGTCTATCTACACTTAACAATACCATGTCTAATCAAGCATTAATTAACTTTGTTAATCAGTAACCATCTGTGATACACGGCTCCACATGGTTTGGTTCGCTTCTGGCCTTCCTTGAGTCACATCATATTTTCTATACGTCACAACGCGACCATGACGTAGAGCTGTAAGACTTTCGCTCAACAAGCAACATGCAGAGGGATGAGCCACAAGCAATTTAGATCAGATGCACAAAGGAAAGCATCTCAGGATGCGGCAGAAAAATTATCTGGAGTATAGAACTTGCCTCAGAGCTGCTTTTACACCAGTATACCGCGTTCACACGCCTTTAAGAAATTACCAACCTCCTACAAACACTGCCTTCAGCATTATCGACGCTGTTATCAGCATGTTTCCAAATTTTCAACACTAGAGGGGCACAGAACTGGCCCAAAATAACGCGTCTCGATAGAACGCAGCGGCCCGTCCACGGGAGTCTAGGAGAAAAAGCATACGTGAAGCGTACGTGCGCACCCATCGGCCGCACGCAGCTTACGCGGCCGGCGGGTGAGGAGAATTGAGGAAAGGGCCATAGGCAAGAGAGCGTCGCTACTTTCAAATTATCAAGGGGCTTTAGGGGGAACTAGACCTTAACAGCATTGCTCTAAAAAAAACTAAAAGACATGTGACAAGACCTTTTGTTCAAAGAGCGATTATATGAACACTCCAGGCGCATTTCTCCCGTCAGTGTTGCCGCCACTGTGATGTTCGGCAAGAAGTCGAAGAGCGACAACACGGTCGCCACGCACCATGCGCGTGGTGCGTGGTGCGCAGTAGTAGTAGAAAACATTTATTCACAAAAGAGGAAAGAAATACGGAGAAAAAAAAAAGGAAATGCACAGTGAGTGGAGTCTTCATTTCAAAACCCCAGTGGCCTTGGCTGCTGCTCTCGCCTGGATTACCAGTCCGCGCTGGGTCTCTAGGTCTGAGCTGGACAGGGTGGCCTCCCACTGCTCCTCCGGCTGTTGCGTTTGTATGTCTGGCGGTTTGGGGCCCGTACACCCCCACGTGACGTGGTAGGCAGTGGGCTGTTCGTTACACCAGGGGCATGCGTCTTTGTAGTGTTCTGAGAAGAAGCTGTATTTGTGTAAGTTGGGGAAAGTCTTGGTCTGGAGCTGTCTCCAGTCCCGCGCTTCCTGTGCGTTTAGCCCCTTGTGTGGTGGGGGGTAAAGCTGTCGTTGTTTGCGCAGATATTGAAGTCTCGCGCCGTAAGCCGCGGGGACGGGGAGGGTGGTTGTGGAATCGAGGATTGTGGCCGCTCGGTTTGTGTGACCTCGAGCTAGCCTGTCCGCGACCTCGTTACCCTCCAGCCCCGAGTGCCCCGGGGCCCACGTAATCTGGTGTTTGAGTGATGAATTTGTAGCCAATGGATTAGTCGTGAATCTAGCTAATTTTTGAGGTATTCTGCCTGCTAGAAGGAGCCGACATGCCGCTTGGGAGTCTGTCACTACTTGTAGTTCTCGGTTGGTCGCGTCCCCGTATTGAACAGCCAGCACGATCGCCGCCGCTTCGGCTTCCGTAACCGTACAGTGCGGAATGGAGATACTGGAGACTTCTGTGTAAGTAGAGTCCACCACCACGACTGCTGCTGCGTTCGATGCACCCTGACAGAGGGAAGCGTCCACGTAGACCGTCTTCGGGCTCCGTCCCACTGTGCGTTTGAGGTAGTCTACTCGGGCGTTTCTTCTGCCTTCATTGTGAGTTTGAGACATGTTTTTTGGGAGCGGGTCCACGTGTACTCTGGCCCGGTACGGTGGAGGAATGTTCGTGGTCGACTGGATGGTGTGAATGTCCTCCGGGTAGCCGATGCGCTTGAGGATGTGTCGGCCTGTCGCTGTGGAGAGCAGGCGTTCTCTCTGGGACAGGAGGACCGCCTCTTGAATTTCCTCGAACGTGTTGTGTAGTCCCAAAGCTTCCAAGCTCACATTGGATGTATACGGTGGGAGACCAAGGGCATTCTTGTAGGCTACACGTATCATCGCATTGACTTTGTTTAGGTCTGCTCGGAGCAGGGTGAGGTATGGGAGCCCGTAGGAGAGGCGGCTGATGACCAGCGCCTGCACCAGACGGATCGTGTCCTCCTCCCGCATGCCTTTTCTGTTTCTGGCCACTCGGCGGATCATCTTAGAGATCTGCTGTGTTGTCGTTTTGAGCAGTTGGATTGTGTGGTTGGCCTTTCCGTCGCTCTGCAACCAGAGACCCAGGATCCGCATGACTGGCACTTCCCGGATTGGAGCCCCGTGTAGGAGGATGCTCAGGTTGCCTGGTGATTTGTAGTTGTATCCCTGTATGCGGATAACTTCGGATTTGTCGGGTGAGCAGCAGAGCCCGCATCGAATGGCCTCGATTTCGACGCAGTTTGCTGCCGCTTGGAGCGTGTCTTCCTTCTCGGCTAGGGAGCCGGTGTTTGTCCAGATCGTAATGTCGTCCGCATACAGGGTGTATCCAATGTTCGGAACCTGTTGCAGAGCCCTGGCGACTCCAATCATGGCGATGTTGAATAGGAGCGGGGAGATGATCGATCCTTGTGGCGTGCCCTTGTTGGGCATGTCTTGAGGGTCCGATCTCGTGTCACCCATCCCTATTGTTGCCGTTCGGCTGGACAGAAAATTCTTGATATATTGGAAGGTGCGCTTGCCGCAGTTGAGATTGCTGAGCTCCGAGAGAATGGCCTCGTGAGACACGTTATCAAACGCACTTTTGAGATCCAGCGCCATAATGATGTGTTCGCCACCCCTCGGGATGTTGGAGAGAACCTCTTCCTTCAGGAGAAGGAAGGCGTCTTGCGTCGACAAGCCCGACCGGAAGCCAATCATGGAGGGATGAAAAAGATTGTTGTCTTCCATGTAGTGTTGGAGGCGCGTCTGGACGACTCGCTCGTAGAGCTTGCCCAGGCACGTTGTGAGAGATATAGGTCGTAGTGCTTCGATCACCGGCTTCTTGCCCGGTTTCGGAATTACTATGATCTCCGAGTGTTTCCACTCGGAGGGAATTTCATTCTTCTCCCAGAGCGAGTCATTGAGGTACTTGGCGAGGTCCCTGATCTGTGCCTTGCTCAGGTTGCGGATCATGGCGTTGGTAATTCTGTCTACTCCCGTCGCCGTGTTTCGGGTGCACGATCGGACGGCGGCATACACCTCGGCCTCAGAGATGGGAGCGTCGAGTGCAGTGTTTTCCTTGCCCTGGTAGGTCGCCGAGCACGGTGGGGCGGTACTAGTACCGATGTATTTGTCCCTTAGAGCCTGAAGCAGTGCTGCGTCGTCTCCCGGGAAGAGGTGAGCAATGCGCTTCAGGGTGCGTGTAGATTGTGACTTTGATTTAGAGGGGTCGATGAGGTTCCGCAGAATTGCCCAGGTACGGGAGGTTCCCAGCGTTCCCCGCAGTGACTCGCAGAACTGTTGCCAATTTTGCTGTGCTAGGTTGGTGGCGTATGTTTGAGCTTCCTCCGTGAGCTGTGCAATGCGCAGGCGGAGGGGTCTGTTTAGGCGTTGCCTTTTCCATCTTCCCACGAGCCGGCCGCGCCTCTGCCATAGCTTGAGTAGGTGGCGGTCTACTTCTGGGGCTTCCGGTGTGCGGTGTATTGTTTCTGTTGCTGTTCTGTATGCTTGTCTGATGTCTTCGCTCCAGGCGTGAATAGATTGAATGGGACCTGACGGGAAGGGTGCATTGCGGAATTTGGGCCAGTCTGTGATATGGGCGGTGCCCAGACCCCTTCTAATTTTGGATGATGATATGGACGTGCTGAGTATGCAGTGGTCGCTGCCCAGCGTTTCGCCTAGGTTCGTCCACGTGGCGTCGGCGACGTTCTTCGTTAGGGTGAGGTCGGGGCAGGAGTCACGGGTGACACTGTTGCCTTCCCTGGTCGGATATAAAGGGTCGGTGAGGAGTTCCAGTCCGAGGGTTTCTATTGCTCGTGCGACTGCCACTCCTCTTGCTGAGTTTGACTGATACCCCCAGTCATGGTGGGGGGAATTGAAATCCCCAACTACGATGAGCTGGTTAGCTTGCGCCAGTCGATTGGCTTCGGAAAGGAGGTTGGTGAAATCGGCCCTTGCTGGTTTTGGTGGCTTATACGTGTTAACCACGAACGTGCTCTTTCGGCCCCGTTTATTGGGCACTATCTCTATGGCTAAGTGCTCAATGTCCGGTTCCGATAAAGAGTGCTCGATGACAGTGATGTCTTTTGCGACGAGGATTGCAACCGTCGCCATGTGGGGTTGGTGGATTGTGTAGTAGCCGGCTAGCGTTGGGGTTCTTTCGGCTCCTATCTCTTGCAGGCAGATAAGGTCAGGTCTTATGGGGGTGGTGCAGAGGTATTGCTCAAGGAGTCCTTGTTTTCGTCTGAAACCTCTGCAGTTCCACTGCCATATTTCTATGTGTTCGGTGTTGTTTGGCTTATGGTTTGGGGCCATATTGGGCGGCTAGGTGGGCTGGCGGGCCGGCATCGCTCCCAATGGAACTGGCACGGCTGCGATTGCGGGAGGGACCTTGATCGCGTGACGAGGCGCGTTTGCGGCTTTGAGTCTGGAGCGCCTGAATTGACACTGAGTGTGAGTTCTGTGCAGCAGTTACCTGCGCGAGGTTTCCCGCTATGGTTTCAATTTTAGCTTGAAGCACGCTGAATAGTTGGGTGACATTTTCGGTGAGGGAGCTGACTACTCTCTTCTCCATGTCCTGTAGTGTTTGCTGTAGCGTTTGGTGTGTCACTACTTCATCGGGTTGCTGTGGGGGTGTGGTGGGTGGCGGCGCAGTGTTTTGTTTGATTACTTTGTCTAGTTTGGCCATAAGCGCTGCGATCTTGGCGTCTTGTTCTGCTATCCTAGCATTTTGCGCAGTTATAATCGCTTGTAGTTTAGGGATTCGGGTGTCTGTTGGAGGAGCAGAGGAGTCCTTGCCCCTGCTTTCCCAGCTCACCTGCTTGGTTGTGTCTTGGGCGGGTTGCTGCTTCTTTCTCGGCATCGGTGTGGGCGGTGTCCGCATTTGTTGTGGATGTGGCTGCTGCTGCCGGGCTCGGGTTCTCGACCTGGATCGGCTCCTGGATTGGCTGCGGCTGCGGCTGCGGTCGGCTGAGTCCCCGTCCTCGGAGTCGAACCAGCGATTATTGTAGATCTTGGGGAGGCCGTCCCATCGAGACAACCTTTTCTCTTCGTTGTTGCGGGTGGGTGGCAGCTGAAGCGCTCTTGGTGGCTTCAATCTCTTGGGGCATTCTTTGGTGCCGGTTTCGTGCTGACCACCGCAGAGTCCGCATTTCGGCTCACAAACGTGGGTGGGGGGTGGGTTCGGCATGCCGCACCGGCGGCAAACCGGCGTGTTGGGGTCTGGACACACATCCGGGCGATGTCCCGGCTGCATACACATCCGGCAGAACTGCCGGGCCGGCCTATACTGGTAGCATGGGTATTCACACCCTCCGTGGTAGACCAGCTTGGGTAGGTGGGATCCTTCTATGGTGAGCAGCGCCGTTGTAGATGCGCCCAAGATGCGGGCGTCCAGGATCTTGATGCGGGTGTCCCGCACCCACAGTCCTTCCATGAGGGTTTCCCTTGTGTTGTTGGGGTCGAGTCCGTGAATGATCCCTCTGATGGTTTGCGGTGAGAACGGGACGTATGCTCTCACCGGGTGGGCTTGGTTGTCCAGTTTAAGGTGGGTGAGTTGGCAGATCTCGTCAGCGGCCTCCTCGTGCGGGGTGCTGACTATCAGGATGTTTGAGCCCATGTGGGGGCGCACGACGTATTTCCCCTCCGCACGGGTGGGGTTCTGGCAGGACTTGACAATTGCTGCCGCGATAGCGTGGTTGGGGTATTTCTTGAGGGCTAGGCCTCTCGTCGGCCGGATGACTACCTTCAGATCTCCCTTTGGTAGGGGTGGCAGTCTGGGGCGACGAGGACCGGGCTTTCGGGTTATGCCTGGGGTCAGGAGGTTGCAATTGGACGGAGTGCCAATCACGGATATGGCTGATTCCGATGATGAGGAGGTCTGTGTTTCCCGGGCGGCCCTGCGGAGCTTCTTCGCCCGATGCTTGCTGAGAGCGTACTCCCACGCGGGACCGTGGGTAGGGAAACTCGCAGCTGAATCGGACGACGATGTCAGGAGGCCTGGTTCTTGCGTGAAGTAATCACGAGAGTCCATATCGGAGTCTTCGTCAGGGAGGTTGACCATGGATGGTGTACGTTGGTGGCCGTTGGAAGGGCCCGGACCATCGGGCGAAACTTCGGGGGCCATTTCAGCAGTCTGGGCGGCGGTTTTACAGTCGGAGAGCCTGGCGCGGCAGGGCCGCGCAGGCAAGGTCCGATTGGCAACCGGTTTTGCGGCTGGGCTCAGGAGCGGCGGGCCAAAAGCGTGGGAGTACAGGCGGCGGCGAGCCCGTCGGGCCGTTCGGCGGGATGTAACCAAGGCTGCCGGAGGCGCGATAGCAACCGTCGTCGGTATAGAGGGACGACTCGCAGGTTATTGGGGAGGGGTGGGAGCCCATCCGCAACACGTCTGCTCCGGTCGGCTGTCGCGGAGCGAGTCGTGGTGCGCACCGCGCGCTCTTTCACGCACCATGCGCGTGAAAGAGCGCGAGGGGAGCCGACAATCGCGGCCCAATCTTGCTTACGCGAAAGGAGGACAGAGGGGAGGGAGCGCAGCCCGTGTTTCTCAGTGCGCGAGGCACCCAACGTTGCGACACACCGGGGGGAGGAGAGCGAGGGAGGAGGGATGGCGTTCTACTCCAGCTATAACTGCGAATGCGGCGGATGCGGGTGGTCGTGTGGCCGTATCTTGAGAGTGAAGTGTGTTGGGGGCAGAGTCCAGCTGCGTCTATGGTTCGTAGCTTTGTGCGTGATGTGCATTCTTGGTGCTGGGTTGGCGTTGAAGCGATAGACAGCACGAATGTCAGTTCACTCGCTGCTGCTGCCGTACTTCCTCACGCTAGTGTTTTGGCAGCGAGCGTCCGCGGTTATCGAGTGTGATGTATTCATGTTTGCTGTGCGTGCTGACACCACGCTCGTTAATGTAGTTAGCAAGTGAATGTTTACATGTTGATACTAAAAGCACTTCGCCGACTTCCAAGGCGGTGTGCTAATGTGCTATCGCAATCGATAGTTCGCCTTTCGGCTGAAATCGACTTTCCTCAAGGGCAATTCACGGTGACTTATTTCTAAGAATACAAAAGGGGTGTAGGAGGTGCCATTTTGATGTGGGAAGCCTTACATCGAGCAAACGGGGCTTTGTGTCAACTGCCCACTACGGGATCATACCAACGCGCTGCGAGAGAAAAAGGAAGGCAACATTATGGCTATTCACTGTGCTAAGTGCAGACGTGAGCCGAAGTATGAAATTAAGTGTGCACGTCCTGGTACTTTTTCTAGAGCAACGAGGTTTTTCGCTGTTCATCCCAACGTGGCGTCATTTGTCAACATGCCGTCTGTAAGGATAAGCCAGAGACGAATCGCTTACTTTTTGAGATTAAGGCTTGGTTCGTACTTCAGAGTCTCTAAGCTATCTTTTAGATTCTTTTAATACTGTGGCTTTCTCCTCTTTTCAACCCTTAACCAATACCTAATTACTGAATTGTCTTCTTCGCGGAAGTGATCCAAGCCCTTCTCTCTGCAAGCAGCTTGCCACCCCGCGAGTCTGCATTGACCACTAGCAAATTAAAAGCTTTGCAGAGCAGTTTGCGCGCACAACGGGCGATTGCGGCGTATGGAAGTGTTATAGTGTCCTGCGCACCGTCACACATGTCCGTAACATGGCTACGCAAGACATTTCTGGCGAGCTAAAATGACGAGCTAAAGCACTGATTCCTGCATAAATTACTTACGATGACCGCCAACGGTCGCCAAAATGTTCGACAAGATAGAGACTAGCGTTTAGAATTTTTTTTTTTTGGCTGACTATGTATGCTTTGACAATGTTTTTTGAGTCGCGCTGTGGACTATTCATTTATGTAGTTTACCCATTATTATGGTTTGTGCTTGGACACTGAGATGCATGGATGAGCCTTTGATATCGTCGCAACACCTCAGTCATTGGGATCAAGTGATTGTCTTTGTCAGCTGAATGACGCCGTGTAATCGCAAATTCAACGACACCTGCGCCTTGAGTCACCAGTGTGGCTCTTTTTTTATGTACCGCTGTAAATAAAATTATATGGCGCCTATCATTCTCGTTCATTTTTTTCGCGTCTACAATTGCAGTCACAACACAGAGAAAATGGCTTCCTTTTCAGATTTCCCTAGCTGACGCAAGTTATTTCGTTAGAAATATTGCGAACTTCTGAGTCTCGAAACATGAGATATCGCGCTGTTATAGTTCACTTCGTTCTTATGTAACTATTGGACATTAAGCCATGAGACCTTAACTGCAAAGGACTATAAGCTTTCCAAGTACAATACCTACGATACCTTACACGAGATTGTAAGTCATTCGATGTTCTCTCGCTTCTTCCTTGGACATTCCGCGCCACGCGCTTTCAATTTCATCCGTAGCTACACGCCTGAGTGAAGGATTTATGCAGCAACCTTGACAAACACCGTGTAGTACATTGCGACGATATTATTGCAAGCGCCAGCATATTACAGTGTGTGTCGACTGCTTTCTGATTAGCGCGAACTATTCGCAGTGCGCTTAATCGAGCTACTGGAGCATCTCTCACTCGTAATTGAAGGAGGCGCCGTGCCGGGTCTTTTGCGCTTTCTTGGCGTGCGACTTGAAGGAGCTCAGGCCTACGCCCAGTGGGTCGAGCCGGCTCTTAATTACGCCACCGTAGATCACAAGTTCAGAGTAGACGAGGTGCGTGCACAGTCCGTCCGGGGGATATTGGTACTCGTACAGGGCTCGGTACGACACGGTGCAGAAGATAGTGTCGGGAACCGACGTGTCGCGTGCCCGGCGGGGTGGTCTAGGCTGGTGCGGGGTTTCTGCAAGAGGAAGCGGTAGAACATATTGGTTGAAGCTGCCAGCACGTAGTAGAGCAAGCGCACGGAAAAGATGCGAAGCAACGGCGATACACTCTATGTGCCCGTAGCAAAAAAAAAAAAAAAAGAAAGAAATAACAAGGCGTCTTTTTCCGACAGCAATTACTAGTTGATAACTAGCGGATGGCAGTTGATGTAGCAAAAAAAAAAAAAAAAAAAAAAACGAGACCAGTACTTGTTCGGTAATGTTTGAAAGTACACCTTGACAAGTACGGCGTAGTTAGTGCCGAGAATTTGACTGGTCGGGCGGTCAAATTTGTACAGGCGGGATGTTTGCTGATCGATTTCGATATTGCTGCGCAAAAGCTCGTCTATCAAACACGCAGCTGCCGCATTGCGTTGGATATTAGGTGACACTATTGCCATTTGCCAAAGGCGAAACGTCGAAGACTTACTACCTTCTTCTAATTTATGAGCTCCAAAATTTGCCACGATCCAGCGGCAGAATGTGCGGCGCAAACCTGGTGGATGTGAGGGGTACGTGACGCTGCGCCTCCGGATACTGTCTGTTGTCTCAAATTGAATGATGGGAACTAGCGTCGCAAAGTTACCCAGAGACTATGAGTGGCGTCATTGTGTATTTACTTGGGATTAAATTTCACATCGTGGGTTGTGGTGTAGAAAGGAATTTTCTCCAGGGGGTGGGGTTGGGAGAGACTTGACTTGGCGAGAGGCGTGTAAGGCGCGTGTTGTCACCCATCAGTTAATGTCAGGTATGAAAGGTACACATAAATTTACTGGGAGCGGGCATGCCCGGTTTTGTCTCTCCCCGCCCTCTGGCCACGCCCCTGACAGTGAGGCAGCGCCAAACTCTCTGCACACGGGTGTTTTATCCTCGTGTGGATGCATTGCTTCGTTCTTAAATGAAACCTTCGACCTGATTCACGACTAACCAACAAACGAACAGCCGCAGGAATTGCCTACCATCGTCGGTTGCGACGTAGTAATCCAGCGCACCAGGATATGGAAGTGTCTTGTATGGTCCAAAAAAGCGTCCTAAAAGTGTTCTCCTGAGAATCCGTCTGGATATTGTTGCCCAAACCCAAATTGGGACGCCGACGAAGTACTACACGTAGCATCGCCGAAGATTGTAGTGTCGGATGTCAGTCTTGCGATGGGTGTTTTCGTTAAAGCGTGCGAGCTGTCGGGGTCATTTGGCACGCTAAAGATAGGTGGCCAAGTCATGGTTGCGGTTTTCTTCGTCTCTCATGTTTAGTAACATGGCGTCAAGAAGTACCTGGCTATTTCGCTAAAAAACCTTGAACGGTGACTTTTGGGTTCTTTGTTGTACCGTCGTGCGGAAGGCAAAGGTTATGCTAGAAAGGACGGCATCCCACGTCTTGTGCTCAATATTCACGTGAAATGACAAGATTAAGGCTAGGATCTTGTTTAGACCTTCCATAACGAAACTCATTAGCGAGTGGTAGGCGGTTTTGCTCCGCCGACTTGCTTGGCTCTACTGTACGATTGCTTGCGCAAGCTTTGCTGACAATGCCGTTCCTCTGTCAGTGATAAGGATTCCGAGGCGCCATAATGCACCAGATGTTTTCTAAACGAATAATTTCGCCAGCTCCACTGCACTACCTGCAGGCAGGGCATTCATTTGGGAATAGCGGGTAAATTAGTCGTTAGCCAAGACTACCTACTCATTCGCTGACGTTCACGCCCACCCAGAAGGGGCCACCAAAACGGCTCTCTTTATGCCGCGATGGTTGGCTAGGAGGTTCGATAGGTCGTAGCAGTCCTCGCGGCCATGTTGGGAATGGCTGTCGTTGCTGACAGCCTCGGCAAGTGTCGGAATAATGGGCGACATCGGTGGCGAGGCATAGCCAGTTGTACTCTCTCGCATCAGCGTGAGCGCACTGGAGAACCCCAAGTAACGTGCTGTTGGACAACTATGCAGGACATACGGAACCTCTGACGAAAGTGCTGATGGAACTACAAGAACGTAGTTGGCGAGGACTGGCGGGAAGTTCTTGACGAGGACACCAATTTCAAGGGAAAACGAAGACCAAATACGCATTCAAACCGAACTAGCAGCGGCGCTCTTGTCGTCTGAAAACTCGACAAGGCCCCTGAGCTCCCGGTCAGCTCGCTGCTGTTCGGCGCAAAAATCGGCACTTATTGTCTCTGGGAAAGAGTCCTGGTCCTCTTGCGGCCATGGGTCAATAGGTGCGCAGGGTAGAAGCCAGCCTGAGTGCATCTGCGCTGATTTGAAGGTCACGCTGATGTCAAACTCTGACATTCTAAGGCACTACTGTTCAGGTGGCCTAAAGGGTCCTCGGATTTGGACAGCCAACGCAAGGCATAGTTGTCGCTTACGACCCCGAATGACCCACCGAACATGCATATTGGAAATTTTGCTGTGCACCATACGATAGCAAGACATTCCTTTTCCATCGTAGAATCATGCACCTTGCTTCCATAGCGACTGGCTAGCGAAAGTTGTGACCCTTTCAAGTCCGTGTTATCTCTGGACAAGGACCGCGCCGAGTCCTACGCTAGTTGCGTCAGTGTTAATTATATAAACGGTGTTTCCGTCTAAGTGAGCGAGCACTAGTGGTGCTGCCTCTAGGCGTCATTTGAGCTCTTGGAATGATTTGAGTCACAGAGTTTCTCACATCGAACTCAACGGCTGATATTGCGAGGCGGATCAAGGGCTTAATCATGCGTGAAGTCCTGAATAAAGCACCTGTACTGTGCACACAGGCCGAGGCAGCGGTGCACTGCTTCGTTGTCGACGATCTGCTGGAACATTGTGAGTGCAGCTGTCCTTTCAGGGCCGGGTGTACACCAGACTAGCTGCTCACGTCGCCAAGGAACAGTAGCTTTAGACAAGCTAAGCAGCAATTTTCTGGTTTCAGAGTGAGTCCGAATGACTTGGTTGCATCTAATATTCTCTGAAACCGACTAAGGTGATCATGACGATGAAAAGCCTGCGAAGCCTGTCCATCGCGTCGGAACATTGCAGGTGCCGAGCACAGAATGGCATGACTTTGTACTTGAACAGCCCGTCTGGCGGAATCAAGGTGGTGTTACCTCGACCTTTCTCATCGAATTTGAGTTGCCTGTAGCCAGTCTTGAGATCCATCGAAGAACAAATTATGTGTGGCTCTGCTATCGCAAACACTAGAGACCAGTGGAGCTGAAGGAAGGCCACCGGAAAAGAACGCCCCTGCTCCCTCGCGTGATTCCCCTGCCTCGCGCGCAACAGGAGAAGGCACGTATCCGGGCCACGTTGCTAGCTCGCATGTGCGCCGCTCCTTCCTCCCGCTAGGCTTCACCCACGTCCGCTGCCTCGCTGGGCTGTGCGATGCTCTTATACTCTGCTTTCACTCTCTATACTCTCCCTCCCTCTGCTAGCTGCGAACGTCAAGAGAAACCCAGCGAGCTTCTAACAGCTCCTATGTAAAAATACTTTGCATGATAGAGCCAGTCCAAGGCACCATCTGTCCGTGGAAGAGCGTATGCGTAATTTTTCGATATTTTGTTCAGGGGCTTTCCAACTGTGGGATTTCGTAGCGTGTCTTTTCATTGAATGTTTACTTTATAGCTTCACATTGCCGTGTCGAAACGTGGTAGAAGCTCTTACGGAATTGTCGATGACATTCTTCTGTTATGGTACGATGCTTTGCAACCAGTGTTAGTTGAATCCTTGATGACGACGAGTAGTCCTTGTAGCAAGCTGCAGGACACCATAGAGATGTTGTTGCTTATGCTTGCGACGACTAGTTTTAATACCAACAGCTGGTTTAGGAAGACATACCGTTGTAGTAGTTTCTGTAGAATACGAGATCACAAATGCATCGCAGACTACTGTAATTTCTTGCATATATGCGATATTCCTACCTTTGTTAAGACGTTTATGTGCAAGGCTGAAGTTTATCACCATTGCCTGCGATATTCCTTTGCTGAAATGCAAGATTCCTCAAGTAGATGTTGGTCGCCTTCGATGATGTCTTCCATTTCACAGGTTGGCACGGGGCCGACGGAAATCATGGTGCCAATGCGAGGCGGGATACTGACTTGGCATGGATTCCAGCATAATCGCCTGTTTTCGCGTGCCCTACGGAATCTACATCATTATTCGCGTCGCGCATGCAATCTGATCAATGAAGGCTCGGTGACATCATATACAAGAGAAGGAATCGGCAGCGACACTCAAGAATGTTCTGAGACACGCGGGAGTGACTTCGACATTTGCTACCATGTGAAAAAGCGGTCACGGGAAAAATGATAAACAATGCAAGTAGGCTTATCAGTATTCTCGCCCGTGTTATACCTCGGCCAGAAAGCTAACTGCACCACTGGGACAGAGAAACAAAGCAAGCTTATGCAGTTAACGCATCCGACATAGCCACTAAAACATCTAGATCAAATGCTAACGCATAAAAATGAAGATATCCAATGTATGGATCGTAAAGAGCATTCTGCCGATTTATGTACTCGATATCAGTCGTTCTCTAGATGTTCATAACATGTTGGTAAAATGTTCGTAGTGTAAGAGCTAGCAAAGGGAACGTGAGACTTTTCTCCTGACTTTCTAAGCGCTGCTGCTGCTGTTGTAGTCTAGCTCGCACACGTAGCTGGGTTTTTTGCAACACCCTTAGATGGCGCTGAGCTTCGCGCATAGCGGCCGGCGCCGCCGCGGCAGCGTGTAACAGTTAGGGCGTATGACACGTGATGTGCTTGCTTTCGTATGCGATGATAATGCAGGTGGTGGGCTGTGGAGGTCGCGTGCTGGGCAAGTGATAGTGTAAACATTTCAATCGTCGTTAGCCTGAAGAAAGAGCTTGGAGCTGGCGTCTCTGCCGGTAGCCGTCGTGGTGAAGCATGCTGTAATGCCACGTCCGTATTTCAAACTTCCGGAAGCTCCTTTCCAGCAGCCGAACGCGCAAGAGCAGTACCCTTGGTGACTACCCGTGGCTGAGTAAATGTTCTTCTGTACACTTCTGCCACCATGCGATGTGCCATTTAAGGCAATGATTACGCTCAACCATCTCAGAAGTTGGGAACCATGACACACAACAACGCCTCAACCAAACAGGTCTCACTGTGTTCTGTGGACTGCGCAGAAGAACAGTAGTGGTGCATGCAAGGTAACGTGTAACATCAACTCATAACTCTCGTGTTGGGTTAAACGCTTGAAACATTTCACATTCACCGCCAAAATCACCACTTATTATCGGCACTAAAAGCGAACAGCATACAAAGCTTCGCTTACATCGATTCCCACATTGTGAGACCTGCAGATAACTTTTTTAAATGCACGTGGCCAGCATAAAAAAGAAGAAAACGAAAGAAAACAAAAGAAAAAAAAGCGAGAAGGATGATCTGTAAGATGCCTGAGTTTGCAGGACGCAACGCTTGGGTTAACAAATCTTGTGCTGGCGAGACTTTTATTCGTGAATGTTCCACAAAAAGTTGAAAATTTACCCTGCACTACCTAGTTATCTATCTAGTTTGTTTTATCTATGTCTAGTTAGTTATCTATCTAGTTAGTTATACATTATCTGACCCATAGCGACTTTTTTATTCCGAATCATGCAGAAACATTTGTAGAAAACAGTTAGGCGGACTCAAACTACTAACCAGCACGACAGAGGAGTGGTATGAAAATAAAAATTGAGAGCTTTTTATAACATAATTACACGTGTGCCATGCAAAGGTGCAATATTGTGAGGATGAATATGCAAAGAAATGCTGTGTTTTGACACCAATTTGTGTTCTTCCAGTGCAAAGTTTAATAAGATGTGCTGATCTCCCTTCGTAGTTTGGGGCATTCAGCCCACTAGCACAGCTGAATCACCTGTAGCGCATCGCGTACACAGAGTTGAGTTTTGAACTCCTGTGCCTTTGTCGTAGCCGTCACGCGATTCAACGTTTACGAGCCTCAACATCGTCATCATCATCAGCCTGGTTACGCCCACTTCCGGGCAAAGGCCTTTCCTATACTTCTCCAACTACCCCAGTCATGTACTAATTGTCGCCATGTTGTCCCTGCAAACTTCTTAATCTCATCCGCCCACCTAACTTTCTTCCGCCCCCTGCTACGCTTCCCTTCCCTTGGAATATAGTCCGTAACCCTTAGGGACGATCGGTTGTTCCTATATCTGAATACAACAATCAAAAGGAGCCTGAACAGTAATATTCATATGTATTGTGTAAAGGAAGGATCTAGTTGCTTTAGCTAAATTGTTCACTGGATTTTCAGCGATATCTTCGTTATGCTCTCCATGGGAAATGAGTTTAAGGTTAAGGAATAAGAAACGCTTATCCGAAACGGCTTGTTAACTGTTAATGGGTTATGAAAGTGTCGCCAAGCCTCATAGACGTAGCAGAAGCGCTTTAATATCCACTTACGCTCGCACATGTCGCATTCCGATGTTGGGCGAAGCTACAAGCAAATGGCTAGCATCTGTTTATTGCACATTGGTTCTCAGCTAGTCTAGCGGTGAATTTTGTGAGGCATGGGCCTTGGGTTCCTGGAAAACGCACTTGGTTCAAGGAAAAAAAGTGAGGAACCATGCGGTGACTACTTGTTGCACACCATTTTCTTTGTATTGTGCCACGCCCGAAATCAAGTTACAACTGCATAAGAAAATAAACAGGTTAGAGCAAAATACACAGGATATAAGAAGGAGGCGGACGACAGACAAGACACAGGAGGCTTGTCTGGTGCCTTGCGCTGTTACTTGTGCTTTGTGGAAAATTACAAACCGGCCCGAATCCTAACTTCGTTGAAGTTACAACTATTTGTCTTTTGGGACGTTGTTTTGAGTTAGCAGTCTCGGAGGCACTTTGTCGTGTCTATGGTGCAAAGAAACTTCAGGAATAATTCTAGCACGCGTGAAGACGCGCCTTCACGCATGCCTTCATGTTTATATATACAGCAGCCATGACAACACTCGGAAGCTTAATCACAGTGCCTTTCGGCTCTTAGAGGTTTGACTGACGATGATTATTTACTGGCATCCCCTTTGAAACAGCACGGTGATAAGTAGTCACGTGACCTAATTCAGTTACTCAGATATGCTATGCATGGTTTTCTTTCTAACATATTTGTATACATCTTTCTAACCTTTTTTATATTCCGGAAAACTTGCCTGTCTGCATGGTACCGCTACTTTCACCTGTCCGGTCGCATAAATCTCTTCCCTGCATTTTCCCCCGCTAATACTCGAAATGTGTCTTGGTTATTTCAACTACTGGCCGGTTGATGCTTCCGTCCACTTTTATTTCAAACGCTTCTGGAAAGTGTGCCTTACGTACGGGTCTTACTTCATGAATCCCTTCGAATTCCATTAGGATGGGCTGAGAGGTCTCCGATATTTAGTTGCAGCATACACATGCCTCATCTAGTCCTTAGGCAACCAGATCAAGCCTCAAATAGCAAGGCACTTTCCTTCGTGTTATCGTAGTGATTTTCTTTTCTTATTTCTTGCTTCATTTTCTTGCATATCGCCATGATCCTTCTTGTTTCCATTTTTTTGGCATCCAATTCGCTGTGTCTGTTTCTCTCACTTTATTTATGATGACTCCTGCGTGTCTACGCTTTCAATCACCCTGTACTTAGTTGCCAACATTCTTGAACTCTTCCTGCATTCTGTGTCGACACTTTTCAGGTACATGTATTTGTGCACTTTGGCCGCGAATATATTTTGATCCATGTCCTTGAGTCTTTCTTCAGAACTAATTTTGCTCAGCGCGTCTCTGACTTGAAACGAGGCCCGACATAGGTCACCCTGCACTGCCTCGTTTGTGCTTTTACGGTAGGCTCCCAAAACGAGCTGGCCTACCGATCTTTGCATAAGAGGAATGTTTAGCTCGGGCGCTCCTACCAAGTACATGAGAAAGGAAAAATCCTTTTTCTCGCCAACCGCGGCACCGAATTTAGTAAGGTTTGTTGCATGCGAAAGTAAAAGTTAAAATCTACTGACTATTGGTTTCAAATTTTATACTTAGGTCGTGAAATGTTTAACAAAAATAGGCTGAAATCGCAAATTTTCAGAAAATGGCCCATCAATGTTTACAACCCTGCATTTACAATTGCATATAATTGTGCATCTAAAGCGGACAAGATTAATATACTGTACATGGCGCTCATGAAGACCACTAGATTTTGAGTAGGTATTTCGCAAAAGCCTTGCAGACAATGTAAAACATTCACGTAAAATATAAATTGACATGTCAAATTTCTCCGATTTGGTAGCTCTCATGGAGACAGTTTACAGAACTGCGATATCTGTTCTGGGTGTAGAGTTACAAAATTGTACACTCTTAAAAAAGTTTGCACCCTTTGAGGCGCGTCTAGTCCGACAACAGTAATCGTCATCTGTCCTGCCTGCATATCCTTTCTTTAGCGGCTCGAGCCCGGTACTTCCACGTTACGAACGACACGCGCATTGTCAGCGTGACATAGCATTATCGAGACAGAAGTAGCGACTGTAGCGTTTTGAAGAAAGGAAATGCAGTCAAGGCAGATGACAATTTTTATTTGGGACAAATATACACTTTTCATGAAATTATCGGATTTACGTGCCAAGGACACGATATGATTACGAGGCACGCCGTAGTGGGGTACTCCGGAAATTCGCACCAGCTGAGGTTCTTTAAAGGGACACTAAAGTGAAAAATGATTTCTTCTGCATCCGTAAATTACCGTTCTACAAACACCAAAACACCACTCCTACAACGATAAGACGTTTGGTAAGCCTGGAAAAGCGCAAGAACGAAATACGAGTGGCGACGCCTATTTAGGTTCCCGCACCTGGGGGCTATGACGTCTTGGATTTTGATGGCATCTTCTAGGGCCTACTAACTATATATAGCGGTACATTGTGTTCTAAACGAACCAAATATTAAAGATGGCAAGTTTTGGGAACCTTTACTCGGCCAACGCGGCCCAAATGCGAAAACATACTTTGGAATACCGCTGTCTCTGTCTCTGTCACGCTGACTTACCGGTGCTGGGGTTTCGGCGCGAAATTCAAATACTGATACTTGGAACTTCATTTTCACATCTATTAATCAAACTATTTTTTTTAAATGACTGCCTACAGGGTTCTCAAACAATGTTTCATTAGTCTAAACTGATTTATTGTTTCGCTTTAGTGTCCCTTTAACGGCAAGCTAAATCTAAGTAAACGGGTGTTTTCGCATTTCGCCCCGTTCGCAATGTGGCCGCCGTGGCCGGGATTCGATCCCGCGACCTTGTGCTTAGCAGCCCAACACCACAGCCACTAAGCAACCACGGCGGGTAAATATACACTTCAAGGGGTGCAACTGTTTTAAGAAGGTAAACTTCGTGCTCGTACTTTTTTTTCAAGCGTACCAATTCCTTGAAAATTACTTTTACAATATTCGGGCCGTTAACGAAAGGTTCGTTTGTAGTATTCACTATAATATACCTTCCTCTCTCAAGTGCAACAAATATCATTAACATACGCCCAGTGATTGTCTCAGAAAACCGTTTCTGCATTTTACATGTATTTGAATAGGCGGTATCGGAGTTGGGCCTGGGCAATCCGATTAGATATCCGATTTTGAGCACACCATTATTACTTTTCAGATTTGACGTGCCGCTTCCTATATATTGTGGCCCCGAAGTGTTCTATATTTCATTGCTGCTGCGTCCCGCTTCCCCTTAATTTCAGATTGTCTTGGGGGGTGCTTGAGTAAGTCATTTCTTCGTTTATGCATACACCGAAGTACTTATATTGCTTGGTAATGGGTGTGACTTGCGATTGAAATGACAGCACTCGTGTCATCATTGAAGATAACAATTCTTGATTTCTCCGCGGTAAACTTAAGGGCTGGATTTGTCGTTGCGTTGCCGCACATATATTCCCGAACGTCCGTAAATCTCTTGCATTGTCAGCTAGTAGCACTATGTCGTCAGCATACATAAGTCCCGCGACTTTTTGTTGCACCAACCCTAAGGAAGAAGGCGACTCCGCATTCCGCCTAACTGCTCATTGGGTGGTTAACCTTCACATTAAAAGAAAGAAAAAAAAAACAGTCACACCTTTTCATGCGCCGAAAGCAAGCCAGGGGAGCTTAGTGTGCTGCGTTTGATATTGACCGCTAATAAAGACGAGGACAGGGCGATGACACGGGCACTAACTTTCAGCTAATTTATTCACGGCAACTGGAATATGAACCTGGCAACGTTTAACGCTAGAACGTTATCTAGTGAGGCGAGTCTAGCAGTGCTATTGGAAGAATTAGAGGGCAGTAAATGGGATATAAAAGGGCTCAGTGAAGTTAGGAGGCCAAAAGAAGCATATACAGTGCTCAGAAGCGGGCACGTCCTGTGCTACCGGGGCTTAGCGGAGAGACGAGAACTAGGAGTCGGATTCCTGATTAATAAGAATATAGCTGGCAACATACAGCAATTCTATAGCATTAACGAGAGGGTGGCGTGTCTTGTTCTGAAACTTATTAATAGTACAGGTCTACGCTCCCACATCCAGTCATGATGACCAGGAAGTCGAAAGCTTCTATGAAGACGTGGAATCGGCGATGGGTAGAGTGAAAACAAAATACACTATACTGATGGGCGATTTCATGCCAAGGTAGGCAAGAAGCAGGCTGGAGACAAGGCAGTGGGGGAATACGGCATAGGCACTAGGAATAGCAGGGGAGAGTTATTAGTACAGTTTGCGGAACAGAATAATATGCAGATAATGAATACCTTCTTCCGCAAGCGGGATAGCCGAAAGTGGACGTGGAGGAGCCCGAACGGCGGGACTAGAAATGAAATAGACTTCATACTCTGTGCTAACCCTGGCATCATACAAGATGTGGACGTGCTCGGTAAGGTGCGCTGCAGTGACCACAGGATGGTAAGAACTCGAATTAGCCTAGACTTGAGGAGGGAACGGAAGAAACTGGTACATAAGAAGCCAATCAATGAGTTAGCGGTAAGAGGGAAAATAGAGGAATTCCAGATCAAGCTACAGAACAGGTATTCGGCTTTAACTCAGGAAGAGGACTTTAGTGTTGAAGCAATGAACGACAATCTTGTGGGCATCATTAAGGAGTGTGCAATAGAAGTCGGCGGTTACTCTGTCAGACAGGATACCAGTAAGCTATCGCAGGAGACGAAAGATCTGATCAAGAAACGCCAATGTATGAAAGCCTCTAACCCTACAGCTAGAATAGAACTGGCAGAACTTTCGAAGTTAATCAACAAGCGTAAGACAGCTGACATAAAGAAGTATAATATGGATAGAATTGAACAAGCTCTCAGGAACGGAGGAAGCCTAAAAGCAGAGAAGAAGAAACTAGGAATTGGCAAGAATCAGATGTATGCGCTAAGAGACAAAGCCGGCAATATCATTACTAATATGGATGAGATAGTCCAAGTGGCTGAAGAGTTCTATAGAGATTTATACAGTACGAGTGGAACCCACGATGATAATGGAAGAGAGAATAGTCTAGAGGAATTCGAAATCCCACAAGTAACGCCGGAAGAAGTAAGGAAAGCCTTGGGAGCTATGCAAAGGGGGAAGGCAGCTGGGGAGGATCAGGTAACAGCAGATTTGTTGAAGGATGGTGGGCAGATTGTTCTAGAAAAACTGGCCACCCTGTATACACAATGCCTCATGACCTCGAGCGTACCGGAATCTTGGAAGAACGCTAACATAATCCTAATCCATAAGAAAGGGGACGCCAAAGACTTGAAAAATTATAGACCGATCAGCTTACTGTCCGTTGCCTACAAAGTATTTACTAAGGTAATTGCAAATAGAATCAGGAGCACCTTAGACTTCCGTCAACCAAAGGACCAGGCAGGATTCCGTGAAGGCTACTCAATAATAGATCATATTCACACTATCAATCAGGTGATAGAGAAATGTGCGGAATATAACCAACCATTATATATAGCTTTCATTGATTATGAGAAAGCGTTTGATTCAGTCGAAACCTCAGCAGTCATGGAGGCATTACGGAATCAGGGTGTAGACGAGGCGTACGTAAAAATACTGAAAGATATCTATAGCGGCTCCACAGCCACTGTAGTCCTCCATAAAGAAAGCAACAAAATCCCTATAAAGAAAGGCGTCAGGCAGGGAGATACGATCTCTCCAATGCTATTCACAGCGTGTTTACATGAGGTATTCAGAGACCTGGATTGGGAAGAATTGGGGATAAGAGTAAATGGAGAATACCTTAGTAACTTGCGCTTCACTGATGATATTGCCTTGCTTAGTAACTCAGGGGACCAACTGCAATGCATGCTCACTGACCTGGAGAGACAGAGCAGAAGGGTGGGACTAAAAATTAATCTGCAGAAAACTAAAGTAATGTTTAACAGTCTCGGAAGGGAACAGCAGTTTACGATAGGTAGCGAGGCACAGGAAGTGGTAAGGGAATACATCTACTTAGGACAGGTAGTGACTGCTGATCCGGATCATGAGAGTGAAATAATCAGAAGAATAAGAATGGGCTGGGGTGCGTTTGGCAGGCATTCTGAGATTATGAACAGCAGGTTGCCATTACCCCTCAAGAGAAAAGTTTATAACAGCTGTGTCTTACCAGTACTCACATACGGGGCAGAAACCTGGAGGCTTACGAAAAGGGTTCTACTTAAATTGAGGACGACGCAACGAGCTATGGAAAGAAGAATGATAGGTGTAACATTAAGGGATAAGAAAAGAGCAGATTGGGTGAGGGAACAAACGCGCGTTAATGACATCTTAGTTGAAATCAAGAAAAAGAAATGGGCATGGGCAGGACATGTAATGAGGAGGGAAGATAACCGATGGTCATTAAGGGTTACGGAGTGGATTCCGAGGGAAGGGAAGCGTAGCAGGGGGCGGCAGAAAGTTAGGTGGGCGGATGAGATTAAAAAGTTTGCAGGGATGACATGGCCACAATTAGTACATTACCGGGGTTGTTGGAGAAGTATGGGAGAGGCC
This sequence comes from Dermacentor andersoni, assembly GCF_023375885.2. NCBI lineage: Eukaryota > Metazoa > Arthropoda > Arachnida > Ixodida > Ixodidae > Dermacentor > Dermacentor andersoni. The sequence continues at coordinate 63,112,854 of NC_092823.1, read as the reverse complement.
TTTGCCCTGCAGTGGGCGTAACCAGGCTGATGATGATTCACGGCAACATGTGGAAATTGTGGGGATGCGTGACTCTCACGCGTCCCCTGGTATGTTATTTTCCCGCATAGCTCCCGTCTCCTGTAATTCGGCTTCCCCGCGTGGCTTGGTGCCCGAGGCAGTCGGTGTGGTGGAAGCGCATTGCGAGAGATGGCGCGAGTGTGGCTCGGCTAACGCCACCTAAAAGCGAGGTTACTTGGGAGCGGAAAGAAGGCTCTTTCCTCATTGGCTCGGAATCGGCAAGCGGCGCGGACGTTCCCCGCGTGCGCCGATGCATGCTTCAAGGAGACCGTCTCGCGAGGCCTCGTTCGAACGCGCCACCGTTCGCGTGACCGTACGCGCGAACGGCCAGGCGTTGGTGTCCAGCATGGGTTGAACATATTCGCACGCTGTCCGGTCGCGGTGAGTCGGACTTCCGCCATTTGTCGCGTGGTCATCGGCATGTTTTGTGTATAGCAACTCGGCTAGTATCCATTAGTCTATGAAAGGTGCAATAAATACCCTTGTGATTGTTTGCGCTACTGAGTTGTCGTTCCTTTGTCCCAAGAGCATGGGTGAGAACACCACAAAATGTATAGACATATATAGCTGGTGCAGAACGTAGCAACAAGACCACTCATCGGCCTAGTGCGTCAACAACCTATCAAAAGATCTTTCTCCGATTGAAACAGCCTGATGAAAGTATCACTAACCTAATCTTTGCCTTTCTTTCTTTATATGATATGCCTCCATCAGTTCGCATGCAGTCTGGTCCTGGCTTTTCCCTAGATTTTTCATCGCATTCAAAAGTGGTTTACAGGAGCAGGCATTCCAGTGTCAATATGATATGTAGTAAATACCAACTAGGCCAAACTGAACTTTTTCTGGAGATTGGTGCACACTGCGATGATTGTAATACAATGCTTCGGCCTTCGCCAGTGGTCTACACTTGCTACACTCAAGGTGTCACAAAGATCGGCTGTTTCCGATAGGTCAATTATAAGAAAACAATAGAATCGAGTAAAAATGAATCATTGCATTACGCCTGCCGAAGTCGTGCTTCGGTAACATTCGCACTCGTAGTAGTGTGTGACAGTGTTGCAACAAGTTTTTTTTTTCAATTGTTATTTTTTTTTGTTCCCAGCTCGATGCGACGTAAGCCCACGGAGACGCGTTCCGAGTATAATCCTGAAGCTGTTTTCTTTAACAGTTCCGCTCTTCTTTTCCTACACCAATCATCCCATCGAGCGACCTGATAGTGGTGATAAGGGCGCGTCGGGGCCAACAAAAGAGGGCCTAAAGAATGCAAAGTTAATGCATTGTTACAATATTCGCCCCCCTTACGCTGTGTAGTTCGGGTCCATAGTCTTCAAGGAAGATTGGCTTCGACGCTAGGCCAGACAGGAACACTAGGACTCCGCCCGCGAATGAAGCAACAGCGTCTGCAAAGGGATTTTAGGCAGTTTAAGGGGGCGACGATGCTCACCGCTTATTGTGTCTGGTTGCGGCGACGTCGTGATCACCGGGGGTGTCTTATGGCGTCGGAAAGGCTTAGTCGGAGCCGCAGTCGTCTTTTGCACGATGACGACGTCGCCACTGGAGGGCGGTCCGAACTTGCTACTGCCGTCGTCCTTGCCATCGCCATCGTCACTGCCATCAGCTGAGCCGGATTGCCCGTCACTCGCTGGAATGCACGGTAAGCATTCGGTATAACGAAATACTTAATTTGGAAACAGCTCTTTCATCGAAGGTTTTCGCTACCCGAGCGTAAGTGGCGCCTTCTGAAACGGATAATGCGATTCGAAGCGGCGCTGGGTTTTTCCTAGAACGAAGTGCGAGGTGGTAACTTTGCATGAGCTGATACCAACTGTGCGAACATAGCAGGAGCGCGAAGTGACAAAACAGGAGGCACAATGCGCAACTTTGCGCGAAGTGGGACACGCGCGTCGTCAGACTGTGGTGTATAGCTATAACGTGGTAAGCAAAAAAAAAAAAAGAACAAGACCACTTGGTACAGTGTGTACAGAGGCCTTTACCTTTATTTAATATGAACTCGTTGGAGGGAATGACGCTGGTAACGTATCTATGCTATGGGGCAGCAGCTTCCACCTAACAGATGGTTCACGCGGTGATATGAGGACAGTTGATGGTACTGCTCGACGACGTCATCGAAATCTCGCCCCTGTCGGACGCAGTGCTCTCTTTAGCAATCTTCAGTTACCCCGCTCATATTCCACCTGACCCTATCTGGTGCTAGCAGATTTCATAAATTCATCTCACCTGAAAATACACTAAGTGCATTGTTTTTTTCACTACTACGAAAATTGTTTAATTGTCGGTGAAAGATAGCACTCGTCCGCTTTTTCAGGTGCATTTATACAAGTGGAGCAGATTACCTACTTGAAAATTTGAAATGTCAAGGCAGCCAAGTCGAAAAAAAAAAAGAGAAATAGAAATTTGCAAGCTAGCGTCCTTTAATTAAGAAACGGCAGCCGAACTAGCGTCAATTTTTATTTACGTCATATGGCGCACTTTTCGACCTTATACGCCCTCATGAGATGCAGTTTGATAACATGACAATTCTCGCTCTAATGGACAAGCGTAGTGCCTTGCTACGTGCTCTCTGAACGTGCTACGCCTCTCGCGCGAGGCTAAATGTAGCTCCAATTGCGTCAAAAGCAGCGCGGCAAGGGAGCCCACCTGAGCGCGCGACACATGCATAGTCGAGGCAATAGAGGAGGCTATGGTCCAGCAATGCACTTCTTCCTCTACACAACGGCACCAAAACAATGTGCCTGGATAGTCGGTTGCAAAGATACAAATGATGGTGCTATAAGTTTTCGTTACATGAGTTTCAGCAAGCGATCACCTTTGTGTCCCTTCTAATGACATCGTTTAATGCGCGGTATAGGTACGACCCATGATTACCGTAGCAAAATATCGTTTAGCAAAATATTCTTTGCTCCTGCGGTGAGTAAATACTTATGTGAACAGCGCGTCTTTTTGAAGGTAAGCACGGCGACAATAAAACAAACGTTGCTCTGTTTGGCATTAGGATTGATAGTTGGGCGTGTTGGTTCAGCAGGATCTAAAGTGAAGGCGCGACAACGACGGTCGCTCTTTCACTTCACGCGACGGTCCACCGTTGTGGCGCCATGTGTGTTTGTGTGTGTTCCCTCTTCGTCCACCGTCGTTGTCGCGCCTTCGCTTCGGATCTGTTTGGCAGTATGCTGCCCCCGTTATTTTTGGCACTGCCCATTGCTAGTGCAAATAATGTCTAATTATTTTTAAGAGAAATCGTATAACTAATGGCGAATCGCTTCTTACCTGGCGTGTTCTTTCTTATTGCGACAACAACACATGTACAATTACGGTGAGATCTGAACATCAAAGACACGCAATGGTGCTGTGGGGGAAATTGGTAAATGGAAGGTTGATAAGTTGCTCAGGAACTTTCGATGTCGTGCCGTGTGCCCAACAAGTGCAGCCTTCGATTTTTCACCAATAATGCACGAGCAACAACCACATGGCACGTCAGCGTTTTATGACATCGATAATGACAATGGTCCACCCATGTACTGCAACGTACACGTCAGTGCGAGCGTCGCCCACTAAGCTGTTCGCTTTAGGAGGACACAGACAATGGCATCAGCCGAGCCGCAACCCCACAGTTCAGGGAGATTGGGCGCACGAGTCGCCTAACTCCTCCTGTAGGCTGTCATTCGTTAGGCACTGCACAATTGAATGGACATCGCAGTTAAAAATATTTATTCTCTCGAAAGCACGTTGTGTTCAATTAGCGCTTCATTGCTACATAAATACGACCTATCACCTAACATCTTCGGGAAATTTGAGCGATGTGGTTATTACCACATGACTGAAATACCGCATAATTTTGTGGGCATTTTATCAGCTTAGAATATACGGCTTACTGAATAGTAGGGGGGGAGTATATGTAATCACATTGCCCAGGAAGCTGGAGCCTTATCGCCTCATAGCTTAAGCTTGATGACGGCGTTCCCATGTAGGTCGCTTTCAAATGCCAATCAAGTCCAAAGTGGTGACTGGTTTCCTGGAAAGATGGAGCTTCTTTTTTTTTTTTAACCTCGAGGCCCGTTCAGTTATGCAGCGCCGATTGGAGGACCAGCGATAAGGGGAAGCAGGCGTTTCGCTCGCCTTAAGTCCCGAATTTCTGGGCATGCAACAAAGTCTATATTGCATGCAATGCTCAAACTGAGCTTTCTCAGTTAAGTAGGGCGAAAGCCGAAAAAGAGTGATTGCGCGTTTAATATTCTCGAGGGCGTTTCGGCCGTTTGAGCTGGCTCCGGCCCTAGGTTGTGTTCAGTTGAGAACGATCCGTCTTCAATCGATTTACTTCCGCTCAGGCAATGTTTCTAGTAACTGTATTTACGCCCCGATACCATGAGGTGACTTCTGTTTAAGCTGAACCTGCACTGTCGAAGTGTTACTGAATGTAGTGGGCCCTTCTTCCTCGTCAAACTATTGTGCTGTAGATTTTTGTTCCTGTCCAAACATTTTCCCTTGTTTTTGTAAGAGGAACGAATCTGAAATAAAGTTGATTGATTGATGGATTGATTGATTGACTGATTTATTGATATTCAGACGACCACGAACCTGCTGCGAGCTCTGTAGAAATAAAAAAAGAAACATGTCACTCATTGGTGATTGAGAGAAATGGTAGATTTCAATATTAAATGTATGCCTCAAGCTATGCATATGTACGTAGATGTGAGCACGTGCGCTATTTCAACGGTGTACGTTGCTCTGACTTTCCTTTTACGCCATCAGTGGTGACGCCGCCGCCATGCACTCGGTTGCTCTGCACGAGGCTGCGAATCGGATTCCCGGAGACGAAGTGCCGCCTTCTGATCGGGCTAGGCACAGAAACGTAATTGTACTGTTGTTTGATTGAATTATATATAACACCACGCGGTCGAGCTCCGCCTTGTGGAACCTTGTTTCCTCTCCTCTCTTGCCGCAAGCAACTACGCATATCTACGAAGCCAACAAACACTGGCACCAAGAAGAACATAGGGAAAATTACTTGTGCCTAATAAATGAGATAAAGAAACGTTAAATTAATGGAAAGTAAAGTGGATTAAGAAACAATTTGCCGCAGGTGAAGAACGATCCCACAACCTTCGCAGCGTTGTGGAATGCGATGGTTGTGGGATGGTTCCCCACGTACGGCAATTTGGTTTTTCATCCAATTTCCTTTCCATTAATTTACCGTTTTTTATTTCATTTATTAAGCACAAGTAGTTTCCCCTATGTTATCCTTGGTGTCAATGTTTGTTGCCTTCTTATGATATGACTAATAGAAATCGGGCCTCTCAGTTAACCCCCTTTCCTCTCGCAAGCAACTACGCAGTCTTTCGTACCCTAGGATTGCGATGCCTTCAAAAAGTAGATGTCGGTTTAGGAGATTTCGCTTCCCGAAAGAGAGTAAAAATTATTAGCAGTACCGCTCAAGGGAAGAAAGTAACTATGAGATGCAAATTCATGGTGAAATAACGGTAGCGTATTAAGCAACCATCCAGTAGAGCAGGCACCACAAACGCCAACTTGTAACTAAGTGCTCGCTCGAAATAATGCGTATTGAAAAAGAAGCTGAAGTAACAGTATGGGTGAAAGTTCACAAAAAAACACCAAAATCAACACAAAACTGGAATGACTGGTGATAAGATTTTTTTTTTTTTTTTGTAAGGGTTGGTGGTGTTCTTACTTTGGGAAATTGATCCGTCCCAAGAGGCCCAAGTGGGAGCGCTTCCAAATTACATCACTAATTTGAAGTAGTTAGATAAAAACGGCAAATTATTATTGAATGTTCTCGTTAAACAACTTTAGCCTTTATTTTACTCACACGACGGTTGACATCTCGCGCGCGTAAAGTGCAGTATACCCAGTTTGACCACCGCCTCGATTTTTCATTGCTTTCACCTTCGCAGCGATAAAGCTTCCGAGCATTTCGTGCGAAAGCATTTTTACTCCCTGCATTTATTTTCGCGGCAAATTAGGCGCATGCAACCACCAAATACAGAAACGTTAAAGGCGAAACTCACATCGAGTTGCAAGATGGTAGGCGATGCTACACAGGAGCAGAAGGATCAGGATGATGCCGACGATGTTGAAGGTCTTGCTCTCCCTAAAAAAGAAAGGATGACTTGAAGTTGAACGGAAGCGACAGAAAGGCGTTATCACAAAATAGAGACTGCATCACCGCATCGGTGCAGTGCGCTGGTGATGTCATGTATCCTGTATCAGAATAGTGATAGGGGAAATTTGGCCGACGTCTGTGACGTAGGCGCCGCAGCGCAACGCAGCGAAGTGCTGGAAGCAAGTAGCATGGCTATTAGAGAAACGCTACAAGGAAACGCGCAGTCGACCAGCCGTATTTTATTGATTTAAGAACGGCACGTGCACACACACACGCAAACACGCATATATATACATATATATATATATATATATATATATATATATATATATATATATATATATATATATATATATATATATATATATATATATATATAATTCCATGAAAAGTTCGGTAGGTGCGGTGCATAGACAGTTGCAGAAACGAAGGTGCACACTGACGAAGATTTCATCTCTAATGTTTTTAGCGTTTCGTCTGTGTGAGCTCTCGCACTTCTTGCGTAAGCAAGAAGTGCGAGACCTCAGACAGACTTTTGTGCAAAAAACAGAGACAGTTGTCTTTGGTAGAGGATCGCCGTCCTGCTCAAGTAGTGTATACGTGCACCGCTCATGGTCTTGTCGCTTTACTTGTGCTCTTAGCAAGGACTCGGCTATAAACTCTTTGTTATAGTTTTTTGCGCAATGTAACTAAACAAATGTGACGCAGCGCACACGCCATACTAGGAACACGCGCCGTATCCAGCGCGTTTAAATGGGAGCATAGTGCATCTGTTATAGATGCACCGCAGTGGCCTAGCGGCTATGGGGTGGCGCTGCTAAGCACGAGGTCACGTGATCACATACCGGCCGCGGCGGCCGCCTTTCGGTGGGTGGCGAAATAAAAATAAATAAAAAGGCAAACGGCCACTTGCCGAGCGCAGGGGGCAGGTTAAAGATCCCCTGGCGGTCAAAATTAGTCCAGAGTTCTCTATTTCGTCGTGCCACAGTCGAATTGAATCCAACACTTGTTATGCAAGCAAACAAAAATTTGTGACTTACTTCACATCTGCAAAAAAAGAACATAGAACGGAGTAGTCACAAAATCAACCGTTGTAAGAGCGAAGCAAATGCTGCAAGAAATAAATAGCCATGTTTCCCTGCAAACTCCTTAATCTCATCCGCCCCCAGGATACGCTTCCCGTCCCTTGGAATCCAGTCCGTAACCCTTAATGACCATCGGTTATCTTCCCTCCTCATTACATACCCTGCCCATGACCATTTTTTTTTTTTTATGTCACCTAAGATGTTCTTAACTCGCGCTTGTTCCCTCAGCCAATCTGTTCTCTTCTTATCCCTTAACGTTACACCCATCATTAGTGTTTATATATATATATATATATATATATATATATATATATATATATGTAAGGCTAACAACAAACAAGGACACAAAGCGCAGCGTTCGTTCGATTTCTTGTAGTTGTTAATTGCAATACAGAAATGATAAATAAACAGAACAACGACTGCCCGCAAGTGGGATACGAACCCACGTTTTCGTAATTAAGCGTGCGATGCTCTCCTAAATTGAACTACCGCGGTGCTGCTTTCCTATCCACTTTCTGTGGTATTTATATCTGTCTACTAGAACTAACCGTGGGATTGTTAGCCAGCGCCACCACTCACGACTGCGGCAGTGGATGCCGAGCGTCCTATTTACCACATGCGTCACGTGGTATGTAAAACTTTTCTTTCAAGGCAACTGGTCAATAAGCCGGCACTTGCTACCTGAGGGCACCGAAGCTGCTGGATTCGAAGCCCTTGCTATTGAAACCCGTGAGACAGAGCATTAACTTTTCTTCGATAACGCTACTTTTGTTACCAGCCACACACAAAGAGAGTTTCGAACGCATTTTCTGAAACACGGTATATCACACAAGATATGATACGACGTATGTCATCCTAGCACAGGACTGATGTCACCCACCTTTTCACGTTGTGTTCTTTAGGGGAGCTGTTACTTCGTAAAATTTTGGAATATAGCCTTCGAAACACTTCACAGAAACAGGGGAAGGACTTTGTGAACGATATTTATGGTTCCGCGTGGTATCGTGAAATCGAAACACGTATAGAACTAACGAGCACGAATTCCCTAATACCTCCCTAATTACTTCATGGTACATATGACAATTTACGAATTTAACCAGTGAGATTGCAAGGCGTAACCACGTCTAATGAATATTCAGAAGGACACCAGTTAGAAAATATGCGCCGTCAAAATTGTCGTAATAATGCACTGTTGTTCCACTTTTTTAAGAAAACGATCTTTTATGAATTGAAGCAAAAGAGCAGCTCGAACACCCTAGTATTTCGTTCGACAACTTGAGAAATAATGTATCGGAAATGGTGCCATCCTCGAAATTAAAGTGAATACGTTTTGTACATTCACCGGCTGCGATCCGTAACTTCCAATGTGTGCCAAAAAGTAAATAATGACGAAGTTAATTACTGAATTTGCGTTAATTAGTGAAATGTACGATTCAATTTCTCGTGCTAACAATGTTCGCCTGTTCGAATAATTCAGCACAAGTACAAGACTTACGCTGTCTACCACAGGTGATAAATTAAGAGTGGGGAGTCTTGCGTGCTGCTCTCGTGGTTCTCGTTTGTTCGAGAGAGCGCGAGAACAACGGCCCCTATCGTTCGACCGATGGTTCGACGCACCGGCGGACGCGACCGACGTGCCCAGCGCCTAACGACGCTCGCCCGCTTAGGTACGTAGGCATTTCCTAGTGCTCAACGCTTTGACGTGACAAGCGCTGCTACGTTCCACAAAGAGCTCGCGTGCGGCGTACGTATCGTCATGGCGCAGTACTAAATCTAATGACAGCGTAGCCATGGCGTACCGCGAGCCGAAGACAGGCCGTCGCGCATTAGTTGCCTTAACGCCAGTAGATGGCGTTTCTCTGCGCGCATCTTGGCGGAACAGCTCAGCGGTACAACCGGCGAACGCGGCAAAGGCCTCGCGCACCCGGCGTGCGTGTACGGGTGCCGACGCGTCAACGGCGGCGAGGGCGTACGCCGAGCGTCGCGTTTCCGCGGGCGAAAACACGCACGATGCGGTTCCAGCTTTAGAGATGCACTCTGAAACGATTATCAAGTCGATCAAAGCGTCATATGCGAGTAATGTTTCAAACGGGTGTGTCATATGCCGGCAACGCTTTGTTGTTTGTTCAGTTACATGCAAATGATGTTCTTCAACACCTGTTGGTAGGAAACAGCAGCGTTGGAAACTGGGATGCTGGAGTTGGAAGCTAAGCGTTGGAAGTTGATACATGTTTGCTGTCTTTCATATTTAAAACAACCTCAAAAAACACGGACAAAGGAGGACACAGGACGAGCGCTGTCCTGTGTCCTCCCTTGTCCGTGTTTTTTGGCGCTGTTTTAAATATGAATGATCCGTACCAACTAGCTCGCACCCAAACGCTTGCTGTCTTTTTTTGTCGTTTCGTGTTATTTTTGCGGGTGTTTTGTTACGCGTGCGCTCGTACTTAAAACGTCAAATTCTGAACATAGTTTGGTTTATATCTAAGCTCTCTGAAATTAGGCTTTTGCCTCGCTTCAAAGTTATCCTGCAGCTTGTTTTCTAATACGACAACCATTGTTTAGCGTTCTTTGCAACACAGCAAGTCATGACGACACCGCAGCTGTTTTCAATACACCATGTGTTACGACACCTTATCTCAATTGTGATTAAAACGAAGGGAGTTCACGTAGCGGTGAAAGATAAATGCTTACCTCCTTTCGGACTTTCTGTCGCCACGGACATTTCTAAGGACAAATCAATGAGAAAGCACAAATGCAAAGCACATTCGACCTTTTTCTTGAGCGCAAAGTGCACTCTAAACGTGTTGCGTTACACCTATGGTATAGAAGAACGCAATATATAAATATATATATATATATGCTTGTGTGTGCGAGTCTGTGTGTGTGCGCGTGTGTGTGGAGATTCGCGGCGACTGAAGCGGTGTACAACTAAGATATTCTTGCAAAAGGACGCGAGTTGAAAACTATTTGCGTGAAACTGTACAAATGTTTACACGCTTAGCGTTAGGACATTACAAAAATTTATAGAGGGCGACAACGGAATTCTAACTATACGTGTGGCGACAAAAGGCATAGTTGAATACTATGTAATCATTCTGGCAGTCTTAGGCGTACAGAAATATCCGACAGGAGAGTTTCGTAACTCTCCTTGCGAAATTTTCTTGTCATACATTTTGGTGCGCCCAGGGCTGTAAGAATGGTTACATAGTTTTCTTCTACGTCTTTCGTAATCGCACGTCTCATTAGAGCTCTGTTTTCAGCTTTTAAAAATATTTAAGGCCCTAGCGGTAAGGGTGTTATCAGGGTGACAAGAACACACGCTTAAGCGTGTAGGCATTTTTACAGCGCAGAATATAACAGCTACAGGTGCTACAGCTGCCTAAATGGCGCGAAAGAAACCGTTATTCACCTTCTCTTCGTCGTCTTTGAATGTTGTGACAAAGTGCTATATCCGTGTTTGGTCGCGCTGCACTACCCCGCGGACAAAATCAATGATTTAGGGGGTCTGCGCGACACTTATGACAGTTTTAGTTTCTTACTTGTTTATACGGCAAACGTCATCTTGTAGCGATTTCCTTCCCGCATAATAATGTGCATTGGAATGTAGCATATACGATGTTCTCTGACGCCTGCCTACGCGAAGCGGTACCTTGCTCAAGCGACAATGGGTAATGCACCTCCCCCTACTGTCGGAGGGCGACGAATGCGCGCCATAGTTCGTGCACGAACATTGCTTCCTCCACCGAGGCGGTTCACAGAAAAATGATCGTTAGGCATGAATAGTACAGAAAGTACACATTTTTTTTTATAGACAACGTGCAACATGGGAAAATATAGCGCTCACTCAAGTAACATGCACCAAAGTTTCGCACACGAGAATCTCGGAAATATATCAAAATTCGTCACGGACGAATGATCTGAGTGTTCTTGGACGGTTGAAACGTGCTGGAGTGCGCGCCCTGCGAGACATATTTGGTTACGCTACTATGTAACTTGGTAAATTAAATTTGTTCGGAACAGTGTTTAACGAATCGTAGCTCTTCTCGTTAATCTTTCTTTTTTTATTTGCGCTCAGAACTTTTAAGTGAATATTTTGGGAGAGCGTAATTTTTTTCTAGAATTACGTTACAGAATGAGTCCTGGAAATCGCCTGTACTTACCCGACACCTGCGACATGTCAGCTGGAAGAAGAAGCAAAGGATAAAATAAGACATATGTTTCTATTTATTTGAATTTTGACCTTTCCGAGTGAAGCTGGAACTATTTGACCTTAGTCTGCCGCCGATTATAGAAGGCGAGGAAAATTAACATGCCTACCTGCGGTTGCATAATATTAGTTGAAAGATATAGAGAAAGGTGCGCAGGTCACCAGAAAAAAAGAATCTGACAAGCTTAAGTGACGAGAGGAGGAGCCGGTACGCATACACGAAATTTGACAGTGCGAAGCTATGATTGCGATCTTTTTTTTTTTTGTGACAGGACAGCAGCCCAGATGTCACCACGTTCTTCTGTGGCATCTGTACACATCTTTTGCATATTTGTTTTATCAACTTCCTGGGAACGGGGCAAGGGAAGACGTCTAGTTTTTTAGGATATGTGCAGTCGCCCACACATCTCTTCAGCCTTATATACTGAACCAGACTTCAAGGCCGGTGTCTTATTTTTATTTTAGCTTTGGCTTGTTAATACCTTCAGCGTAAAGGCAGTGGAAGGTATTTGACCTAGTATAATGACATGTTCTGAACCAGCAAAGAGTGAAGCACTTTTGTCACAGATCTACACAGCTTATGACCATGGCTTATGCAATTACGTTCATAAAATGACAAAAACAAATATTGCAATGTGCAGAAAGCATTCTGCTTGGTGGTGACGTAGCGCTGAAAGTAAGAGATTGCTTTATTTGGGCCAGTCTTCCAATCAGTGAGCTTCACGTGTCACGATAGCTTTGCGTATTTGAAAAAGCATTGACGAGCGCATCAGTTCTTTCTTCAGGTTTAAAACTCTTGAACGAAATTTAACTGTCTTCTTAATAATTAACCACACGTTCTTTCCGTACACAGTCCTACTTATCTTCTTTTTTGGAGGTAGAATGGCGATACCTGTATACAGGCGCGTTGAACAAAAATAAAGAATAAACATCGTTATTCAGCGCTTCCTTCGCACAGTAATTCCCTTAGTTCCCTGCCTGTGTATTTCTGTGTTTCAGCACTGAAATATAAAATCAGGTGCTCGACAAAAACCAGTTTGCTGAGTCTGCGCAGGTGCTTGTGCTGCACATTGAGAAGCCATGCAGCATAAATCAGAAGTAATACACAATTTGACGCTCTTCAGGACAGAGCGGTACTAACTTGCCGTACGAAAACCTATACATTTTGTACATTGTCATGCACCGCGTACCCAACAATGACAACGAAATACTGCGTCAGTATCTCCCACTTCTTTATATTATATTTAAAGCAGTCGTAAGTATTCATCATCATGGATGAGGTCAAATTTAGCCAAGTTTCTCAGTTTGTTATACCCGTGCTACAATGCGTACTTTATTTCTGTTTCTGTAATCTTGTACACAGTAGCATTTCCATTTGTTTAGTGAGGTTGGGGTATCTGTTTGTGCACTTGTTCTACCTCTACTGTGTTGGTGTATTTTCTGTCGTTAAACTTAGGGCTTGGAAGACCGTCCGGCTTTGTCCTGAGCTCTCTGTCCTGATGCTCCACCACATCTGAGCTGTCAATGAAATTCATTTATCATTTGATAGAATTATTCAGTCCAATCATATGGCTTGGATGGAAGCCACACTTACTCATGTTTGCGGTTCTTAGGTTGAGGCTCGAATCCTTGGGAAGATACGAAAACTGGACAACAGGGGCAGGTCAGCTATGCCGACACCAATGCCGAAGAAGCGCCGCTCACACGACGATCAGGATCTTCGCTGTTGATTCCATATGAAGAAAAAAAAAGCTGTTAAGTTACAGTCACTCCGAGTAGAAATGTCTGAATAACGGAAGCTCAAATCATTATTAGCGACAACGGGAAGTTTCTGTGAATGACAACGTTGACGGAATCTTAGCAGAAGTGTTTCGTTAAATGACAGACGGAACGTTCGGAATACAGTGATGGTTGCTAGTAGCCGAAGCTGCTGAGAAGTATTTGGTTTTACCAATTGACGGAGGTGCTTGAAGTGTGTAGCGTTGGTGTTCCAATCAATGGAATTGCGAAAAGCTCAGCCGCGCTGTTAATCTATGATGTATTAACAAACACACGTTTGTTGGATTCCACATAGACGCCGTTAATTGGAGGTAGTCTTGAGGAGAGAGAGTAAGAAATAGATGAGATCGCGTGTGGCATTCTTTGTTTTGGGATTACTGCTCATTTCTTTTGCCAACACCACAGGAAAAAAATGTGGATATCCGTATCTTTCAGTCCACCTTTATTCAACCGCACCCTCACTTGCAAGAGGCGCGAGATGTAAGCTGCCGCTTAGTTTATTCAGTTACAGTGCGGTCCAGTTTTTTCGCTACACAGCCCAACAAAGTATATATTACTGAACTATAACGCAAACCACTTAAGTGTGTAAAACAAACTCTGACGCGGCGCATGAATTCGCTAGCCATAGCTGTCAAGGGTAGGCCTCAAGATTGCCTTTCCCAGTGAGCTGCGCTACACTGGAACATGTGCGTTCATACAGTCCCGCTTCTAACACGGAGGTGTCATCCGTAATGACTTCGATGGTATTTTCAAATCAGAATACATGTATAACATCATATCGTGCGGGTGAAGCGGCGCATAAAACACCATTGAACAGAACAAAGAGGAGAGTACACAAAGAAACACAACACTCAGTTGCTTGTGTTCTCTGCGCTTTGTCTTGTTCTGTGCGCAGCTTCCCCCACATGGTATGATAATTATTATGCAACTCACCCTACTTGACACGTCGCTGAAATACATATACATGTGTCGTGCATGAAACAAACACCTCAGTGACAGGACGTGTCCTTGAGACTGGCCTGACTATAGTATCTTAGAGACGCGTGTCCCATTTTGCGGCTTTCTTCGAAGACGCAAGCCATTCCGTGTTTTTTTCCTATTTCTTTTCTTATCACGCATGTGAACAAAAAAAGCCACAGGCCTGCGCGGCACATGTGGCACAGTCACAGCGTAAGCTGGAGAAGTGGCTCCCTCGGGGCACCATTTTCGGCAGCGCGTCTTCGAGGCATAGTCACTTCGCAACATTTTCAAAAGAAAGACCTTAACTGTCCGCCCGGCGTCAAAACCGAGCTGCGGCTTGTCCCACCCTCTGCACAGCGGTATTCTGAGCCCTCTGCTGCCTGGTTGCAGCTGCGCACGTCGCTCTACGATTCACTTCTTCAGCAGCGGTTTGTACCTTGAGAAGGGGCGGCACAACGTGTACCGAAGAGTGAACACAGACTACGCGGCGCACATGTAACATCCGTTGAACCGTGGCGCAATACGACGCTGTTGATGGCAATCATTATGGCTCATTGGCACCCGGTGCGGTGACAAATAGTCACCTTGCCTGCTTGAGTTACCAATGTCCAGCTTACACGCAGGAAGCAACTGATACATGCAACTGCTACATGTGGGGACACCTGGTGAATTACAACGCAACTGCAATGCAAAGCTTGCACGTGTGGATGCTATGGGGCGCACAGGTCACATCGCCTGTCTCCTCGCCCACTAGGATGCGCTGATAGCGTATCTTTCAGGTGCAAGCTAGCAAGCGCTGGCGTAGCTTAGTGGTGGAGAGGCTCATCCTCGCACAGAGGTCCCGGGTTCGATCCCGGCGCGACCTGGGTATTTTTTTAAAACTCCTTCCTTGCTCTAGCTGCCACGGACACCGGTGGTGAGGGACAACATCGCTAACCTAAACGAATATTGAAATGAACCCATAACAGCTCACGCGGTAAAATATACGTAGATCTTTGCCCCTAATATGTGTAGACACATCTGAGATGTTCGCTACGATGTTTCGAGGGAACAACATGCCCACCTTGTTTACTTCAGGGCTAATTCATAAAATATCACCTTAAAACTATCAAGCAACCGCCAGGTTGAGACAAGTTGTACATGGCCACATCCGCGCAAAGTATCAGCTTGCTGTTGAGCAGTAATACACTTAATAAAGCGCGTATATATATATATATATATATATATATATATATATATATATATATATATATATATATATATATATATATATATATGAATAATATTGGAATGCGAAATCGACTAATTATCAAGAAATATGCAAGTTACGTTTTTAACTAGTCACCTTATGGCACATATCGCCATATGCAAATTCTAGCCGGGCATGTTGCAGGGTGGATTCACTTGGAACGACTTCTCATAAGCACACCCGACTCGAGATATCAATTCCCCAACTTTGTGAAAAAATACATTGGCGGTCCGGTTAATTTTGTGGTTCAACGCATAAAAAGACCTTTTGCTAAGAAATGAAGTCTAACAACAATGCATCTTACCGCAAGCTTGACGGCGCATATCTCGTAAATTGTGCGATCCACACAATTGTTTTTATGGGATATGTCTTGCAGTCTCACGTGCTAGAATTTGTAAATTGCAATACGTGCTTCAAGGTAATTAGTAAGAAACTGAATTAGTGAATTTTTGGAAATTAGTCGATTATGCACTTCGGTTTGTTTGGCAAGTAATGCCCGCCTCTTTGAAGCAGACCAGCTCATGGACTGGGATTGTGCTGTCTGCCACAGGCAATTTAAAAAAAAAATATTGCTTAAAGTCGTCCCTGAGAGGCTCCCGGTATATCGTATGCCGCGGCGGCAAACACACTTGCAAATGTGAACATCCCAATGAACGGCGCGTTCTTCCACCTCGTGCATTCCGCGTGCGCTTTTACCACTAGTGTGGACGGACCTTCCATTATTCGGAGAGGGCAACCAATGCCGAAATTTGAGCCTTGCGCCTCAGATACACTGATGTACACTGATGTATACAGACCGCCCTACCGCTTTGTATACATCAGTGTATTTATATGGTGAAATTAACTTCCTCTTCTTCTTCTTAAATAAAAGATCCTTGGGCTGGAAATCCTATCTTAAATAGTGCGTATGCCCGCGTTGGGAATACAATCTCGGCGTACGTACCGCAAACCTAGGACGTGAATTCTTTCCAAGTTTGCTCGATGAACTCAACACGACAAAAGTTATCTGTAGGTGCCGGGCATCGCTCTTGGGCCATAACCTACGGCAGCCTGCCAACGGTTGAAGTATCGCGACTGCAGCAAGGCCTGCCACTTATGGTTGACTACTACCTTGCACTTGTGAGAGAATTCTCACTCGCCTCTGTGGTTGTGTGGCAATGTCGCTCTGCTGCTCATGACCAGATAAGAAGGACATGGGGCACGTGACGAACATAAGGCCCTCTTTCATTTGTAAACAGACTGGCACTGTAATTGAGTGGGCATCGGCGTTCAAAAAGTCGCGTCTCTTCGGATAAACGTACGTATGGCTGACGATTTTATTAATACTACCAAAATACTTATTGATGATGATTTCGGCCTCTTCCAGTTCCGTGGTTCAGTCAACCGCAAAAGCTTATAGACCACGGCATCTCAGAAAACGTTCGATTTCTGAGCACCCTTTAACAGTAGTCAGTAAAACCGAACATGACAATGTTCACAGATACTGGGAGAGGCTGTAAATGGGAATACTAGGCTGCGTTCTGAGGCTGCGCTTATATTCTGCTTTTTTTCCAGATCTCGTGTTCCGTAAAATATTGTGGCTGGCTGTACAATACTCGAGTTTCGTGGACAGACTGCTAATTTCAGTATCCGACAAATTGTGGCACCAGAATCATCCCATAATTTATGGTTGCGAAACCACGTCGCCGAAATTTCTAGAAAATCTCTTTTAGTGTGTCGTTTTCATACACCAGTAAAAGCCTAACTGTTAGCAACTATTTTCAGGGAGATTCAACTTTCTGACCTCGGTTACGCAGCACCAAGCACACGCCCTCTGAACAAGCTGCCAGGAGCCTCCAGGTCCAATTTTACCTCATCTGTTGATCGGTGCCGTGGCCAGAAAACGCTTTCCAGGGAATTGAATGCTTCAGTTCCGCAAATAAAATGCTTTTGCTGACCAATACACCCAAATTTACAAGTCGCGAACAGCCAGAAGTTGCGCTACTACCTTAGACTATTCGTTGTGAATGTGCGGCAAGGATTGACGAGAAGAAACTTTCATACGAACCCAGCTGTTCTTGTACAGCGTAACTGTTTCTATTCTCGGACGCTACGCCTACGTTTCTGTAGAGGATGAATTTGAATATCCTAGTAACGCTTATATTTAGGTGCACGTTAAAGAACCTCGATTGGTCAAAGTGAATCTGTAGCGCTCCCGCAGCGGCATGAGCCATACCTAACACGTTGCTTGGGGACACTAAATGCCAAGATTTGACTGGATTTCGCGAAGCTAATGAAAAATACCGGGATTCTACGCGCGAACGCCACCGTCTCATTATGAGGCGCGCACCGTGCATAGCGAGATAATCCGGCACGATTTTAACCACCTGGAGTTTTAAAACGTACCGCCAAACATAAACACAGGAGTGCGTTTGCATTCCACACTCCTCCCAGTGCGAACGCCGGGTCCTAAAGTGAACGCATGGCATCGAGCAACAGCGACGCAAAGCGATGTCCACTGAGAACAAGGTCCGTGAAGGTTTTCATTATTCTAGTCATTCTTCCATGACGATTAAGTTTTGTCGACGTGACGGGGGTGTGCACTTTCTCGTGAAAAAGGGGAATACGTATAAACAGGTGCATGCATGAGCCACAAAGCAAGAAATTTGTAAAGGCTCTGCGTCACGTCGTTATCCTGCCACGGCTGCGGGTGACACTAAGCGGCGATGGCGATATTTTCGGTTGTGAAGGGTAGCGCTTTGGAGGTTGCAGATAGCAAACAACTTTTTTATTTCATATGCTGTGAGTTATACTGAACCGTGCTGGCAACTAATTCAATCAGCCACAGATGCAACATAGTCGGCTTTGTACTTATAGCTCTAGCGGATCGGTTACAGGCTTGGAGAACTGCCGAGTCTCGTCTTGCGTTGCAGTACCTAACTTCAGGGGCTATCCCGGACGTAATTTTATCCACAACCTTCTTAATAAAATGAAGTCGTTAAGCTAGCAAAAGTGGGCTGATGTCAACAAATTATTACGGGGCTGAGGATTGGCACCTGTATGCACTGTGAGCTGCGACGTTCAAGTGGCCGCTGAAACAGATCGGTGCAGTTAAGGTGCGGCCGTGTGAACACAATACAAATACATGCAACGGACAACGCAGGGTCGTACGACTTGCGTGCATTTTCGCGAGGATAGATGGCGATAAAGGCGTCAATACAGTACTCACTCAACTATTTACCGAACGACTGCTTTGGGGACGTCGGCTGGGCGGGTGGGTCTAGGCCAGGAAGTCGAACAGCCAGCTGGGATAAGCGCGAGATTTGTGAGCGCCTGCGCACGTAACTCAACAGCTTGGGAGAGAGGATGATGATGACATCCTGGAATGACACGTACCCACAGCGCGAGATTGGCGAAGAGCGTGCGGTATAAGAATGTCAAGTCAGGTAGGGAAAGAGGGAGGAAAACTACTGCAACGAATAAAGGCGGAAATGATTGAAACTTTCCATTATTTATTATCAATATTTAGTTAACAGTAGAAAAAAAAAACAGAAAGAGAAGAACATAGTCTTTGCAATCGGTCTATTGTATAGAAGAAAAGAAAGAATTCCAAGGTAAAAAAAAAACAGAAAACAAATATACATGATTACTTGAAGGCAGGTGAAATAAGACCCCTAATTCTTGCGGGATTGTATGAAAAAAATCAAAAGCAAGAGGTAATGTCGGATAAGCTCAGCAATAACTTTTGAAGCGAAGCGAAATTGCTCACCAAATGGCATGCACCACTGTGGCTAACCCCAATAGCGGACACCTTGGGAAAATCTGTAATTCGATTGAGTGCGTGCCTATCTTGCTTGTCTTATTCAATGGAAAGGCATTATCACGCGATCAGTAAGGAATTCGTTAGGCGGTGATGCCGATACAAACGCAAGCATTTGGTTTTCGCACGTCTTACCTTGTCAATGGATCGAGAGAGACAACGAAGAAAACACGGATAGTTGAGCCTGGGGGGCACCGGGTAAGCGACTTCACGCGTGTAGAATGAAACGGGGAGACAAAAAGAAAGACAATACGGACAGTCTTTCTGCGCGCACCCACAGATCAAAGGCAAACGCTGCCATAAGAATGCTCGTGGAATGATTTGTTCTTGTTGTGCCATTTCACTAGGAAACAAGAGCGAATCATTTCACGAACATTCTTACGGCAGCGTTGCCTGTGGAAGCGCGCTGGCGTTTCAGCGGCCTTGCGTACTCACAGAGACCTTCGGCCAAGCTCCCGCGATATTTGCTTCAGAGTGCGGCATGTCCTGTAAATGGTTGAGACTCCCAACCTTTTGGGCCACATTTAAGTTGTTCCCTGACGAGTCAATCAGCGTGGCCGACAAAGTTGCAAAAGCTGAGCTGCTCAATATGACAGCGTGTTGTTCTTTCTTTTGGCGAACGTGACGAAGTTTAAAATTTATTGTGTTCGTGATGACAGAAAATTTAAACAAAATGTGTTATTTGGCTCGGAAGTTGACCCCTTCATCGTGGCGGGATTGAAGAAAACTTTCAGAACAGTTTTCGCTCAGCGATGGCGTGTAGTGGCGTGCATGGTGCCAAATAATAATAAACAGCCGGCGACGCGACATTGAACGCAGTTGCGTATTGTTGAAATAAAACTAGTTATAAATTCAAACAAAGAGACAATATAAGTTCAAGAGATAGCAGCTACCTTTTGTTGTATTTCAACGAGTAGTCCGTAATTTTTCTTTTCGTTTTACGGTATGCACGTTGTACCTGAGTTACCGGTTTATACAGCTGTGGCAGTGGAGCAAGATAAAGCGTCCGGGTACGCGTCCAGAGTAGAAGCCCTGAAGCCACCGTATGATAAGGGCGTCGTTGGGAAAACAAAGGTGGTTTAGGCGATGAATTAGTACCAAAAATATTACGTCAAAAATATTACGATAGTCATCTCACGATGACTATCAGCACTAATGCCAATACCGATCGGGCAATGTAGCGACAGAGCCCATTCTTAAACTGACCTTCATTTATTATGGGTGCTGGTAATTCACGCATTCGTAGCTTAGGCTATGTGCAACGTACTCTGATATCGTCCTACTTCGATGTGGGATATGCTCTCCAAGGTCGCCCACGAGCGCGGCTGCGTGATGACGACTGTATGACGCCGATGCAGTGAGGATAGAATGATGAAGAAGGAATGATATCCATCTAACGACGGAGGTGTATAACGGCGAAAGCACCACGTCAATGAGATGTCGGTGCCTTAGTTATGGCGATGTTCTAACGACGACACCGTGACAACGACGGCTGTATGATGGCAGCTGGACGAAGACTCGAAAATGATGACGATGACTAGACCAAGATACCATGTTGACGAAGGCATGAGAACGGACCCTTGATAGCGTCTGTGTGATGGCGACACAGTGACGACGATGGCAGGATAACAACGACCTAATCGCCATCGAAATGCGATAGCCTGGTAACGACGGAGTAACGAACAAGGAATGGCGTTGATGGATTGACGAAGGTGGTATGACGACGACTGCATAAGACAATGGGATGATGATAGTGACGTGATGACGATGGTGAAACAATAGAGTGATAAAGATGGCATGATGATAACGTTACGACGACGACCGCATAACGAGAGTCACATGTCAAAGTTACAATGATAACAATGGAACGACTCAGGCGGCATGCCGACAACGGTATGAAAAGCGTCATGCGTATGATGACCATTGCGTAACAACGACTGCTTCACGAAACCTGTGTGACTACGATGACGTGACGATCACGGCGTGACGGGAGCCGGATGATGAAGCTGGAGTGATGATCATGGAGCAACTACGACGGCATTATGGCGATGATGGCCTGACAATCGAGGCCTGGTAGCCACTCTCTGACTATGAGGGCGCGAGATGGGCGGCATAATGCCGGTCGAATGACGACAGTGTGATTAAAACACAATGACGAAGAAAAATTTACGTCGGTGGAACGACGAAGGCGGTGTGACGACTAGCTTGCTCAATTTGCAAGATGTGGCAAAACGAAAGCTGCAGTTGTTCGCTATACTCATTCTGATCATTGATTCCTAATTATCCTTATTTTCCAGATTGTTCCAGAAACGGTGCGTTTAAACTTGCGAAGTACGTTTCGATGCAGTTTTATGTAGAATAAAAATAAACAGAAGGACAATTGCAGCATTAAGCGCGTGGAGGTGCGACATTAATTTTAATATGGCTGGCAGACTCATGTCAGTGTCATTGGCACGATTGCCTGCCACACTGCGACAACTTGGTGTCGTCATAGTTTGACAAAAATGCCTGTCGGTGACACGATTTCTCAACTGGTCAGCCGATCTGTGGCATCGAGTATCGACACAATACAGAAGAGCGCAATCGAGCGCTTTTTTCGATTAGCGAAGGCGCTCACTCACTTCTCTTCATTTCACTGCAGCTGCACCGTAGCCCTCATGCTTTGGGCCATATAAGCAGGCAACGAGGCACCATGCATGAGCGGCTCTGGCTTGAGACAGGGCACGTTCTATTCCCGAGTCGGTCGCGCCAAAGTGCGCCGAATGCTGGCCGTTTCACTGGTTGCGCTGTGGTGCTCGGCAGTGGCACTCTGGAGCCTTATATTCAATAATCAACTTTTGGCCGATGAAGCATAACGGCACGGCGCCTGGCGCTCGGTCACGCTACGCCAGTCTCACTCCACGTTTTCACCGGTACCGCTGCTCCGCTGGTACGAGTGGCAGCGCATTAAGCTGTACTATTGCGTTACGCAGAAATTTCGTGACATAAGAAATCTCATCAAGCATAAAACGTGATTTTTGAGGCAGGGACTTATTTGCTTCCATTCGCGTTGCCTTCGATCGGTGGCCTATAGGGTTTTGTGCGTCGCGGTCCTGTTTAGTACTCTGCCAATCGCAACAAGATCACATACATTGTGGCGAGGTTATACGTCGAATATTCAAATAACATTGACTACGTATCGGCGTGACAAAGTTTAGCTTTTTTATGTGGCGCGGTGTTATGTTTTCGGCTTCAGTACATTTATTTATCACTTTCATTGGTAGAGGGTTAAACAGTAAACAATGTTTCAAATTTGTTTATTGCGCATGTTTCCTTGTTCAGCTGCACATTTCACTGCTGTACACTGGGTAAATGTGCTCGTCGTTGCATTTGCTTTTGAGAAACTCAGTGCAGCTCATCCAGTTTTTTGAAAGCTCAATGTCATGCGAAGTTGCACCCAGTGGTACTCTAATCCACAATTCACAGTGTGGCTTGCGCTCGGTGTTTTCCTTGTGAGTTGGATCTGAAGTAAAAAAAAAAGAGACAGTAATTCTAAAGTTAAGTAATATCCTCATAAACAGGTAATTCTGGCACCACTGATTGTCGGCGGAAATGTAATTTACTACAGAGCCTAGGTTTCACACATTATACTATTGGGTTGTTTATCACCAAAATAATATTTCATTGTTTATATACATCTTGGCACCTAAATGAAGCCGCTCTCTTAACGAACAAGAATACAGAACATTGAACACATTTATACACAAATGCATCATCATCATCACTATCATCATCAGCCTCTGTCATCTCCGCTGCAGGATGAAGGCCTCACCCTGCGATCTCCAATTACCTCCGTCCTGCGCGAACCGATACCACCTAGCAACCGCGACTTTCCTAATTTCATTGCCCCACCTAGTCTTCTGCCGTCCTCGATGGCGCTTACCTTCTCTAATGCAGTTTATAAGTAATAATAATAATAATAATAATAATAATAATAATAATAATAATAATAATAATAACAATAATAATAATAATGATCTTTATTAAGCACCCAAGAAAATCAGTACAGCAAAACGGGCCCATCTAACCCAATAGTTGCTTGTGTGACGTGGCCCGGCATCGTCAGCTAGGCGATGTGGTTGCAGTATACATGCACAAATTTAAAACCGACAAAGAAAAAGGGAAACAAATGAGCGCGATAAACGGAGATCAGGTTTTCAAGGCATCGGAACAAAAGCATAGAGTAATCATAACCGCCAGAAACAAAAGGAAAATAATTACAAACATCTGTATTACAACATGTGTAATAGACTCTTCAATTTAGACCGAGAGTCCGCAGAAAAATAGTCGTCTGACAAATTATTAAATATCTTGGAGACATACACGCAGCGTCTTGCTGCTCCGTATCTAGTAGATACGCGCGGTACAACGAAGCGCTTTTCTCTGCGCAGCGGTCGCGGGGAGGCGTGCGGTTGCTTAAATTCATCCGTCCAGAAATGGCGCAGCACAACCGTAGAAATGAATAATAATAATAATAATAATAATAATAATAATAATAATAATAATAATAATAATAATAATAATAATAATAATAATAATAATAATAATAATAATTATTATTATTATTATTATTATTATTTATGCACCACAAGAAAAAAATACATAGTAAGCGGGCCTGTCGAAGCCTAAATGGCTTGTGTGACTAGGCCCGGCAGTGCCGGCAACAGCGATGAGGTCAGTGTATGTACATACATGCGTAACCTTAGTGCCGACAAAATATTGTACATAAATGAAAAAATAAATACATGTCAATACAATGTATCGTGAACATATTTTCACGCTTATATAGATGAAAAACAAATTTTTGATACATGGTAGTCCAACATAGTGAAAATTTTTTTTATGCTTACATAGAACAAAAAACAA
Source organism: Dermacentor andersoni (assembly GCF_023375885.2). Taxonomy (NCBI): domain Eukaryota; kingdom Metazoa; phylum Arthropoda; class Arachnida; order Ixodida; family Ixodidae; genus Dermacentor; species Dermacentor andersoni. The sequence goes on along the minus strand of NC_092823.1, from coordinate 63,088,674 downwards.
AAATTAAAAACAAGTTATGGCAACGTAATGAACATTTTTGTTAGCTCATAAAGATATGCAGGTTAATACAACCAAATTACTTCAAACAAACACATACCCATACATAAAAGAAAACTCAAATGGAAGATAACATCTTCTTTAAAACCTTTTTTGATTGAACCGAGAAAAATTCGTCAGGTAGATCATTAAAGATTTTGGGCACATAGACGCATCGCCGTGCCTCGCCATACCGAGTTGATGAACGAGGAACATTGAAACGAATGTTGTCCCTCAAAAGTCGAGGAGCTACATATTTTTCTCGGAATTCGTCGTTCCAAAAATGACGAAGAACAACAGTTTGCTTAAATAAGGACTGAAATGAAGGAAAACCTAACGCGGAAAATGAATTGTCACCTGACATCTGGCCGCAGCCATAGGCAACACTTTTCAATATATTTTTTAGTAAACTGTCAATTCTCGTCTGCCATCTCAATGCGCAGAAAGCGAAAACGGTGATTCCGTATCGCAAGATGCTGTATGCGAGTGCATTCACTATGGTTTTCTTTACCGATAATGGCGTGAAACCTTTTATATTAAAAAGCAACCAAGCGACACTCCTAAGTTTGCCACACAGATATGCCAGATGAAGCTGCCATGACATGCTGCTATCAATAAATAAACCGAGATATTTCACAGTCTACATACTGAACAGGGGTACATGTACATAAAATGCAGTGCTGGTCATGCAAGAATACTGGAATGTTTATTGCTGTGGTCTTTAAGGGATTTCTAAAACATATTAACTGTGTCTTCCTGATATTTACATTAATACAATTTTTCGCAAACCAGTGCATTACACTGTATATTGTATTTTGCAGGGCGCCCACAGCCTTTTCATAATTTATATGCTTTGTTAATATAACCGTATCGTCAGCATACTGATAGATAGTGCCTTTAGAAATTACTAGAGGAAGATCGTTTACGAATATGTTAAATAAAAGAGGTGATAAAATTGAGCCCTGGGGAACACCGGCTGTAAGCCATTGCTTGCTACTGACGGTTTCCTTGTCACCCATAACTATCTGTGACCTACCACACATGTAGTTTCGCAGTACCCTGTGGAATAGTCCTCTGCATCCCATTAAAGTTAATTTCTCTAGTAAAATGTTATGATTAACTGTGTCAAAAGCTTTCGCTATGTCTAGAAATTGCGCACAGGTGAATAAGTTGTTTTCCAATGCAGAATATACTTCATCTGAGAATTCTTCCAATAGGACTGTAGTACCTCGATTCACAACAAAACCAAACTGTCTGGGCGATAAAATCGAAAACTTCATTAAGAAAGACATCATGCATTCGTAAAGGAATTTTTCTAGTATTTGGGAAAGTACCGGCAAAATTGAGATTGGCCGATAGTTTTCAATGTTATCTTTCCTGCCTCCTTTATATAGTGGCTTAACTATAGCCGTTTTCAGAGTCTCGGGAATTACTGCAGTTTCTAAAAAGCCATTGATTAAAAAAAGCAAGATGTTGGCAAGCACATCGAAGTTTCTTCGCAGAGTGCCTACAGATATGCCATCTATTCCTGGTGGTTTATTTTGCCGAAAACTAAAAAGAATCCTTTTCAGGTCAGGTGTTGATAAGCTAGGCAAGAAAGCGGATGCCGACACAGATTCCTTCAACGTGCAATTATTTTCCTCTTGGGATAAAGTGTTTTCAGAAGCACGCGAAAAAAAGCGGTTGAATGCGTTAACTACCACTATTTTGTCATCTAGAAATGTGTCAATGGGATTAGAAGGCACGTCACTTCCTCTCCTAAGATTATTTATTATAGACCACGTTTTCGCGGGACTTTTGCGCGACTACTACTACTACTACTACTACTACTACTACTACTAATAATAATAATAATAATAATAATAATATTGTTACGTGTGGAAAGACACAGACGAGAGATGCTATTTACACGCTGTTTACACTGGAGCCAGGTAGCCAGGCTGACACTCGCTCGTGCCGAGGGCACCGACCAACTTCTTCGTCGTTCTCGCGGCTGCTCGTCTCTCGCGGAATCATATCGTAATATTACCCCCCGGCGGCAAAAAGCACCGTCACGGTGCTGTTAAATATCCAAGGGGCATGGAGAGTTGTAGGGCTTGAGTCGGGCAACGTGGACAATGTCACTGGTTGTCACAGCGGAGGACGTCGTGGGCGTGGCTAGCACGATTTCATAGGTGACATCGGTCACTTTGCGTATCACGCGATATGGGACTGTGTAACAGAAAAGCAGTTTTTCACAAAGGCCGACTTTACGCGATGGGGACCAAAGCAACACGAGGGCTCCGGGCACAAAATGGACATCACGGTGACGGAGGTCGTAGCGTTGTTTCTGCTTGTCTTGAGACACTTGTAGACGAGCGCGCGCAAGTTGGCGAATATGGTCAGCATGGGCGATTGCATCACGGGCATAATCGCTAGTTGAAGCTGTGGCGGACGGAAGCACAGTGTCCAGTGGTAGCGTCGGTTCGCGGCCATACAAGAGGTAAAACGGGGAAAAGCCAGCAGTTTCGAGACGGGAAGAGTTATATGCAAAGGTAATGTAAGGTAGAGCCAGGTCCCAGTCACGGTGGTCGTCTGAAACGTATTTGGATAGCATGTCTGTAAGGGTGCGGTTCAAACGCTCAGTGAGGCCGTTCGTTTGGGGGTGGTAGGAGGTGGTAAACTTATGCTGTATTGAGCAGGCACGCATCATGTCGTCAATGACTTTGGCCAAAAAGGTGCGGCCGTGGTCTGTAAGCAATTGACGCGGAGCACCATGCATCAATATAATATCATGTAGCAGGAAGTCCGCAACATCAGTTGCACAACTGGTCGGAAGAGCACAGGTTACGGCGTAGCGGGTCGCGTAGTCCACCGCGACTGCAACCCACCTGTTTCCTGATGTCGATTCAGGAAATGGGCCTAGAAGGTCCAAGCCGACACGATGGAAGGGCTCGGCAGGGATGTCGAGCGGCTGCAGGTAACCAGCGCGGAGCTGGGAAGGCTTCTTGCGTCGTTGGCAAAGTTCACAAGCGGCGACGTAACGTCGTACGGAACGGGCAAGGCCCGGCCAGAAAAAACGGCGACGTACACGGTCATAGGTTCGAGATACGCCGAGGTGTCCTGCCGTTGGTGCGTCGTGAAGCTCTTCTAGAACGGTGGAGCGGACGTGTTTAGGTACTACAAGCAGGAACTCAGACCCGTCTGGATGAAGGTTACGACGGTACAGAGTACCGTCGCGGAGGACGAAGAGGCGTAGAGTAGCATCAGCCGGAGAGTGTTCAAAACGGTCGATGAGTGCTCTGATGTAGGCGTCACGGCGTTGCTCGTCGGCGAAATGAAGCAGCTGGGATACCGAGAATACGCAAGAAGCACTGGCAATATTGGAGGAGTCAGAGTCGTCAACAGGGTAACGCGACAAACTGTCAGCGTCTTGGTGCAGGCGGCCAGACTTGTACACCACGGAATATGAAAATTCCTGTAGCCTCAAAGCCCATCGACCAAGCCGGCCTGTAGGATCTTTGAGCGATGAGAGCCAGCAAAGAGCATGATGGTCAGTGACTACGGAAAAAGGGTGACCGTAAAGGTAAGGACGGAACTTTGCAACCGCCCAGACAACAGCAAGGCATTCGCGTTCCGTAATGGAATAGTTGCGCTCCGATGGTGCTAGGAGGCGGCTCGCATAAGCAATAACGCGATCCTTGCCATGCTGACGCTGGGCTAAGACGGCACCGACGCCATGACCGCTGGCATCTGTACGTAATTCTGTAGGGGCATCAGGGTCGAAGTGGGCGAGAATGGGTGGTAAGGTTAGAAGAGTGACGAGACGAGAGAAGGCGGCGGCTTCTGCAGTACCCCACGAGAAATGTACGCCTTTCTTCAAAAGATTAGTTAGGGGCCTAGCAATTGTCGCAAAATCTGGAACAAAAACGACGAAAGTACGAGCACAGCCCTACAAAACTTCGAACGTCTGCGGCTGTCTTCGGAACCGGAAACTCTCGGACAGTGCGAGTTTTGTCGGGGTCAGGCTGTACTCCGGAAGCGTCAACTAGATGGCCCAGAAGAGTAAGTTGTCGGTGGCCAAAACGACATTTCGATGAGTTAAGTTGCAGCTTCGCCTTTCGAAATACATCAAGTATAGTTGTGAGACGCTCAAGGTGAGTGTCGAACGTTGGCGAGAAGACGATGACGTCGTCGAGGTAGCAGAGGCATGTGGACCATTTGAAACCTTGGAGCAAGGAGTCCATCATACGCTCAAAGGTGGCAGGGGCGTTGCATAATCCAAACGGCATTACTTTAAATTGGTATAGGCCATCAGGTGTGATGAACGCGGTTTTTTCTTTGTCCATATCGTCAACAGCAATCTGCCAATATCCCGAACGAAGATCAAAAGACGAGAAATATCTGGAACCGTGCAGGCAATCAAGGGCGTCGTCTATACGTGGGAGCGGGTAGACGTCCTTTTTTGTAATGCTGTTCAGGTGACGGTAATCTACACAGAAGCGCCACGTGCCGTCCTTCTTCTTAACCAACACCACAGGTGACGCCCAGGGACTCGATGAAGGCTCAATGATGTTTTTATCGAGCATTTTGTTCTCTTCATCTTGAATTACTCGGCGTTCCGACACAGAAACTCGATACGGTCGTCGGTGAATAGGCACAGCATCGCCAGTAAGAATGCGATGCTTGACCGCGAGCGTCTGGCCTAAAGGGCGATCGTCAAAGTCGAAAATATCGCGGTAGGACGATAATACTTCGCAAAAGTCTTCAGCCTGCGTAGAGGACAGGTCCGTCGCAACCATTTTCTTTATGTTGGGATCGACGCCCGAGGCTGGTGCGATGGGCATGCTAAGGTCGCGAGAACCATCGGTCGATAACGCTGCCACGTATTGGTCGCCGAGACAATCAATGGTGGCAAGGCAAATACCTTGCGGTAGAATTTGCTTTGCCAATCCAAAGTTACTGACAGGCATGCGAGTGTGGTTCGCAGTAATAGTAACTATACTGTGAGGCACAGTGACGTCATACTGTATTGGGATGTCGGGCAGAGGAGTGACGAGGTACTCGCCATCAGGAACTGGTGGGAAAGACAACAGTTCAATGTAGGCTATGGACTTTGGCGGCAGGCGAAGAAAGCCGGTGGAGCGTAAGCGGCAGTGGGGTTCGTCAGAAGGTTCTGCGAGCATCGGCAACTCGAGGCGAAGGGTACTGGAAGAGCAGTCAATTAGGGCACAATGGGCGGAGAGAAAATCCAGGCCGAGAATAAGGTCGTGGGGGCAATGAGCAATTACAGTGAAGAGTACAGGAGTGTGGCGGCCAGCGATGCTGACACGTGCCGTACACATGCCGATGATAGGCACAGTACCGCCATCCGCAACGCGGACGACGCGTGCCGACGCTGGGGTGAGGAGCTTGTTCAGTCGTCGTCGGAAGGCAGCACTCATAATAGAAAGATGTGCTCCTGTATCGATGAGTGCCGTGACAGGACAGCCGTCAACGTCAACGTCAAGAAGGTTTCGGTTAGTAGGTAACGTGAGCAGAGGATTTGAGGGCAGGGTCGACAACGCAGCTTCACCTCCAGAAGCTGCAGTGCCTAGTTTTCCGGCTGGGTGCGGGAGGCGATAGGCGGCGAAGAAAAGCGGCGGGGTTGGGGCGAACGAGACTGGTGGCGTCGAGGTGAGGGCGAGCGGCTGTAGCGAAAGTTCGGAGCAGGGACATCAGCAGTAGTAGGTTCATGGCGGGTGGCATAGGGTACAGAAGGTCCAAAGGTGCGGGAATAAGTGGGGGCGTAAGTCCGAGGAGGTGGTGGCCATCGGTTGCGGCAGTGACGGGCGACGTGGCCGATGCGACAGCAGTGGAAGCAGATCGGCCTGTCATCAGGTGTACGCCATTCGGACGGGTTGCGGCGAGATGTGGCAGAAAAGGACTGCCGGGGACGAGGAGGACCGCTAGATAACTGGGGAACGCTGGGTCGAGACGTGGAACACACGGTGTTCAGACCCATGTTTTCAAATTCCTGTCTGACGACAGCCTGAATCATCGCAATGGTGGTTGCTGGCGGATCGGGATGCGGCGTGGAGAAGGCTGGCAAAGAGGCGGCCTCGAGTTCGCGGCGAACAATGCGGGTGACGTCGTCACAGGTGGTGGTTTGACGTGGTCGACCCTCACATGTCGAGGTAGCAGCAGTGTTGGGTAGGCGCGCAATGTGGTTTGAGATACGGCGGCTCTTAGCCTGTTCAAGGCGACGGCATTCTTTTATAATGGCATCGATAGTCGACACGTTGCCGAAAACAAGCAAATTGAAAGCGTCGTCGGCGATGCCTTTTAGCACATGTGCCACTTTATCTCCTTCGGACATATGATCGTCAGCTTTACGGCATAGAGCCAAGACGTCGAGGATGTAGGAAACGTATGGCTCTGTAGGTGACTGAACACGAGATGCAAGAGCCTTTCTCGCGGCAGCCTTGCGCGCAATGGGGTCGCCGAACAATTCCCGCAGTTTTTCTTTGAAACTCTCCCAACTGGTTATTTCGTCATCATGTGTTTGGTGCCACACGCGTGGGGTGCCGCCGAGATAAAAGATGACATTGGCGAGCATAATCGTTGGGTCCCACCTGTTATTAGCGCTGGCATGTTCATAGAGCTTGATCCAGTCGTCGACATCCTGTCCCTCCAGGCCAGAGAACACACCTGGGTCACGATGTGGGGCAATACGTGACGACTGGAGCAGTCGGACAAGCCGAAGCCGTTGCGCAGGCGGGTTCGTCACCGGGAGGCATGGTGACAAGCTCGGTGTGCCGATCACTTCGGTGTTTCGTGGTGAGGACGGGGATCGCTGACCTCCACCAGAAATGTTACGTGTGGAAAGACACAGACGAGAGATGCTATTTACACGCTATTTACACTGGAGCCAGGTAGCCAAGCTGACACTCGCTCGTGCCGAGGGCACCGACCAACTTCTTCGTCGTTCTCGCGGCTGCTCGTCTCTCGCGGAATCATATCGTAATAATAATATTATTATTATTATTAATAATAATAATAATAATAATAATAATATATTGTTAATGGAATACTAATACACAATTGAACAATTGATGATTTAACCTGCCCATTAACAACTAAAAGGGCTGAATGTTGCCGCATGCGTGAAAGGTAAAAAATTTATCACACAAACAGCAATACAGGGAAGAAATATCTGAAAGAAAAACGGCAATTCTGAAAATGAACAGTTTAAAATAAAAAGCAGCCATGGTAAATTCACAAATGAAAGAAGAAGCAAAACACGAAGAATGCGTGAGAGTCAAAATAAGTTATTCAATCCAGTCTTTATATTCTGCGCCCTACAAAAAACCCGAGTTTTCAATACTCGCGCACAGGTAATTTAGCGAAAACACATACTACCGCTTAAAAAAGATATAAAGGCAAAAGGAAAAGATAGATGCGAAGCAAAGTCATTTAGGCTTAATCATGGCACACAACCACCGACGTATACAGTTGTTGAAACAAATTCTCAGCTATCCATAAACCAAAGGTAATCCGAGTATCAATAGAAAATTAGTGAGCATGTGCAATGAAGAAAACTGAAGTGCTAAAGATACAAATGTAAGGGAAATTGAACGAAAGATAGGATATGTTTCCCGTAAAATACACGTTATTTGCAATATACCAAGATGTTTAGGTGTACGAGGAGAAATAAATAGAAGCTAAAACATTTGCCATATCGCAAGGCAAGTTGAAACAAGGCGGAAGACAATGCGAAGCTGTGAAAATAACTGCGAGAGCAACTCACGAAATGTACCAAGATCAGCTAAATACTTATTGTAGAGTTTTTGAATTTTACACACAGTAGGATATTTCCTCCAACAAGCAGGAATGGAGAATGGTCACTGTGCGCGTATGACTATCAATTCGTGTTTCCGTGCAGAAGCTTATGCAAAAAGAAAAAAAGGCTGTGCGAATACCACGGCAGGTGAAAGACGGTAGTAAGAATAAAGTTGAAGCAGCTACAAGGTTATCCAATGCCAGAGTAATAACAATGGCAGCAAATTGCTACGGCGTTTTGGGAACTCTTTCAATTCTATCACCGTAGCATCGCTGTTACATCATTCTCCACCACCGATGCATATTCAAGTTCGGGGAGACATATCGACCGATACAGAATTAAGAAATGGGTCAGTGATATTAATTTCGGTGAGAGGCGGCAAGCAAAAGAGAGCGCAAACCACGCCTAGCATTGAGTTCAGTATGAGATGAAAAGCTTGACGAGTCAATAATAGTAGACCAAAACTTACCTCAACAACCCTACTCAGCGAAAAATAATCGAAATGACGAGAAAAGAGAGTGCTTTTGGTAATGCGAGTAAAAGTACTAGGTTTTGGTCTTGAAAGCGTTCAGGGTGCGACCATCCTTATTGCACCATTGTGCAAACGATAACAAGGCGGACTAAGAAATTTGACAGTCATGAATGCTGTGGATACATTTGAAAATCTTGGTGTCATAGTATATTGAAGAAATTAGAACTTCCGGACAACGGATGAAACATTATTGACAAATACCATCGAGCTAATGCTTCTTTCTAATGAGTGCGGGTCAAAGCTTTTTGCTTCTGCAATTTCTCTTCAGCTTAATACTGTGCTAGGACTTTTCGAGTAGCATCTGAAAGATGTCACCATTGATACCGTGAATATGTGTTGAAATTAAACTACATCTGTCATGAAAGCGTCGGTAGACTGAAAGAGGCGGAGGTTATTGTCGGTGCATATCCTAAATGTTTCAAAAGGATGTTCGCTCGGCGTTTAAATAATCAACAGTGTGTAACATCAGGGTAGAAGGACAATAGAAGGCATTTGTAGCGGCACGAATATCGCCCCCAGAGCCGGTCAAGGATAAGACAGCCCACGTGCACGTATCGGGTCAATAGAACACGCCAGTGCCACCATCTGGGTGCTTGGATACGGTGTCGACGTTCTGGGCCTACCTGGTTCTTAGACGGATCGTTGCCCTGTGATTCTGCGAACCGTTTCTCTGGAGAAGCCCCTTCCTGGTGTCTTGGTGTACCCTCTCAGGGAGCGTGGATTGATATCGAGTGGTGATTGACTTAAGCAATCACCGCCCGATATCGCATTACACGAGCATCGGACGCGTAATGCCAAGACGTGGGACCGTTCCCCACTCGCCGCAAGTTGTTTTTTCATCGACTTTCATTGCCATTAGCTTATCGTTTCTTTATTCACTTATTAAGTACAAGGAATTTCCCTTATGTTTTCCTTGGTGCCTTTGTCGGCTTGTCATGATATGTAGAGAAACATGCAGTACAACTACTGCTTATATCTGTGAAACCGTACTGCCCACGCACCTTTTATTAGTACCGATGTGTGGAGGAAATAACTCATTACGCCACCATTAATGTTTTGGGTGCACAGAGTGCATCGGGGCCACTAACGCATGACGCAATCACAGTTAAAATTAGCCTCTCGTTGAGTGTTTATAGAGGCATATCTTGGCAGTATAGTTGTCGATCCGAGCGGAATAGGTCGCGCGTAAGACAGCTTACTCATCAATCGCACTGGGGAACTGAGGAGATTGCGTGACCATTTGCGACTTGCGACCAAAACGCGAGTGAAGGCGACCGATGCTCACGCCGGCGAGCGCGACCGGCCAGTCGGCATCCTCCCACAATTGCGTCACCACTTAAAATAAGTATCACCGTATACAGACGTCCTGTTCCCGTGCGTCTGATTGGTTCAGCAGTCTTGGAACTGCGGCCACGCGATTGAGGAATGCAGCAGCGAGCGACTGAACCGATATGGTCGCTTTTGGAGCAACTTTCGCGCCTGGTCACTTTGCGGCCAACTTGGCCGCGCGACTGCTATCAATCGCCGTTGTGGATAAGTCTTTACTTAGTCATAACAGGCGCAATTCATCAAACTAGGACCTGTGTTTATCAAGATTTATAAAGCTAAGAAGTGGGCAATCGTTTGCAGAAATTCGACGGTCTCTCTGCTATGGCACGACCACATTCCGCACGTAAGGGTTCTGAAATGGCCTGCAGAATCCGTGCGGAGAGAAAGAGGAATGCCAATCACAGCCCACAACCTTGGCCTACGGCGGGTACATTATGCTTAGAGAGCGAGCATAATTACAAAATTACACAACGGGGCCGCCAGCATCGGGATCATAAGTTAGACATGTAAACTTGTTGGTGAATGAAAAGATGTCACTTTTGTATTTGATTACGTTGTTTCTGTGCTCTCGTGCCCACACACACTGAGCAGCTTGCGACTGACGTTTCACGTGACCGGCTGTGGCTGCGTCCACGAATTAGCCTGCCCTGCAAATTCTTGATAAATTTAACGTAATATAATATAGAAGTCTCAACGTTGGTCTAAAGTACATTTTTTCGTCATCAAGTGAGAAGTATGAATTATTAGCTGCGAACACACAGTCGCAAGATCACCGGCATAATCGGCCCTTGCTGGTAGACGATGGGCGCAATGACGTAAATCTATTCCAATATCTTTCTATTCTATTTCGTTCGCTAGCTCTCCGCGATCGGTGATACATTTGTGGAGCCGCGCCCACATCATCTGTCTGTCATTAGACGTCACGAAATCTGCTAAATAACCCTCCGGCAAGTTAATGTGCGCGCAGTAATTTTTTTAACGATTACACGGGACAACAGGAAAATATTATTTGAGATTCCACACCCTTGTTCCTATCAACCTTAGGAATTGACGAAAATGGTTTCGGCGCACCACCATTATACCTTTCTCTCGCGTGAACTCATAAAAACTAGAAGCGCGACACGTAAAAGTGACATTCGCGCACTAAAAATGCCGAACAAACGAACTTTTTACTATCAATGGCCGTAGAATGCCGCATTCTATAATAGAAGTTTGCTGTCCACTGATCGCTTCGGTGCTGTGTAGTCTGAGCTGACAACGATAATTGACTTTTTTGTGCAAATAAAACTTTTCGTTGACTGTTTGCAAGCTCCCCTTTCAGGAGGTATATCACACTTTTCTGCCAAATGTTGTTAGATCATTCGTTTTCGTGGGCTTTTAACAACCCATTCCACGACGCCTTCAATCGTCGACCAGTCACCGCCAGCTAAGCCATGGCAGTCGGACCAATGCCAAACGCCGTATGCACTCTTCTCCCCCATTTCTATACTTTCATTGCGCTAACTCGCCCATACCAAAATCCTTTTGTGTTCTGCGAGCTCGTCGCCTCTGGACAGCCATTTAGTTAATAAAAAAAAGGTCTCCAATCCACCCTGTGCAGTTACTTGGACAGCGAAGCTGTGAACAATACTAGAACGATTACCCATTGCGACGTAGGTTGAAATTATTCGCGTGGCGACATTCACGGGTACGCTACTTAATTATTAGCCTAAGACGTTTAAACGGCCTGCGACCTTGCTTGCGCCGCTACTTCGCGCACCCACAAAGAATGAATGAGACAGAAGAGAAATTCGCCGCGCCTCTTATGCACGCTGCTCTTCAGGAGTCCTTTCTATACGTGGCTTTCCTATAGCACTGTTCCAACACAAATCAGTTCGCAGGCGCGTTCTTCTTTTAACTACGAAGTGTATTTAGGTCACTCCCTACTTCGTATGCTGCAATCAAGCTGCCGTCGCCGTGGCAGCTTGCGCAGCACTAATGTGTACCGGGAAATGTATGCGATGAACGCTTCGTGCTTCACTTTGCATGCAGGCGCAAGAGTGCCTTATTGTCAGTTATGTGGTTCGGATGCTTGTTTTCAGCTTGTTCTTCATTGAAATGTGTGGTGCTCTGTTTGTTGTATGCGTGATTACAAACAATGTATGCACTGTTTGCGTAACATTGCTGAGTGCATGTAGCCTCTGCTTTACGGGGGTATGAGCCATTGCGTTTGGGGGCATAAGCCACACATGGTGATAGTTTTCTATCGAAGTTAAGCCACGAAGCAATCCAGTTATCATAGCCATAGACAACTTCGCTGTAAAACCTGCCACGGCAGACAATGCTTTTCACTTTTTCACCAAGCCAAAGTTACTTCGTGTGATCGCAAGGAGAGTTTAAATGGGGTTTTGGAAACAACGTAGGAGGTTAGAGCTGATGCTTCCACTAGTGGTTACGTTATTTCAAATTCAGAAGATTGGAATACGGCCAGAATAGAACAACTCTGCGGCAAAGTGCCCATTGGTGAATTACAATACTGCCTGCCGATACGTTCCTCATTCCTGCTGTATTGGAGTTGTGTACGGTCTGCATCTGCTATTCAGAGCAGTGAAGTGTGCTGGTAACGTTCATATTTAAATAAAAGTTTACTCTTTTCGAAGTGCAAGAGCAATTATCAAGTTTAATTGCTTCAGAAGCTTCACGTGTTAACAACTTATGATTTGCAAGCATAAGTAGATATTTGCCGTCCAGAATTTTCAGCGCAGAGACCATTGATAATTTAGCAGTAATTATTGCCTCTTAGATGTGAGAAATAATTACACAAAAGCTATTCGTTTATTATTGCTCAAATTCTAGCAGACTTACCACAGCATACAACGAAAAAATGCGGCCTAATTTGAAACTTACCAGCTTCACTGGAGGTCCCACACATGACTTTTACAACGGAACAATTTTGGTCACAGTACCAAAATATCCAATCGGGGGGCTCGAGGTGATATCCAAATGCCTCTACATAGATGAATTTATACAGAATAGACTTATTATGCACATATTAACATAAATTTCTCTATAGGCATGTCAAAGACGGATAATCAAAGCTTTCCGTAAACAGAGAATGACACATGAAATTTCTGCTTTGAGTAGATGCACTTTCTATAAGAACAGTGGTAACTCAAGGGCTGAGTTGCAATACAAACGCACACATAGGTTTCGTACACAGGCCAATGCTAAAGATTATTACAGATATTTATAGTCGAATTCTGTGTCTCATTCTCACCCGTTCGTTATCACTTGGTGAACTACCTAAGGACAGGAAGACGATAGCTAATGTCATTCCCCTTTTGTATCTGGTGACAGGCATTCACCTGATAATTATTGACCTTTTTTCACTAACAGGCATATGCTGCAAACTACTTGAGCAGGTTATGGCTTTCTATATATACTCTCACCTTGAATCAAGCAACTATTTCTTATTTAATCAGCACGGTCACAGCAAACGCTAAGCATGCGACTCACAGGTAGTTGAATGAACGATATTCCTTCACTTTAAGATGAGCACAATGACCAGATTGACTGCCTCTTTCTTGATTTCTGTAAAGCTTTCGAGGCTGTACCTCATTGCCATTTAATTTAATGTGTTCTGCCCGTTGTTTAGATTCATTACCACTATCTTGGTTTGTGAATTCCTGTCTATGCGTCAGCAAATTACAGTATAGCTTGTTCTAAAGCTCCTAAAGCCCTCGGTTACCTGCGTATAAACTTGCGCAACACACCTTCTAATATACGAAAATAAGCATATTTAACGTAGGTTCGTCCGCAACTAAAATCTGCTTCATTCACATGGTCACCATATCAGAAGTACCTTATCAGCATGTTGCAATCTGTTGAGAATGGAGTAGCCAGATTCATCTCCCGTAAGTGTGACTATCTTTCTAGCATCACTCGGGTAAAAAGAAAAAGGAAATTTCGTTTCAGTCGTTAGAAACTGGCCGCATGATACCTCTCCTTTGTCTATTTCACAGGTACATTCATGTCAATACGTCTCATAGTCTGCCAATTCATGCACCTGTGCGCACGTCACGGCGGCTTCACAAAACGCTCAGTTTCATGCGCATACATGATCAAACTCAGGCATTTCACTCATCATCACTGCCTCGTGCTATTTCACATTGGAACACTCTTGTGGACCACATCTCGTCCACGTCTAACTGCTAAACTTTTTGTGATAACCGGAATACACTCTTTGATAACACTGTATAACGACGTTCTATTATACTAATTGTAACATTTCTCTTGTAACTTTTTTTCTTTGTTCTTGTTTGTGATGCTACATTTTTTTTTCCTTTTCTGTGCAGACTGTAACCGGTCTTACTCAATACCTTTTAGTGGACCTGTAAGCTATTACGAATAAATCAATACATTTTTCGAAAAGAAACGACCGCGCCGACACAGAGGATTTGACACACATTAAATATGAAAAAAATATTTAGTTTAAAGTGCAGTATATGAGCCTGAAAGACACGACCCGGTCTTAGCAGCGTGCCCAATATGTCAGGACAATGAGAAATCTGAGTACGAGACAACGCAACTAGTTTTGCGCCCAACATGCGTCAGATTATCTGGTCGTAGCCTGGCATGCGGTGTTGTTTCTACAAACACTATGCGTCGGTCTGTTGTTAGGTCATTCCCAGTTTAGAATTCTCTTCTCGCTGAACTTGGCATATATTTATTCACTTCGTAAAGGTTTTATCGGAGTCTTTTATCCTCTATTGCCGAGCCGTAAGCGTTCATTCTGTGGCAACTGCGAAGGCTATCAAAAGCGTCGTTCGGAGCGACTAAGAAGGTTTTGTACGAGAGTCAACAATTTAACTATTGTGTATGCGTGGGTCACACCAACTTTATAATGAGGCATTCAATTTATTCAGGCAGAACACATTTCCCGATGAGTGCCAACGGTAATTCTATTAGCATTCAAGCGATGCAGTAATACAGAGTATTGCTGAAGACACGTGTATTGTCAATGTGTTGTAGCCATTCTGGGACTTTCATTGGTTTGGCTGTATGCAACATACATTGCATCCAGTGCCGTCCAATTTTGCTATGAAACTCGCTTGCAAGGCCGGCTGTATACATGCCAACATGAAGAGGAATGTATGACGAAGACGCTGTGATGACGATGGAATACGAAGAAATGTCAAGCATTGAAGAACAAATGCAACCTGATTACCATGGCGTGACATCAACGAAATGATAGTTCTGAAATGATGGCGATGGTATAGGAACCACAGCGCGCCGACGATAGCTTGACGACAAGTGTATGTCGACGAGTGCTTGACGACGATGACGAGATGGCAGCTGAGTCACAAAGACTATGACGGTGATGGTGCGAGAACAACGGTAGGACGATAACCAGTACAGGAACTGTAATAAATAACACTAGAACGGCAATAATGGCGCGAAGACGACGTTATGACAGCGCATACAAGACTACGACTGTCATCACGATTGATTGTGGAAGGCATAATCACGAATGAATATTGACAGCATTATTACGGTAGAACGACGAAAAAGGAGTGATATCAATGGAACATAGAAGGGACACGACGACTACGGCGATAATGGAATAAGGTTTCTGAAGTGATGATTATCGTAAGACCACAGCGTGATAACGACGACTGTGTGACGACAATGGTGGGAAGCCGACAGCACGACGATAGTCGGATAACGAAGTTAGAGTTGCAATGACAAAACGACCACGGCGACGGGGACGATGTTATGACAACTAATACGTGACGACTACCATGTGACGATGTCGCTGTGACGACGATGGCAATACAACGGCATCAAGGTGATAGTAGTGAGACGAGGGGCTGAGGACAACGGTATAATGACAATGTTGTCACGACGACGTTTTGACGACGTTGGCATATCGGGATATAACGACGAAGCTAGAGTGACGACAATAGAACGACCACGATGGCGCGGCAACGACGACCAATGCATGGCTACTGTATGAGGAAGATGGAGTGGCGACGATGGCATGACGCTTTTAGCCCAACTACTATAAAACTTGGGCCTATGAGACTGCGTAACAGGTGGGACGGCGATGGCATCGCGAAAGTCGGTTGACGAAGATAGAATGTGGACAGTGGAAATACCACGGCGGCATCACAATCATGAGCAAATAACTAGTGGCATTAGCTAGCAGACAATTGGTTCCACTGGGAACACGTAAGAAGTAAAATAGGTAGACAGGAATAGATAGGCTCATAGTGCCTAAAATAAGCAAAAAAGTGCTAATTGCATTAAAAATGAGGCTAACAACCGTCGCAAAATAGAGCCCTAGTTGCCTAACACGTCTAGCTTCGCAGTATTTATGGTGCTTTCGCTTTGATCACATCGTACCTAGAACCAGCACATGAGGTGATAAGAATACCCCATCCTAGGCACATCCAGTGAATATGTTTGACACCCTACAGCATCCTTCAAATTGCGGAAAGATATATCCTAAAGAAAGCCTAAATTATGGGGAGCCTGTGCATACATGCATGGTACAATTTTTAGAGACATTGTAAGTGAGCTCCTCTAGTTCAGAACTGTACAAGCAACAATAAATGGAGGGGAATAAATAAAAACTCGCAGTTACACCGGAAATGCGGAGCACCGATTGCGAGAACAAATTAGTAGATATGTGTATGAAGTAAAGACAGCAGTTTTATCGGCCGAATGAACTTGTAAACATTCGCTTACTAACCAAAAGAACAATTATAGAATATGACTCAACGAGGACGTAGAAAGATACAGACACACAGAGACAGCGCTGTGTTTGTGTGTCTTCTTCTTCCTACATCCTTGTTCAGTCGCGCTTACATATTCTATCATGGATTCAAATCGAAAAGCCCGTCAAAGTTCTTGAACTAAATTAACCAGCGTGGTGTCACGCACGCGCTGGTAAGAATGAACACACATTGCTCGATGACAGCGGAAACTGTCTGTCAAAGCACTGGAGTTAGGAATCGCGGCAGCCGCCGGGAGCCAATTGACCTCCATGCATCTGTCGCTTCAACGCGTACAAAACGTCGAAATCAGAGCGCATACGAAGCTACCGGCACTACACGCAATGTGCAAACATCGGAGATGGCTTTGAAGATGAGGCCCGCGCGAGCGCGCACTTTGTCCACGTCGCAGACCGCTTTCAAGGCACACGAGCGCCGGCAACGCATTCCTACGACGTCTGCCAACGCATCTACTACGGCCTCCGCGATTCGCGTGAACAACGCCTTAGTAGACGCCGCTGTTGTCTCCACTCTGTAAGGAGCGGCGGCCGAGGAGGACTTCTAGGCACCGCAGCAGCCGCCGGAGAAGAACGCCATTGCTCTCGCAACTCTCCCCCTACCTCGCGCGCCGCATCAGAGGGACACAGTTCTCGCTCTGGTGTCCGGATTTGCGTACCACAGTCTTCTACATATTGTGATGCCACCCAAAGCACCTCCCTATGGAGCCGAGCGACTCTTGACTGTGTTAGCGGGACGAAATGCAGGGCGACAATACGGACCTCATAGGGAGTCATTTTCCATGTCAGCTTCCCTTTAAAGAGCGTTGGAATGTGATGTATACCCCTTGCAGGAACTTTCATATGCAAGTTATTGGCTCTAATTATGAACCGTGAAGCAAGGCAACAGGGAAAAAAATTGACAGTCACTTCAGCCTATGCCAAAATAGGTGAAGGCAAAAAGATGGGGGCTCAAGAGACATCAAATAAATTACTTGATATTTTCATTCTAATGCGTTGGTAATTCTTATTACTTGTTTCCTCCCACCACATGTCGTGGCTTCGAGTGCCTTAGTTAACTCTGTATTATTTACAGTGGCTTCATTAACTTCTCCTTAACACCAATTGTCGTGGGTTCAACTTCAACAAACGCTCTGAAGATTGACTCCCACGGAACGTCGTGGGTTGGAGTGCATGAATTAAGTCTATCCTAGGTATTTTGCCTTTTTTGCATGATGAGTGACATCGTAGCCAGTTCTAGAACACGACGACGAGCGCACGAGCATGGAACGAGCCTGTGTCTACGTGAAGCGAGCTGACATGATTTTCTGCACCACGCTTCGAGTTTCCTAGGTGATCGGGGGTATGAGCTACCTACGGCTTTCGTCTTGAAAACGAAGTGCCCCCTATTCTCAAGGAATACTCGGTTTTCAGCGCTTCGCGGCGTCCTGCTGTCATACTTTATGCTTTGTACTTTGGGCCAATAACAACGCTTGTGGTAAACATAAACCCCGAATTGTCCAGGAACAAGCTGTGTTGAAAAAAACAGGAGCTTCTTTATTCAACGTTTCTTCGCTTAGCCGCATAAATTCGAGGAAGCGCTCCAAAATACTCTTTTATTATAACCACCTTGGGCCTATACTTGCACATGTTTAAACGTAACTGATGACTGCCCCCTAAACTGCGCAAATTAGATGACGATGCCTTTGCCTATACTTTAACTTTTGTCTTCAAGGGGAGTATGGTAGCGCGATTCAAAGACGGGACAAGAGAGTCCTGTGTGTGTCCCTTTGTGTCTTCTCTTGTCTCGTCTTTGAATCGCGCTACCATACTCCCCTTGAAGATGCATTACCAACAAGCCCACAGTGCAACCCTCGTTTAACTTTTGGTAGCTTCTCAGTAATGCCGTAGGTAAGGCCGTTAAGGCCGGTCGGTAAGGTGGCTTGTTGGTAAGAAGCAAGGCCAGCCCTGGTAAGAGGGATCCAGTGATTGGAAACGGGGCACCTTCCAACTAATAGGAACCACCTCAAGAACTGAGAACTGAAGGGAAGTGCTACCCAATGCTCTATGACAGGCTAGAGGAGGAGAGGCGACAAAGTACGAGCGCTTTATTCACCCATAAAATGACAGTCGTCACAAGGTGGCGCGCACGGAAGCACCGGAATCCCCCACAAGGCAACGTATCGTTATTATTTTAATGTCATTCCTGTTGAGACCTAAGTCAATGAGGGATCTAAAGCTTCCTTTAGCCCATACAATAATAAAGTTTAGCCTAATAGAAGCTACGAAATGAGGCCATTCTTGCGCTGCGGAAATTTGATTAAGCAGGGGTGATTGTATAAGGTGTACTTGGCCGCATGTTCATCAGAAAAGGAGATCCGTGTGGCTACAACCTGGGTATCGAGAATCACCGATCGGCTCTCCATTATAAGAACCAGATCCGAGACCCTAGTGCCCAAGTCCGTTTTTTAACGGGGTTCTACATTTACCTCCCAACCGGCCTCCTCCATTCTTTTGCTTGCAAATAGAACTATAATATCATGTCGCGATACTCGTCCGTGGTGTGTTCCTGAAGTATGTAGCCGTGGTTTTTGGAGGTGTTCTACCCAGTCCGGCACTGCTTGTCATCTTCCCGGCCCTCTTTAGATTTTCTGAGGTAGGCCAATGAATTGAAACGAACCGTTAGCAAGTCAACAAACTCCTTAGTCCTCAGGAAGTTAGTACCCTTACAGATCCAATCACATGAACCAGAAGCGTCGACCACACACTTCACAGCATGCCCGTCAGCATTGTTGTAGTAGCTTGCGTACCAGAATCTCTTGTTTTCTTGACATGTAATTATGGGCATGTTCTCTTATTCACAAAGTCATTTATAATGTGCTATAGAAGCCCTAGTTAGCCTCATTCTGGAGGCATCCCTGCAAGAATCGGTGGAAGAATCTGCCAAAGCAAAATATCGATGGAGTCGTAACCCTGAGATCAATGCTCCTAAGCATGGGATGCGCAATCCGCATTGGGATATCTCTGTAAAATGCAGACCAAGTGGCGCATCATGAAGAAGGTCTAACCACCCACATGTGGCCGCACAAACAGAAGCGTCCATTTTTAGAAGTTTCGCTTGGATTGGGCCCATCACCAGGCGGAGATAAAGGCGTGGAGATGGTACTGTCTCAGAATAACTAAGCGTTGTTTCTGTTTTAAAGCCGCTTTAGGTATGCGCTGTAGCATTTCATTAACTTTTTTATGAAGGGGGAGAGCAAGTCGCCCTGTGTTCTCGAAGGAGGCCCTAAGTATTTACGGATCAATGTGGTTGTAGAGGCTGGGATTTCGTTGGCGCCGATATGGAACGTTTGGGGGCTATAGTTTTGTTTGTTTCATCTCTGCAGGAGGGCCGAATTGTCCGATGGGACGTCGAAGACAGCCCTGAACATGCAGGATACATTCGTCAGTTATTCGTCGCAAGCCTATTGCAATGCGTATTTTTGTCAGTTTACCTCTGTTTGAAGTTTTTCTTATAACGCAATGCCCGTAAACTTTGAGGAGTTAAGATTACTGCATTTTCACGAGAAATTGTTTTTGCGTTCATTGGCGCGCGGCTCGAGAATAAGAAAAGCCTGTTTTCACTCCAACGGGGAAAAAAAGCTTCAAAGTGTGGTTGTGTGAGCAAGACATTCCTGAGGCTTTTCGGGACCGAGAGCCCGTTTCGCTGCAGTAGCTCCCTCGAGCGCAATTCATGTTTTTTTTTTCGTACTGTTTACTTTATGCTCTAATTCCTGCAAAAATGTAGAATAAGATCAAGTTATTCATCCGTCATTGAGCATTATCATCCCTTCGGTACGCTTCAACATCTCAGGCAGGAGGAAGTTGGATGATCCGAACACCCACCTTGCAGAGAGCATTGCGACGCGACCGCGATGAAACCTTCCAGCCTTTCCTGACATCCAACTATAGTAGGCTCAAAATATACTTACTGTATGCAAAAGTCGAATTCACGTAGCTGAAGCGCTCATCTGTGTCCAAACTTTTTTGCAAATCGAACGAAGCAGAAGCATTATAAAACTGCATATCAAACTTGGCGACAGGCCTGAAAAACAAAGTATCAAATTAATTTGCAGCATTCATATTACCAGCGCCTAAAAAGACGAAAATTATAGCATACATATTATTTGGCACATAGAACAATCAGAAGAAATCGCGCATCACTTTTGAATTAGGCAGTCGTGACTTCAATTTAGAAGTTTGTTGTTAAACTGTCTTTCATGCACCCACTTGAGTTAATACTCACTCAGCGGATAGAGTTAAACAAGAAGTTTCTTATTCTTTGATACTTCAGACCAAAGCCATTTCCTCCCAAGCCAAAGATCAGAAACGTTATATTATGGCGCGGATGAGAAAGCAAAATACAAACGTAGAGTTGAAAAAAACGCGGAATTTTCTAAGGTGCGGTAGGATTAAAGGGATTAGCTGTTAAAGCTCTCATGTAGATAATAAAACGCATTCGTGTGCAAAAATATGCAAGCATTGGCTGCGATGTAGATGGCTTATAGTCTAAATGTCTCACATAGAGATGTTTTTTTCCTACATTCATCGATGACCACAACGAACCGCTAAATTCTTTATGCTTGGTTAATAGTCACATCACATGGTTGCATACTGAGGGAAGATATTTCAGATCAGTTTTGAACATATTCCCTTTTGTATTACTTGAGGTCTTCTAGCCTGTTGTGATTTCGCGAGATACCGAATCTAAATTCAAAAGTTGAGAAGGAAAGCTTCAGCCAGAAGAATCTTTATTGTGACGTCACAGCTGGTCATTTAGTAAAAAACATGTCATCGTGTCGTCATCTGGGATCAGAGAAAAGCGCTTTCCCTGTGGTACATCTGACGAGTGTGAGCATTCGAAGAAACTTGTACATCCGCATTTATTCAAGGACACACATTGTAGTCGCCATTTCGGCAATACCAGCTGTTTTACGAACTCCTATAAAAAACGATTATGGCTCGCTGGGTAACTCCGACGTTTTTGCAGTGCGAAAACATTTGAATAGGCATTGTTTTGTGCTAGAGATAGAGTCCTTCGTTCCGTGTCCTTAAAACGAGCCTGCAAATATTTTTTCTAGGGTTTCCAGCAGTGTTTCTCATGTGCATTGTTTTCATTACGCGTAAAGAAATTTATGACATTTCAGGCATTTTGTCTTGCGCTTGTTGCTTGAGGACCATCTGCAAAGTAAATTCAAGATTGACTTTCACATTGGGCGCTGATGGCCCCTGGGACACCTTGGTCACAATTGCATTTCATTTTTCGCTGTTTCTTGATCCTTTCATTTTTCTTTCCCACGTACCTAACCAGTTTCAACGTTTCTCATTCTGTGACATTTGATTGACTTAAGTGCAGCGGCTCCCTCCTTTTAAGCTGCCATATTCGACATGCGGTATGTTGTAGAGTGAGCTCAGTCGAGGCTTCCCACAGCACATTGTTTACGGCTCGCTTTAGTTTTCATAAAATGTGTTCATTGCTGCCTTCTGCTTTGATGAAAGACGCTTCAGTGCTACGCCCGAAGCCAAATAGTTATTGAACTTAGAGACATGCATCTGGAATTACACACGCTTGGTAACTGTTTATCGCCAGGTCATGAACTCGCGGTCTCGCGCCTGTCCTGCTAACGTGGTCGAAATTTCTGCATAAGGTGTTCCTGCATTGGCTGTTGTGGATACCGGTGTAGTCATTTCTGTGATAGCAGCGAAACAGTGCCGCTCACTTCGCAAGGTGACCACTCCGCTTTCTGGATGTCGCTTCGTACGGCAAGCGCGCAAAACGTCACTCGGCACGCCACCTGCATGCACGTGTGCTTTTTCACATCATACCATTGTGCACATTGTTCTTCCCGCCTGCTCACATGACGTCATCCTCGGATGGGACGTCTTATCTCGTCGTAAAGCCGTAATCGAGTGCGTACGTGCCAAAGTTGAATTTTTCCCTCTTTGTGATGCAGCATTGCACGAAGATCGTGATCGCCCTAACTTGGCGTGAGCGAGGACACAGATGTTCCGCTTGGCTCCGTCGCCCTCGTACCCGTATCCCGCGATGTCATCACTTATGTAGCGGTCCTCTTCACGCCGTCCGACGTCTTCATGAGTCCTAAAGCTCTAACACTACTGTTCGCAACACTTTACATCACCGGCAGCTGCAGCAATATATACTTCTACAATCCCCTCTGTGCGCCTATTACGTCGCTCATTGGTGAATGCCTTGGGTTCGTGGAACACCTCGACTCTTCGTCTTAGGTTGATATCTCTGAACATTCTTTTGGCATTGACTGCGGGCAACCAACCGTCTGCGATTTCGACATTTAAGGAGCCATCCAGGGGTAGGTTCTCGAGTGTCATAGCCGATACCCTCACAGCTGCCGAACGCGCCGATCTTGTTGATATGCTGCACCACCTTAGAAGCTCACTCGACGGTCCGCAACCTCAGCTGGGCGGCACGTCGGAAGTGCAGCAGTAGGTTGACACCGGTTCACATCAGCCGTTACGTCAACGACCATACCGCGTCTCTGCCGAAAAGCGTCGTGTCATTAACGCCCAAGTCGAAGATACGCTGCGGCGGGGCGTTATTCAACCTGCGCACAGTCCCTGGCCATCGCCTGTCGTTCTCGTTCGTAAGAAGGACTGGTCTGTTCGCTTTTGCGCCGACTGCTGTCGGTTTAATAAGGTAACACGCAAAGACGCATATCCTTTGCCGGGCATCAGCGATGCCCTCGACAGTCTTCAGGGAGCAGAATTATTCTCGTCTCTCGACTTGCGTTCAAAGTACTGGTAAGTGCCGATGGCTGCGGCCGATCGCCAGAAAACCACATTCGTTACGCCTGACGGATTATGTGAATTTAACGTGAATCCTTTTGGGCTTTGTAACGACCCTGCCATGTTTAGACGACTCATGGACAACCCGCTGCGTGGCCTCAAGTGATCTATGTGTCTGTGTTAACTCCACGATGTCGTGGTTTTCTCGCCTGCTTTTCCGACTCGGCTGCTTCATCTCAGACATGCTTTGACCTGTTTAGCGAAATCGGGCATTCAACTCCACCTCCAAAAGTGCCGCTTTGCTGCGCGAGAGCCTACCATCTTAGGCCACGTTGTGTCCAAGCCGGGCGTTCTACCCGATCGTGCAAAACTTCGAGCAGTCGCTAATTTTCCGAAGCCTAAGACCATAAAAGAACGTCGAAGCTTTGTGGGCCTATGCTCATATTTCCGGTGCTTTGTTCGGAATTTTGCATCGATCATGGCGTATTGACACAGCTTCTACGCGGTGACACTGACCTCTCCTCCTGGTCCCCTGCAAGTGACTCCGTGTTTGCTACGCTGCGTCGTGTTCTCGCGTTTCCACCTATTCGTCGTCATTTCGACCAGTCAACTGCAACTGAGGTACTTAACGACGCCAGCGTGCTTCAAATACGTCGAATAATATGACTGCCCCCCAAAGCATGTTCTAGTTGCTAAGTGCCGATTTTTTTTTATATTCACTGTTTGTCGCGTCTGGCTACAACATGTACATCGCTGCAGAAACAAAAGTTCAAGGTATAGTAGATTTGCAATTTTCATTTTGTCTTTATAGGAGGACAAAAATTTAAGAATGAGAATGTGCCATCACGACGATTTGTTCAAGGTGGTGCAATAGAAAATGGCCTGGGGCTTATTAAAGTAGACCTACACTTAGTTTGCACTTGACTTGCCTCTGTAAAAAACTGTAGCGTGAAAGCTAAGACACGCTCCGTATCTGCGGATAATTTTACATTCATGAACGAATATGGCAGCGCACATGGAAGCAAGCACGTAGCGCACAGTCAACAAACACGAGCGATGTAAAAGGTACTGCTTTCACTCTGGGTTGTCTGCCTGTGTACCGGCCCTGTTTCAAAGCTCGCTGCCATATTTCATCATGATTAACCAACTAGCCCAACAGTATGAATTATTGAACTCGCCATTAAGCCGAAAACAGAGCAGGACACTCATGATGCGGAAGGTAAAATTGTTCTCCTTCTTGTTTTCAGTTTGGCGGAGAGAGAGAGAGAGAATCAACTTTTGAACTGAGCGCTTAGTGGCGGTTGGTGCGCGCTGGCACCAGATGGGGTGGAACCTTATTCGCAGGTCCCATATGCGTCCAGCAGTTCCTGGCCCCTAGCCGCCAGCGCGAGCTGGGTCGGTAGGTCGGGGCTGGACAACAAGGTCTCCCATCGCTCGGGGGGGTTGGGGCTGGGGAGGGTGGGGGGTAGGGATGGTGGGGGGTTCTTGAGCTTAGTGCACTCTGCAATGATGTGTGCTAGAGTGCCTTTTGACCGTCTGCAAAAAGGGCATAAAGTGTCATGCTCTGTTGGGAACATCTTGTGCAAGAGCACGGGATGCGCTAGCGACCCCGCTTGCGTGCGTCGCAGGATCGTTTGCTGCTGTCGGCTGAGTTGCGGATGCGGACGGGGAAGCCTACATCTGCCGCTTCTGTACATTTGCGTGATTTCTTTGTAGCTTGTCACGGGGTGCGGTAGCTCTGGCTCGTTGGCGGCCCTTGGTTGGAAAAGTAGCTTACGTACAACGAGTGGCACACAATCAGGAAGACACATTTGATAAAAAGGGGAGATGTGAAAACTAAAGGAACAGCGTATGTGGGAGAGTTTGCGGGCTGCAATCATAGACTCACCATAAAAAAATATCCTTCTTTGGGTCTTCGAACTCAAGTTTGTGCGTGGTGCTGAGATTTCGGTAAGTAAAAGTCTTTCTCATTTTGTGTAGGTCGTCATCTTTCACCGGTGGAAAAGGAGCCATTACACACATAGAGGTATTCAGCCCTCCGGGGACATCGTAGGTTCTGTTTAACATTATATATGTCAAGTTTTCTGAAAAGAACTGAAAGAGGAAATAAAAAGATCATATTGCTTCCTGCGTTAAATTGCTGCTGCACTCTACATGCAGCATGTATTCATTTCGTGATACATCAAGCATGATGCTAACCCAAACACCGAGAAAAACTATTCAAGAAATGACGATCTTAGTTTCATATTTTTCTGTCGGGCGCGGTGCAACACACGCGGGCAAAAAACGCACACTTGGCTTTGGATATAACATTTCGCAAGCATTGATTCTTTTTTGTCAAGTCGCACTAATGGTTGCGTAATGCTTTCTTTTTTTATGACATTCCTGCAGATATACAGATATTTATGTGACAGCGCTTGCATTGCACCCGTTGGTGATATATGGTATATATTGGCCAGCATTTTAAAGGGGGCTCTGTCATTGTTTAGGATGGGTCTTCGCCGCCCATACTCCGTAAATTTTTAGCACCGACCAGTGGCCAGTGGGGCGATAAAGACCAACCTTCCGATGTATGGACGGCATGTTTCAGCGGCGGTAAATCTCAAATGCTTGTGTGAAGCGCCACATCGGTTGCGGTCCATCGACGCGGCACGAAACTTTTTAGCCTTGTGCAGACACCTTTATGTTGAAGTAGTAAGTCCGAACATTGCGGAGGGGCCTCTTAAGAAAATAGCAAAAAGCACGAATACGTTCTCAGTGGCATTACATTCTAAGTACACCCCCTAGATGGCGAGACACTATTCTAGTTTTAGGCCACTACTATGGTCCACGTTGGTGATAAACAACAAGCTTGGATATTGCCTTAATATGCTACGCGAAGAAACCACCCAATCTATCCTGGGCTTTGTTATAAAAACGGAACATGGATCGACTACCGCTGTAATGGAATTTCGCGGTGAGACATTTTGCAGAGAAGTGCATTACGGGCTTTTGACGGTGCAAAAAAGTTTAGTTTTGAAAAAGGAGGCATTTGATCAATTCCGAAGACGTCCGGCTATCAATTGTTTTGTACTTATATTTAGGTGTACACAAGGGCTGTGGTATTATTACGAGATCTTGAACCATTATTCTGGATTACATTTGCGAAAATTGATTCGCGCCTGTGTGATGTGTTGCGGAAACTTTTGCCGGTGGTGCGACTGTTGACAGTCACAGTTTATTGTGCAAACCAGAGGCAAAGCTGCAATGAACGAGCAGCTTAGCTTTTACTCTCCGCAACCAGACACCACAGTTTGCTGAGCACTAATTTTCTCACGTTGCCCTTCGACTAACTTTCACAGCCTTAGCATAAAAGTTGTCTACTCATTCATCTAGGAACACTTAGTCGTTTAACAGATGCTCTTCTCATGAGCAATAACCCCAGCCGTATTTGAATAATGATTAGAATAAATTTGTGAAGCCGCGCGCGTGAGTTTTAAAAAGAAACATAAACATTGTAACTACTTCTTTCATCTCTTCTGTGCATGGAATTTTAGTTACTGAATAACAGAATTGAGAAAGAAAACATAAGCCAAATAATAGACTAGTCAGTTCATACTGCTGCAATTCAGAATCAGAATCAGAATCAGAATCCACTTTATTTCCAACACACTAGTTGGGGGCCCCCAGGCAAAAAGCTGTTGCAGACAGCTTGATGGGACCTGGGGGCCTACAGAGAGCAGCAGGCAGTGAATTGTAAATACATACAGACATTATGAAGAAATTTCCTTGTTTCATACAGATGCAGCATACACGGTGGACACTATCACAAAAGGCATGAACAGTGCAGGAAATGTAGCAGCCGGGGGAAAAGTGAAAAAGTTCACGGCATCATCAGGTAATCAAGCACCTCCGATTTAAACGTGCCGAGTGGGGCACTGAAATTAATATGATTTTTTAAGAGGTTGTATAGTGTTGGTATGCAGTAATCCAGCCTACATCTACCGTAATTTATACGGGTTCGCGGCACTGGTATTAGCCTGTTACGTAGGCTGTAGTCATACGGGGAATGTTCTGTATCGTGTGGGAGTTTATTTTTATACATATAAAGAGATAATTTATATTCATATAACTTAGGCGCTTTAAACATATTATGTTTAATGAATAGGGGACCAGTGGGTAATAGGCTGGGGTGTTCATTAATGTTCTCAAAGATTCTTAATAGCTTCTTTTGGAGGCGCTCCACTTTGTTATAGTTGGTGGTTGTTGTAGTGCCCCAAATTAAAGTGCAATATGAAAGACGTGAGTAAAAATTAGCATAATATATTGCATTCTTTAATCTAATTGGAATTAATTCCCTTAGTCTGTAGAGGCAACCAATTGCTTTGCCTAATTCAATCGTGAGCTTATTAACGTGCATGTTCCAAGAAATTGCTTCTTCGAACCAAACCCCCCAAAATTACTTGTGAGGAACTTTTCTAGACGAATACCATGTGGCAAATGTTTCAAATTTATAATTAGTGGTAGACTGCTCACCGAAAATCCATCCATTTCTCCCAGAGAGCATAGATTTTTCTGACGTAGTTCCGTTGCTCCCGTCACCTTATTAAAAAGCCCGTCAATAAGAATCACCATTACAAGTAGCATCGTTTATCGTACACACATATATATCTCCTTGTCACTAAAACCAACTTCAACGATGAGGCAGCAAGTGGAAGCTTTATGATCGAGGCAATTGTGATTCTGAAAACCAACGTACGCGGCAGACACCCAGCTTGTATGTCACAGGTGCAAACACTTCGTGAAGATGGGAAATATCACCGTCTCACTTTCATTGTGGTCTCCTACCCTTTAGTGACATTACAATTTAGACGGCAAAAAAAGTGAAAGGAAAGAACTAGGCTCGCCAAACAAAATATTTGAATGACCTTATTTATCTTTTTCAAAGCTCCACTTTAGTGCTTTATGAGAACTCACGAAATTCACATGAAATTAAACGTGCAACAGCATTTCCTTCTTGAAGTATGACTAGTTGCCAGTGTGTGTGTCATCATAGTTTTCTGTGCAAGCATTTATCAGCGTTTCACAATGTAACACAAGACCTCCCATGCCATTGGCTACAGAGGACTGTCAGCTTATTTAAATGCTAACTGCGATGAAATTCGACTGGAGATAAATTAGCTACAAATACATAGCATATAATAGCAAAGCGGTCTTGAGAAACCTGCAGGGTCGATTCTTGTCATATTTTTTTGAATAGAGCCTAAGGGGACGACACCGGCACCTGGTGGTAAGCAGTAGTACGGTGTACTGCACATTGTAGCAGTAGTGATTCAGATGTAGCAAATGTCCCATAATAGTACGCGACTGCTGATGTCTCAGTTGCCCCTTGATATCTAGGCCCAAGCTCACCGCACGCTCAACATTTGCTGGTTGATGGATGTCTCTCTCGACGAGCTTTGTCGTTGTCTCACATGTGATTTGAACTTTCGCAAGAATGCGGGCGCTTGTGATTGCCGTCGGGTGCTAGAACACGTATTCGAACCCGAGCGATGGCTGTGCAGTATACAACGCTGCGAAGAAGCCAGAATGCATCTTTCCTTTCTCATCTTTCAGGACGTAAGCGTGCGCCACGCCACACGAGGCATGTGCGACGCAGACCGGCCATCGTGGACAAAGCTTATAGACTGCAGTTGATGAAGCCGCATAGGCTGCATTTCGAGAGCAATTTTACAGACCCGTGCACTATCTGTTTGTCAAACGATCCCGGAAGGCAGTGTCGCCACAGCGGAAGGGCCAAACCATGCACACTTTGCTCCCACGCTAAGTTACTTATCATTGTTTACTAAAGAAGGTAGTAGCTGTTCGCTCTCTTTAAGCTAGCTAAGGTTCCTGAGTTTGGTCCCCTCAATGTACTCCTCTGTCTCCGAGCGGAGACAGAACGCATCGAGTCTCAGCTCTGTGAACGCAGACAGCCAGATTGAGAAAAGCGGCTTGACTCGGTGAAGAATGCTTTGCATTAAAGAGCATCGCTGACGTGCGCAACGGCGTGGACGCAGCACACGAAGCAGCTAGCAGTAAAATAACTTTGGCCAGCGGACGTGCACGGTCTATGTGCTGATACACGGGAATAATACCAACACTGGTGATAGTTTTCTACGGTGCAAGCGCTACGTCGATTCCGGGGAATGCCAATGGCGGCGTTATTTTTTAATATTTTGGCCTGCAAAATATCGATATTTGAGAGCGATTTGTGGCGCAACTCCTAGTGTTTCAAGCGTGAGATATTGCACAACGGCTACAGCCCACCTAAATTATCGGAAACGGTGCCTTTTTACGCCATCGAAAGCGTTATCGCAGTTGGCCTTTAATATGTATTCAATCCTCAGAAGTAGTGTGGTTTGAAAAGTTTGACAGGGTGAAGAAGCCTTCAGAGCAAAATAAAGCAACATTTGGAGGATTTTTACTTGTAAGAACAAGCTTAGGCTGACCAAATGATAAATGACCATATAAACACTTCAAGGTGGTAATTTTAGCGCGCAGCTCTTAGGCGCCCGTTCCTGCGTTTCACGTCGACGTCGTGCCTCGGCGTAACCGAGCGAACGAGCACAGCGAAGGAAGAGCGAACGCCCAGCTCAGCGGGTGATGAAAGATCGCAATAGCGAAGAGAGCGCGAGGGGGGAAACGGAGGAGGAGGGTATGGCGAAAATGTGAGAAACAAAGCGTAGTGGCGAGTAAAATGGGCTCTCCAGCGACGACCAATGGCATGCGGCGAGTGCCACCACTGACACTATATATGAGAACAAATCGCCGCATGAGCGGAGGTCTGTCTGTGGGGGCTGCTGTGAGTCGTGCTCACGTGTCACACACGTGCTCCCTCTCGCGATCTCCCGATTAGCGAGGCATTCGCGCCACACTTTGATCCGCTTGCAATGTACCTTACGAGACAGACTGTCAGCGCTGGACAATATATCGCGAAATGAAAACACTACAGAGCTAGGCTCCAATTTCGCATTGGGGAGTATCGTAACTATCGACGAACTTTTTGTCCTAACTTTTTCCTATCAATCCTATAGTACTATACCGTAAATTTTGAAGATTCAAACCTGCGAGTAACTTCCTGTCCACGATAGCACACTGATCTGGCTTACACTAATTGACAAAGCAATGTTGCGCTAGTTGTTGTACGTTCATATTTTTATGAGCCAGTTAATCTGGAGGTGTGTAACTTCTCGTTGTAATGTACAGTGAATAACAAAGAGGATGAGGCAACCTCTATCAGTCCGCCACATTTTTGTTATGGCCGGCTTCGTGCCTCTTTGTAAATAGACTGCGTATTGTCGCACTCCCAGTATCAAATTGATGGTGATGCATGGTACAGCGCGATACTTTGCAGCAGACTTCACTGAAAGACCGATTGCTTCAGCCTCGGCTACTATGACGCCGCTTGTGTTGGTCGAGCTCTGAGATAACTGGCACTCTTTTAACCCCGACACTATAGGCGTCCATGAATGGCTGGTAGATTACAAGCGAGGAAATAAGAAGTACCAGACAAATCGGACAAATCAGCTCGCTGATGTAATTTCACATTTCAAGGTAACCGCACCTATTTCGTTCCAGACACGCGGTGAGGAATTAACCTGCCTGACGACCTGCCGGCAAAACCTCCAGTAGCAATGCAAGTAACCCTTTGGGCGCCAGCGGTTTGCAGAGAGAGAGAGAGAGAGAGAGAGCTTTTGTGCCGGGCGTAACAGTCTACTAAACCGGAGGTCACGTGTATTCAAGATGTATTAAACTTGTGTCGGCGGGTGTATGATAAATTTTCGCAAGCAGAGAAGGTCAACCATATTTTTTAAAGCGTTGCTATTGACACCTCTACCTTTCTGATCTTTAATGACAGCTTCACCTTTGGTATGAATGAAAAGAATGATGACGCATTCAAAACTTAAGAAAGCTCTCGTGTCAGGCTGCAGTTCAAGCGGCTGCCCAATGCCACCGATACGTTGTCTTGTGAAGACCACGGGCATCGCAACACCGAAAACCTACGGCGTCTTCTGCAGCCAGTAATCAAAGCCGTTACTGCATGTGTTCCTTAGGAAAACTCTTGTCTGGCAGTATCGATTATTAGCCGTCTGATGCAGCGACATGGTGAACACTGGCATCCATCCAGACTGTTTGGTAAGTCGATGATGGTCAGTAGTTTTGTTCTGCATTCCTTCCCTCAGTGGACATTTTCCGGATAGTGCAATCCAACTTATGACGCGCGCGTGGAGACAAGCCAATCCGTTTCACTTCAACAAAATAGTCTACCATACAAGGCATTGTCGTTATCATCGCCGCTCGTCGTCTAGCTTTAGGTACATATACCACCCAGAGGACAGTGAGTTCAGGCCATTTTTGCGCCCATCCGTGGACAAAAACGATAACGAGGCGATGTTTGTCGTTCCGCCACCTTTGTTGTGGCGGCCCGCTACATTGCGTCTCGGTGCACATGCTGTAAATACACGAATTTTCAGAGTATATATATATATATATATATACACACGTCATAATATTCATGCTCACGAAAGTTACGCAGCCTCAATTCCTCAATTTCTATGTCACATGCCAGTTCCACCAGCAATATCACTGGTCTCTGAGTCTTTTCACGTAGAGACAATCTAACTGTTTAAAGAATACATCTTGCATTTTATGAGCGATTTGAACTGCAGTGAGGGCATTGAAACGAACTTTGGTAAGAGTTGTACATATGGGGTAATAAGCACACGCACCCACTGCATTGGCTTAGCGGCTATGGTCGCCGCTGCTAAGCACGAGGTCGCGGGATCGAACCCTGGCGCCGGCGGCCGCATTTCGCTGGAGGGTAAATGCAAATTCGTCCATGTCCAGTTCATGGGGGGCACGTTATTGATCCACTGGTAGTAAAAATTATTCCGGAGTCCCCCGCTACGGCGAGCCTCGTAATGAAATCGTGGTTTTAGCGCGTAACACCACATAATTCATTCATTGAAGTAAGTGTGGCGAACAGTTTTCAAGGAATACGTCTGGCAGGTAACTACTGAATTGAGAAAGTTGCACAGCTTAAAAATAAATGTCTTGTATTAGTGGTTGGCCACTTTTCGTGCATTTTATCCCTTATAGCACTTTAAAAGGCACGTTTCGTTTACGACCTATTTTTCAAATGTGTGCTATTTGGCATGGGAAAAATTGTGAATCCTTCACAAGTGCCACGTGTCCTGTTCAATAATATTTTGCACTGCTAGTTTAAGCAACCGAAATTGTCATCAGACAGATATTCCAACTCGCAGGACGTGCACATACCTGTACAGCGATGCGCTTTTCTGGAGTAGTTTAGTTAATTTAGTAGGCCTCAGAAATTGCTGAAATATATATTGTATAATACACTTCCAGAAGATTTATATTGGGATCGTCTAATATAATAGCTGCATATTCTGTAGCTAATTTGGCCCAATATGCTGACACTGATCAGCCTTCTAGCCACTCCACAGAACTTAGGAAGATTGGGGGCACTGATGTGCTACGATGTTGTAATAACCATGCTACGAATTGCGTCATCTGTAAATCCACTGCGAACTGGGATGATTCCCCGCACTGTGGGAATGGATGTAGGCGAAGCTATCTGTGTTGTTTGCGGTGATTGACGATAGTTGGCTGGGTTTGTTGCCTTAGGGGATCTTAGTGCCACCTTGTGTCCACCGATTGGGTTTCCATTGTCGTACAGAGAACACAAAATAAATGTCTGTTTAATGTGTGTTATGGGCGCCATTGTTTGTAGGCTGCGGGAAGTCTAGCGCTGTCATCGCTTTACATGGAGCTTTCATTCGTCACAGAAGTGTTGATTGAGCGGACCACTGCTTGCGTAGTGCCGTCGTCATGATGCGGGACATTAATGAGACTTTGCGGCCTCATGCGCTACGTCAATGTCCTGCATGCAATTATCTACGTTCTCTGAATGGGTGTAAACGTAGCGTACCACCCTTTGAATTCATTTCTCTCCAATTTGTCCGCAAATGTACCCATCTCTAGTAGTGTCATTTTCTTCATTGAAGCGTGTGCAAACTCAGCATGCTTTTTGCTTGCATCTTTCATCGTTGCCGACATGTATGTGATGTCCAAAGAGCAATGAGTCACAAGTTTTCAGTTGTTTCGTGACTGCGGGGGCTCTACACATACTATGTTTCCCTTTTCCACCTTCTCTCTCAGGTTCCACTATCTCCTCTCTGGACTGTATTGCGCGTTTAAAAAGGTAGTGGCTGCAGTTTTGCAATGCTTTTATTGGGTACTCACGCGTAATTGCAGTTATCGACGAGTACTGTGGTGAGGCACAGAGAGCCCTAATTGAAAACGACTCACAAAACGTAGCAAGTTTTCTTATGTCCCCTTCACCTCTACCCACAAGACGTCAAATATTGCAACAAAGTAAAAGCCGAAATAACAGTAAAATTTCAATTGAACAATATGCATTAGTCGGCCGGGGTAAAGTCACTTTAGCGATGAAGCAGTCATAGAAAATGTTCTTGGAAAATGTCAATTACGTTTAGCACAGATATTTAGCACATGAAGAAATGATATTGATGTATGTGTAAACAACTTTGTGTAGCAAGCATGTGACGCCCCCTCAGCCATAATGTTCGTTCGCCGCCAGGCTCGGTGCCTGCTAAGCTCGGCAGGCAACATTGGTCACCGCACCGCAATAAACACCGACGAGCACGGCTGCTCGGCGGTCAGTCATCGTTCAGCACCACCGCGCTGCGGAGCGTCCGTCTATCGGAGGGTGCCTCGAGCCCTCCCTCGTTCACGAACCCCGGTGGATCGTGACACTGTGGTAAGAAAAAAGAATGTAACTTGAGCGATAATATTTACACAAGGTGGTTTGCTTCCATCATGGCAAGTAGCTGGAGAAGCGAGGGAAGACAAGAGGGGAAAGGCACAGTCGTTCATCAGAATAAGTGCCCGGTTGGCTACTCTGCACAGAGGGACAGAGTAAGGGGCAAAAATTATATTAAAAAATGATTAAGAAAGGACTGCAGCGGTTCGCACATTCTATAGTTTTTTTAAGAGTCCCGTCTCTTTCAAAAAGCACACTTGCAGTACTAAAGAGATTCGGGCTGACGTCGGCTGAGACCAGGTTTCAAGAATTCTGGCTTCCATAAGAGGACGGTTGTCAATCTTGTCGAGCGGTGTCCTGAGGACATTACTTTTTGTATTGAAACGGCAACAGGCACACAGACGGTGCGCTGTCTTCTCTTTTGAACCGCAAAGTTCACATTCTGGACTTGTGGCTGGCCATGGCGATGAGGTAGAAGTACGCATTAATAAAGCCTACGCCAAGCCACAGACGACAAATGAGAGTTACCTCCCATGGTAGTTAGCCTTGTAAAAGGTGGCCCTTCAGATGAGAATCACGGTAACAAAGTCACTGGTTTTTAGAGTCTGCCGAATTCCATTGTGCCACCATAAGCTCGCGAGCAAGCGCATGAAGCTTTCACACTGCATCCGTTCTTGACATCGCCATAGCGACGCAACCACCACTGTTATGTGAAGATCGAGCGTCTGCGTGGCTTGCTCGTTTCCAAGGATACCACAGTGGCTTGGCAATCATAGCAATACAATGTCACGTCCTCTTTCAACGACGCGATGGTAATTTTCTAGCGGGTCCGCG
The DNA here is from genome assembly GCF_023375885.2 of Dermacentor andersoni. Classification (NCBI taxonomy): domain Eukaryota; kingdom Metazoa; phylum Arthropoda; class Arachnida; order Ixodida; family Ixodidae; genus Dermacentor; species Dermacentor andersoni. The sequence goes on along the minus strand of NC_092823.1, from coordinate 63,053,762 downwards.
ACAAGTCGTTCGGGGCGTCCTCGGCGTAATGTAGACAGCAAACTCGAAAATGCGGCCTTCGAGTCCCAGGAGATGGACAAGTTCAGGAGTGTTTCCTGCTTGATCTGCAAGTTCGGCAGCTGCAAGTTCGACCGCTATCATCGATGTCAAGTGCGATATTCTGAATGTTATCAGTGTAGATTTTAAAGGGACAAACTGCAGCTGCTGAACAGGAGTGCCTGACCAACCCATCGGTGCAAACATTTAATCTGTCACTGTAGACTTCATGTAGTAGCAATATTGCTGGCTGCTTTAATGATGTTGCCGGTATTTATGCCTTCTTGATGCCTGTAATGCTAAGACATACTCGAGGTGGATACAGAGAGCACAGTGGCAACGAAGGCCACGCTCTTGGGATGTAATTCGATCGTGGCAATGCGCCATGAGTAGCCAGGAGACGGTTAAAACTCGTTTGCGGCATAGTTGTTGGCAGGCAAAGAAGATGGTGATAAGGTGCCCTTGCGAGATGTAGAATACGCGCTCTTAGAGAGTCGACTGCAGTGTACGTTGCTATAGTGTGCTCACCCGCTATGGTGATTGTGGCTGCTATGGATGCACACTTAGGGAGGCCGGACCACGTCTGTAGAAGTTGGAGCTTGTATACTCTGCAGTGTGCGAAGGTTCGTTTTACTGGTGCTACACAGCACGGGCAGGCTGAATTTAAGGGCACCCATAAATAATGCATGATATAGTTGTACCATCGATCGCAAAGATACGCCCCAAGACTTCCCGCCTACAAATTTGAATGCATGGGCAATTGAAGCCAGCCTCTTCTTCATATATAACATAGGTGGAGTCCAAGACAAATCACGGTCGATGAGTGCTCTAAGGAAACAGTGCTTTGTTTGTGAGGAATTACTTGTCCATTTATGAGTATAACAAATGGAGTCATCATATTACGTGTAAATTTGACTCATTAGCACTTTTCTGATGATAGTTCTCGTCCTTTCACATGCAGGCAAGAAGACGTTTGTGTGAGCACCTTCTTCACTCGCACTCGTATCTGCGAACGTGTCCCACATCAATCAAAGCATCGAGCATTGCTTGGCGTGCTACACTATCATATGCACCTTTGACATCAAGATATATCTGCACCGTTATTTGTTTGACGCCCTTTCTAGTTGAATAAATGTTGCCAAATCAAGCGCGTTATTGATGCTTGGCCACTCTAGCCAGAAGCTCGCCATGGCATGCGGATATACCTGATTACATTCTAAGTAGCATTCAAGCGCATACACACTATCCTTTCTATTAGTTTCCCAACATAATTGTCAAGAGCGATGGGACGGCACAATGTCAAGTGTAATGAAGATTTAGAACTCTTAAGTAACAGTACTAGGCGGCTTACCTTCCACTCACAAGGAATCAATGCTTGACGCCAGGATACGTTGCATCTATACAAGAGCACACTGCGGCCTTCTTGGCCAAGGTTTCCAAGTCCCTTGTATGTGACTCTGTAGGGCCCATTCGATGGTGACTTCCTACAAGCCCCCAGCGCACCTTCTAGCTCCTCCGTAGGAAACATGAGAACCGTGTGAGATTCCTGGGATGCCGAAACATCACGTGCTGTTACTAGAGGCAGCGACGGCAAGCCAGCAGCTGTTGCGCAGAGGTCCTTAGCAGCGTCAATCTCATGTGGTCCTTGTTGCAAAGCAAGAGACTTAAACGGGTGGCGCTGTTGCGGGCAAAATTGTATGTTCCGCAGAGTTCTGGATATATGGGACAAAGGGTAACGAGGATCCAAGGACTCGCAAAATGATCTCCACTTTTCAGATTGTAGCGTATCGATGCAGCGCTATGTTTTGGCTTGAATGAGTATCGCCTCGCTCAGATCGTGATTACATTTGATGCGCCTGTGTCTTCTTTCCGCTCGTTGCCGAAGCGATCGAAGCCTTTCCAGTTCAGCATCGTATATTCTACATATTGGACAAGGTCTAAAAGTGAACATAACCTCTTGAAATGCATTTCGAATCTAATTGTCAATGAATGACGAGTGGCCTTCTTAACATTCGTCTTCCATAAGTGATCTGAACTTCGACCAGTCGGTTCTACAGAGGGCTTTATGTCAGACTTGACCACTGCCATGATCTTCAAATTGGTTGAAACGGCATCATTTCCGGGATTTCTATGGTTGAGAACCACTTTGCACTACATCGCATACACCGGTATACCAAAGTCAGGTCCAGATAACTGCTGTAGGTCACTCGCCGTAAAAATGCCGGACTGCCATCATTGACACAACGCAGACCTTGGCGTGAGGCAAACGCTACTAGTTTACTTCTCTGAGAGTCCATCTTCAAACTACCCGAGACTGTTTGGTGTACGCTAAAATCTCCACTAAGAATCCAAGGACCAGGTGTTGCGCTTAACAAAACACCCAGTCAAGTAGCTTCTTCAGCGAAAACCATCTCCAGGTTCTTCGGCGTAATGTTTCGGCCATTATTTGGTTCATCAACGACATTCCTCGTTCGACCACTGTTCACCACTTTAAGCCACCATTTGCCACCAATACCTGCAAACATCGGTATTGCTTCGATATAGAAATCCCTTAGACAAAGTATTAGCGTTCACAAATAGAACGTTTGCGCTACGAGGGACGAAAATGATGAGACAACAAAAACTGGAAAGCGGATGATTGCCTACCGAGTGAATCCCCAAGTTTGCGCTCTGGCACTTTGTTTCACCTCGATATTCAAGCCTTGCAATGATGATCAATAATGACAGAGGCCTCTGTGATAACGATATGGAAACTGGCATGGTCTCTATGAGACAGCATTGCTTTTCAATGCACAGTTGCCATCATTCAATATCTGTAGGTTATAGAATGTAGATGGTGGACTCATAATCCCTTTTGAGTGGTGATTATTTTCACTGCTCATAATTCGTTCCGAATAGCATGCGAAGCTTGAAGTTTGGATGAGTAACAATACTGCAAATGCTTTGAGGCATTCTTGCTGATCTTAAAGGCATCCGCGAGCCAACTGCATCAACTTCTATAATCGCCCGCCGTGGTTGCTCAGTGGCTATGGTGTTGGGCTGCTGAGCACGAGGTCGCGGGATCGAATCCCGGCCACGGCGGCCGCATTTCGAAGGGGGCGAAATGCGAAAACACCCGTGTGCTTAGATTTAGGTGCACGTTAAAGAACCCCAGGTGGTCAAAATTTCCGGAGTCCTCCACTACGGCGTGCCTCATAATCAGAAAGTGGTTTTGGCACGTAAAACCCCAAATATTATTAACTTCTATAATAGAAAAGTGCTACGAAATACAGAGTCTGTTTTCAGCTGGTGGACATGGCGCTCTGAGACGACACAGAAGATGTCACAAAAAATGCTGCTTTTATACGATAGTCACCAAATCAAGCGTAACATTGCAGATATTAGCCTGCAGGTGAGCTATTCGTTTACTTAGCGTGTGACAAAACGCTTTATCAAAACGCGAATCATACTCGTCGGTAAAAGAAACGTGAGTTACGTGGTTGAAATTCAGCGCAAAATGTCTTATTTTTACGTTGCAGTAACTCGGGCGTGTAAGCTGCAGTGAATGTCAGTTCGAAAAAGTCAATAGCACCTGATTTATATATCATTATACGAAAAGTTCGTTTATTCGAAAACACCAAAAATCTTTTAGACCCTAGCAAAACGGTTACTTAATAGCAATAAATATATTTCATTGTGTGCCATAATTGGTGCACAAAAAAAATGGCATACTAAGGCTGCATTGAGAAGTCAGTACACTTTTCAGTTTGGCTGTAAGAAAGCCACTCCTACCATCCAGTATCACCACGCTGTTATTGTACCAATTCATCAAAAATTTCAATTCATTTTCAACATAAAGAGCTGTATACAACTTGTTTTTTACATACATGTATTTTCCGCAGTTTTTAACGCGTTAGGCTTAATAGATATCTGTAGGAGAATCCAAAGACCATTTCAATCGAAAGTTTCACACGCTCAGAAATATGGGCGGGGGGGTCTTCTGGAGGCCAGTAAGTGCGGAAGGAAACAATGTGAAATTGTGTTTTACTACAGTTTACACTGTACTAGTCTAATCTTTCGTTCATCGATGAATCTGTCATTTCCTGAGTTTCATATTGCGGCGCCTAGTCTTTGGCCATGTCACAGTGCTTTGTATGGTTTCCACGTGAAATATTCACTCAGAATATATGCTACGCGATATATGGGAAAGGAAACAGAAACGTACGCAAAGCACTAAGCATTTTTTTCATACGTTCCCACCGCAGTGCATAGCTAATCACTGTGGGCGTATTCTGTCTTAGTTCATAGTTTCCATAGTTGTACACGATGTACACGATTGTACACGATGTCCGTGATATTCGAAGAATTTGTCATTGTCTTGCAGGTTTACCCTATTTCATTAGTCTAAACCTGCTTCCGGCCACCAAATAAATGGTGCGAAGAAAATGCAACGGTAGCCGAGCTCAATATTGTACAGGTGAAATCATGTACTAATTCTGCTTCTGTGTGGCCACACGCTCAGCCTTGAAGTGTCATTGAGTTTCAGACTGTTATTAGGGCTTTAACGCTACCACATAAAAACCTGAGAAGACTCAGATGGTGATCAAACAGCTGTGTTTGGGTAGCAACTCCCTGTTCGAGAGTCATTATTTGTCCCTACATGCGGTGAAGGTTAAAAAATAGGCAGATTCAGTGCAGATGTTCGGATCTATGGAGTGAAGCTTTCGTGAAGTGTTTGATAAGATGCCATGAGTTGGCTTCTTTAGCTCGTTCGCCTTTGTCATTAAAGAAAGTGGGGGAGAGCCCGGATGCACTCTCTCTCACTCGTGCTACGCAATTTGTCGAATCATAGTTCATATGTCCTCATTTCTTCTTACTTATATTAAATGGGCCAAACATTTCTTGACCAAACGCTTTGTTGATATGCACTAGGTATGGAAGTCATCTCCATCATTATGAGCGCGCGGAGGTGGTTCATGCCCTATCTTCCGCAGTGAATAAGTACCATATTATAAAAATGATAAACTTAATCAACACCGGGCGAAGAGCCCACTTCAAGAACCATCTACCGCTGTCGGTATGTGGCATAGTATAGAAATCTTCATCACTACGAACACGCAGGCACCTTTCTTGACCGATTCTCTGTTTTGGGTATATGCCATATTACTGACATCAGCGTTACAATTACCCGGCGGACATGGTTCCTTGTCGATCCTGCATTGATTTCGTCGTGGGTTTGCGCCAGAGCACGGAAATCATAGTCTTCAAAGTACGGTCACAAGCTCACTATCATTTGTACGACCTGCTTCTGAGTTATATGTTGCTATATGGAAATCATCTCCATCATTATAAACACCAATACACAATTCATGGTCAGTCTATCATTGTAGCAATGTGCCATAGTAGGAAAGCTTAATAATTGTCAAGAGGTGGCGGTGATTCCGAGGAGTTAGCTGATGGCGCGATACACACCACCCCATTTTTCGACAATCGCCAGCCGTGGGTATGCGCCCGCAGTATGGACATCACCATCATCATCAGTTCGTGGTCACCTTGTCAAAAATTTTGTTGGTGTTTATACGAGAGAAGCCTTGTGTGTCGGTTGCCTAATGTCAAATCGCCCCAGGCATACTCTGTGTGCAAACAATAAATTCTGGTAACAATTGCCCAAGACCTACTTGACGCACTGATTTTAAGAAATTGTCATAATTTTGGCAAGAAAGACTATTTGCTAGCTAATGAATGGTGTCAAGTGGTGGTTTATTGAGCGTAATATTTTCGTCCGTATACCTATCTGTGGCTGAGAAAAAAAGCCATATAACTACGTAATATATAATGTACTCCCTATACCTGAGCGGAACGTGCTAAAACAGATAAAAAGAATGCAAGTGCCTTCAGGTATCACCACTTCCTTCTTCAAATGGCACGCAGGAACGCTTCGTGTGTTGACTTTCTTAGAAGGACGGTGCTTTTTTATGACACGGGGTTCTCAATGCTTCATTTGTAAACGACGAGAAGCAGTAAATCCCGTTTCTCTGCATTGATGATAAGGGGTTCATTTCTCCGAAGTATTACATCGCACTAAAGAAAGGCCTTGTAATCCTCAGCGTAGCACGTATTTTGCAATAAATATTCAAGATAGAACAGCATTTGACCCTTTAATGAACACTGGCCTTTACTTCGATCATCGACATTCCGCACTCGCAGGGCGAGGTTTAAATCCCAGCCCTGGTTGCGCTTTTTATTTCTTAAAGTGAGGCGGAATCTGTTCGGCGAGAAACCGACAAGCAAGTGATTGACCGACCTCAGCTAAACTATGGGGTGGTAGGCAAATAAAGTATAATAAGCTGTGTGCTATCATTTTATGGAACAGTTGTATTGAGGTAAGCGTCGTCAAATAGACTACACATGCTACTTTCATTCAAGGTGAACCCTTTAATAACGGCCCATAAATTTACGCTAAACAATGCCTATTTTTTTTCAGATGTGCGAAATACACACAAAGAAAAACATAGTGAACGAAAAAAAAAAATGTTTTCCGGAAGTTTATTCAGGATGTGTAGGAGAACACCAGGAAGCAAACTTGAAGTGGCCTATAGCTCAAGCAACGTGTGACTTCGTTTTGGATTATCGTATACCTCAGCCGTCACATCGGAACTGTCGGCCAACATTTTGTTTGCTTTATATCATGCGTGTGATACCACTGAATCAGGAGATCTTGCATCGATCTGTCTTCTGAGTGCACGCTTTCAATATGTTGTTGTTGTTGTTGTAGCCTGCGATGCGTGTGGCTCCTACCCACGTTGGGGGATTGGCCAAGAAATGGGTGGATTATTCAAAATTATTATGGAGCATAAATTTCCTAATAGCTATTGAAATAGCATTGAATAGCGCTTAATTAAATGCTAAATAAGATCAGGAAGGTCATATTGAATGAGTAATAATTAATTTAAAAGTAAAAACAAAAAGAAAGGAATTTAGCAGGGCATTCGTTTAGATTCCGTAAGAAATGTTCGGACAGCGAAGCATGCATCCCTGTGGCTGAATCCCAAAGTGGACGCTCCGAACGAAAGAATTGAAGGTTCTGTCAAGTCCAGGCCAATTCTTCGAAAAGGTATTTCCAACCATTTTTTTCTAACCGCAGTAAAGCGGCGACCAGATAGAAGAAAGTGGTGTATCGACTCTTCCTCATTACAAAAAGAGCAGAGGGAGGAGGGAACCAAACCCGACCTGTGTAAATAGAAATTCAGCGAGGGTACGCGGCAGCGTAATTTGGTGAGGCAGACCTCAAGCATCTTTGTGTCACAGGATTCGCTATGCCAGGGAAATGCCAGGTGCTTATACTCTGGAGAAGCAGTCAAATGTGGGTTTGATAAGGCTAATCTTATTGATCGCATCCGAAATCTTGCCGCCGTGATCTGTGCTGTCACTGGTAGAATAGGAAGAACAGGGCCGGATAGTGATGCATTTGCCAGTGAATCAGCAGTTTCATTAAAAAACAAACCTTTATGCCCTGGCACCCAAATCAAATGAACACATTGCACATGGGCTGGAACTAGTAAGTGGAATAGTTTTAGCATGGGTGACTCATTAGTAGCGGTAAGGCAAGAGCATACTGAAAGGGAATCAGTCAGAATGGCAGCCGTTGTAATAATTGGGTCTAATTTACGTAAAGCTAAGATTACTGCTAACAACTCGGCCAGAAAAATAGGCACAAAATCAGGCAACCTTAAAGAAAAAGACCAGTCGAGTGCAGGACAAAATATTCCAATGCCAGCTTTTTCCTCGCACTGTGAGGCATCTGTTGCAATGATAACGTTTGTTTCTAGGCTGCTTAGGTGGTCTTGCAACATGGCGTTTAAGATGCCGTAAGGGAGTAGTTTCGCGTGGTTTGGGAAAATGTCATCGAACCTGATCTCTGGGTAATTTGAATGCGTATTATCATGAAGCACCTCGCGAATTTGCACATTTAGTGGTTCAAGTAATGTTTGCACAAATATAATCTGTGGTCTATGGAACCTGGGCCAATGAATAGGAAAAAATAATTCTGGATCAGAGAGGAAAATAATTTGAAGGCGGTTTAATGGGGATTCATATAGCCTTAGGAAAGTCTGAACTGTCAGAAGGCGAAATCGGCATATTATGGGTGGGATTCTTGCCTAGGTATAATACGGCATTCGAAACGTATTTTGGGAGGCCTAAGCACAGACGTAGCGCCTCTCGTTCCAACAAAACTAGCGGCCGAAGCTTGTATGCTGGATCACCGGAGAATAAAACGCATCCAAATTCTAACACCGGACGAACATACATCTTATATACCATCAAGAGGGATTTTCTTCGCATACCTGTTCTCCGGTTGCTCAACTTGCGCAAAATGCCCATTGAACGAGCTCCTTTTGTCGCAATATATTCAATATGCGGCCGCCAGTTAAGAATTCCGTTGTAAATAACTCCAAGGTATTTTAGTGACTCTACTTGTGGGATATCTTCGAGATGATAGTTAAGCGATATGTATACTGGGTCTTTAACGGGAAACACAAGGATAGCACACTTATTAGCATTCAGGTTTAAGTGTAAGCTATCCAGCCAGCTTTCCAGTTCCCTTAGATACGACTGCAGTATTTCGTAAAGAGAGTATATGTCGCTAGCCATACCAAAAAAGGCAATGTCATCAGCATAAACGTATGTACTGACAGCTGGGTGAACGGGGATTCTGCTCAGTAAAATATTAAATAATACTGGTGAAAGTACCGATCCCTGAGGCACACCTCTTGTTTGCTTATATTTACTGGAAGAATAGCCGCTTCGAAAACAATAGAACTCCCTGTCTTTTAAAAATTCATGCACCCATGCTACAATATAGCCTGGAAAGCAATGACTCTGTAACCGATTCGTTAAAATTGTATGTTCAATGCTGTCATAGGCTTTACATATATCTAAGGTAACTAGAGCCGCATATTGTTTTTTCTGTCTGGCGATGTTAATGCGACTTTCAAGGTCTACATGCGCGTGCCATATTGAATAGCCAGATCGAAATCCAATTTGACACGGACTCAACAATCGATTGTCGTCAATAAACTCTAATATATGTCCGAGAAGCATTCTTTCAATAAGTTTCACTATGTTTGATGTCAACGCAATTGGTTTGATGTTGTCGATAGTATAGCCTGCCCCTTGTTTTTTAAGTAACGGAATAATTTTGGCGATCTTCCAATCTTGTGGAATCCATGCGTTACCAACAGAGTAGTTTAGCAACTTCAGAAGCTCACGTGGAGCTTCTTGAAAGAAAATCTTTAACATTGCATTTGTTATGCCGTCCGGGCCAGGCGCTGTAGTTGGCAACTGCAACATGACCTTTGCTACTTCCGAATAGGATATTTCCTTGTAGCCCGAGAATGCAGGAGAAAAAGCAGGAGCTTGGAGGCGCGTTGCGAACCGACTCTCCAGTCCTTTAGCCAGTAGTTCTAAGGACTCCTGCATTTCCTGTGAGGTATAGACGATTGAGTCTACATTAATGCTCATTGAGAGTTTGTTTCTAAAACGAAGGTAATTAAATAAAGCACGTTTGTTTTTGGATTTAGATAGATAATCAAAATGGCTTTTATCGTACTCATCTTTTGCATGTTTAATAGTACGTTTGAAGGTTGCCGAAATAAATTGATAATCTTTCCAATTTTGTGGGCTCTGATTATGTAGAAGTTTTTTCCAAGCAGCTTTCCTTCTTCTATAAACTCGTGTGCACTCGCTGTTCCACCAGGGACTAGATGAGAAACGCTTAGCTGTCTGAATTACAAATTCAGACTTTTGTCGGGACGTCTGTAATGCTGAACAAATATTCAAGCCAATGGCTTCGTCATTACTATTACTTAGTGACGCAATGGTGGACCGCAAGCAGTCTTTAAATTTTTTACAATTCACAAATATTCTGCCTTGTCGTTCAACAGATGTTAAAGGGCATGCAATTTCAAAGTATACCGGGAGATGATCACTGTTTGTACAGAAATCAATCGTTGTCCAAGATGTCACAGTGACACTTGTGCTAGAAAACGTCAAATCTAACACTGAGCGAGATTGTCCGCGGACAAATGTAGGTCCACTGGTATTAAGGCATGTAAGGTTTTTATCTATGGTCCAGTTCCACAGACGTGTCCCGCCTGAATCTGTTTTGTAACCCCAAGACACGTGATGCGAGTTGAAGTCACCAGTAAGAATGACTTCATTTTTGCAGCTGGCAAGCGCACTATCCAATTGGTATGTACTGTGTACGCCCGTAGGGAAATAAGCATTTATAATTGAAAATGTACGGTAGCCTGGGATGCTAAGGTGCACTGCCAAAATTTCACATTCCGGAGACATTAACTTGAAAGCTATTTTCGCCTTATGACAGAATTTAGATGACAACAAAATCATTAAGCCACCTCCTTGTGAAAGGCGATCTAATCGAAAAGATCGAAATCTTTAAATAGAAAATTTTTCTCAGGAGTAAGCCAGGTTTCTTGTAAGATTATGACGTCAGGATTAAGCTGAGTTGTTAAGCAATGTAAGTCTGTTGAAGCAGAAAACAGGGAACGACAGTTCCACTGTAGCACTTTTAAAGAAGCTATGGTGATGATCTAATTGATATAGTTTCTTCAGCGACTACCGTCGCAATGAACTTTCTTGGACGCCAGAATGAGAAATTGGATTACCCTTTTTGTTTTTGGTATATGGACAAGCAGCAGTTACTGGAGACCCAGTTCGTTTTTGGGGCCTAGTATCATGACCTGTTTCCATGTCGACCTGCGAGTCTGACTGACGCGAAGAACAAGGATCGGATCCTACAAATGTTGGGTCCGATGTGGTACTCGGCGCTAGGACGGATATAAAGCTAGCCGCTTGCCAAACTTCTTTCTCCTCTTCAGCGTTCCTACTCTAAACCAACCAACAACTGACGCTAGCTGCCAGCTAGCAGTTGGACGAAGGCATTTATAAAGAAATTTCGCACTCAATACCGAAACTCAGCAAGCAGATGTTTCATGGTATGTTCCCTGTAGGCAACATTCGATAATAAAGGGTTAAAGGCCACAATATGCTGTATTTGCTTTTGAAGTCTCAGCTATAAAGCTGTTGATGTTTACAAGGACCTGGCAAAACAGAGCATGTAATGATGACGTTCGAAGGCATTTATGAAATGTTAGCGAGCAAAGTGCCTTTTTAAAATGTCAACGAAGAGAAAACACGTAAAGTCTAAAGACGCTCACGTTCAATAAAGAAAGGGCCCATTTTGAATGTCTTTTGTAACAGTGATTTATTTCTGGAAAGAATTTGAAATAATTTGAAACAAGAAAAGATGGCTATCGGAAAATAGCCGCAAGAGAATACATGAGCGTGTGACGTTGTTGGCTTGACGATGCACACGGCGAATGGGAAGAAGAAATTTGTTCTGCCTATGAAGTGACGGACAGTCAGCATCTAAAAAAGAAACATTGGCTGATAGGAATGCCAACTTTTCTTGAATTTAAGCCAATCAGGATACGACAGCAGGCGACGGAAATATCATATGTGGTTCTTAGATTAACGGATGCAAAAATGTGTAGAGCATGGGATACAGAAAAGACGATTGTCATTCACCAGAACCCGAAACAATACTACGAAGTGTTTTCTTGTAGCTGTCCTTCTCGTAGTGCGCAAAAAAATATAGTTCATGCAACCATTTGCTTCGTTTTTCAGTTGGAACATCGCAACCACTGTTTTACGTCGCAAAGTAGAGACGAACCTGGATGAACGAAGTTTATTACCCACATCTGTAATCAGTATATATCAGTAAATTAAGATATTTTAGACCTATTTATACGATGAATCTGAACTAAAACGAAGAAAATTGTTATCACAATAGATAATGTCTAACCATTGCAAAGCAGGCCAATTCTTTCGAAATGTCGGCGTTCACAGTTCACATAACGCCGGGATCTTAGAAAACTATTACTGCTTTCGCATTTTTGCATGCAGTCTGGCATTAGAGTAGGTAGGTAGCCTTTACATGCATATCCGGGCAATGGTGTTGCATAGTTTTAGTGGTGAAATCCGAGGTTTGACGTGCAAGCCATCTGGCCGGGCAAATACATTGAAGAAAGCTGAAAAGATACACCGATCATTGAATTGAAAATTTAATGACGTTTCGAATGTCAGCAAGGCTGCCGTATGGGGAGCAGAAACATTATTAAATTTTCACTTCTGGTTGGTGTTTCTTTTCGCATTTCTCCAGTTGTTTTACTGGTTGTGATCAAAAACCGCTTTCCAATTTATCGTTTTGTCTAGTAACGTGGCTAGTAAACTTTTTAGGCCAGCCTTTTGTATTAATTGTACAATAGAAGATGAAGGCTACAATGATCCGGAATAATAATACAAATGAAATTTCTCGCCGACGTTTGGCATTAAAAAGAAAAAGTGTAAGATTTCTCAAGTAAGATTCCCGTGTTTGAATGCGTCATTCCTTTCTCAACGTTCATGTACTTATTAAGAGATTTTCTGATGGTCAAAGCCATAACCATCACGAGAATTGTTGCAAAGTATTCAGTTTTATGTTCTTTTGTTTTGATTTCGATCATTTCATGCTTAATAACGGAATAAAATATCAGCACATTGTGTTCCGTGCAGGCTTTAAGTGAACTCTTATTCATTTGTGTATGGCTGTAACAAATTAGAGAATAAGTAGCGGCCCGTGTCAGGGTGACCTTCAGTGACATTCACGAAGCATTAGGCGCAATCAGGGAGTCCGTCAATGCTCCTCGGATCGTGCGGCCCCCCATGCTAGCGTAGGCGAGGAAGCTGGACCGGACAATCGGTAATGCTGCTCCAGGGTTTTACGCTAGCCCTGGTGGCCCATGTATACCGTGTATAAGGCTCTGGTGTAAAACATAACACGTAAAAAGTAGACGTATGCTAGCATGCACAAAAAGAAATCGCAAGGATGGGGTAAGCGATCTAAACAGGGATAAGGCTTCTCAGAAAGGCTGGTCAACGTTTGTATAGGAGAACGTATCTTCGTCAAGGACGGCATCGACATCATCGGCAGATTAGTTTGATCGGGTTCACCAGTTAAATTTACCTGAAGGTCTTGCCCGATTGGCTATTCGATGCGTATAGATGCTGCGATAGTGGGAAATAAAAAATTAACCAGGAAGAAGGTGAGAAGCAGAGTCATGGTGTGCGTATCTTCAGATTATTGTTCAATCACGACGAACATTCGCTCACAAGCACTATTCTAATCAAAAAAAAAAATTATGGGGCTTTACGTGCCAAAACCACTTTCTGATTATGAGGCACGCCGTAGTGGAGGACTCCGGAAATTTGGACCACCTGGGGTTCTTTAACGTGCACCTAAATCTAAGTACACGGGTGTTTTCGCATTTCGCCCCCATCGAAATGCGGCCGCCGTGGCCTATTCTAATCCAGTTGCCTTCGAAAAGGACATTGGGGCTTTTGTGTACATGTGAATACTAAAGGTCTGCGACAACGGTGCCATGAACTTAGGTTCCGAGAATGGTGTCATCTTATTTTTAGACAGCTGCCTCCGGGAGACTTCCAAAAAACGTTGCGTAGTGAAACACCAGCTGACTTTATGCATGCTGTCACTTTATTTTTTGCTCCGGGAAAAAAAAACAGCACCTAGCAGTTGACACTTTGCTTTCGTGGCACGAAACTCTAAATGAAATGCTGCAGTATTTACCTTACCGTTCATTGTTTCCTTTTGTATTTCTACTCAGATAAAATATGGCAAGATGATGTTACAGGAAACCGAAAAACAATAAAAGGCGATTACACCCTGGGAAACCATTGGTGTTATGAGTGATATTCGTTCTATGTGGGTTCAATTGCCCTCAGTGCACATTTTTGCCGTAAAATTGCATAGAACTGTACCTAAGGAAAGGCAAAGTCAACAAAAGATATTGCTGAATAGTAGGAACGAGTTGCGGCATTCCAAATATTGGTGAGTGTCTTCGAGATAGGAGGAAACGTTACTGGTGATAAATGGCGATAGCACGTATTTGATATTCGTGTATTGGTTACGGTGGCTGTTCGTTGTAGATTGATAACCTATGCCGAGGTGAAAACTTGCTGCAGAACTTTATGCGCCACCGCTTAACATAGCTCGCCACCCCTTGGGTTTATTTCATGCTTCTCATTTCAAGTTGATAAGCCTTAACATCAGCGTGACCCTTGAGACGACGTATGTGCAGGATTTTTTCGCCTAACTTGAGCAAAGCATAAATAAATATGCATGCGATTCCCACCAAGTGCAGCCGAAAACCCATGCCTTTTTACTTTGCCTGTAAGAAACAAAGGCGCTGACAGGTCTTCGAGAATTGCAAAGCATTATTTGTCTAACATCCCATGACTCCGCTTACTTCATTACTTATGCAGACCAGATACCTCGTCAAACTTGGAAACGAAGACAATTGCATGCCATCCATATCCCTTTCTCAAGGCCTGTGCACGGTTTTGATCGGCGCGCCGCATCGACCATTCCTTTTTAACTTATTTGAGGGCGCTAATGCTACTACACGTGAAAGCCAAGCCGCGTGGGCCTTTTCCAAATCTCGCGCGCTTTCTTCGTAGCCTCCAAAGTGTAACACCGCAGTAGCTGTCAACGTGGAAATACTTTATTTGGATATTTCTGAAAAGGCTGTACAGCTTTTTCGTTAAAGAATAATATTCTTGGTAATAATACATTACGCTAATACGAAACTCACTTTGTTGCTCAAGAGGACAGCGAACACCGCTAAGGTGGTTGCGATATCGTAATGCACGCGTGCATATTTAAAGGTTGGCCCGAGATAGTTCTTTTGACAGACAAAGACCTGCGCGTCTCCATAATGCCCTCGGGATGCGGTAATTACGCGTGAATCCCCGGACGAAAGCATTGCAGACGCTGCCGTGGGTGCCTATGTACTCTCACGCCACAGTACAGCTAGGACGTTCTGGCTGTCTCTGATGAAATTATCCATATGAAGGCTTAGACTCCTCTAGCATGCCATTTCGCAGATGCTGACCTATGCAGAAATAATATATCTCTTGAATATTCAGTCTGAACATAGTTTTGGTGCAGATGGATTGGTGCCCTACCTGTTAAACTGTGAGGGTAAGCAATATATATTTTCCTTTATCATATATTCAACTATGTGTCAAATGTACATCAAAACACACACATTTCGACATTTGACTAATAGTATCAGATCAACATTTTACTTGGTTGCACATTTTTGCTGTGTAGACGATATATACCGTTCTAACGTTACAGTTCTTCATGAAAAATGAGTCGCAGGAGCTCAGTTTTTGTGAATGCGCAATGTCCTTTTTAGTCCTACGCTTTCCCACACGTGCCCACATTTCGCAGTGCGGCTTTTGCTGGCGACCATCCTTGTATAACGCTGCTGCACATGAAAACCAAGAGAAAAGAAGATTAGTCGTCATTACGAAAAACATTACTTATTCAATCAGCAGTTGTTCGACCATTAACTTATTGTTAGCGTTAACGTGACAAGTCAAGAACTTAGCAAGTGTCCATAACGAGTAACAGGATCTTTTTATATTTCCTAGAAGGCTGTCTTAACTTAAGCACTGTTGAAGAAACAAATGATAATCTTTACATTATGTAGGAACTTGTGTAGTACTCTGTATTGACCGTCAATCTTACCTCCACTTACTGAACTAAGCATGTCGGTCGCTGCTAACTCTAACGGCTCCCAAATGTGTACTGTGTCTGGAGAAGTCTATCACAAAATGTACAAATTGGTGTCTTTTGCATTTTCCACGCAGTTGGGTCTTGTATCATCCTCCTTCATGTAGCCATCCTACATTAATGGTGACCATTATCCGAGTCCATATGCTTTTTAGAATAATGTTGTTCACAATTCTGAGTTTGTGAAAGAGGGAGAGGTCACACTGGAGACTAAGAGCCTGTGTCTCTCGTCGGAAGGCTTTCTTGTGTTTTCTTTCTTTTGGCGGGGGCGAGGAGGTGGTATGCAGAGGGCTTAGATAGAGGTAATATAATCTGGCACAAAAGGTACAGGTGGACTTACGTTCTTCGTGTTGTTATGTGTTCTCCTGTTTGTCATGCCCCTTAACTAGTAAGAGCACTGTCCCTGCACCCGCTGTAAGCTAACATTGAAATACGAGTTGTAGAGCGTAATCACCTTCTGACGAAGTAATGTATTTTATGCGCTCACTTCGGCATTTTATTTATACCTACTGAATAATTCAATATGTGTACTTGGGTGATGCTCAATAAAGATAAGGCTGCCCCAATAGCATCATGAAAAGTGGTACTATTGAACCACGTCACCCGTTGGCCACCTCAGGTTTCTTATAATTTGCATTCGCGGGCTAACCTTTGCTCTTGAAAGGCCGTAGGTTTGGGCATGTTGGTATTCCATTCCTTTTACGTTTTCAGCGCACGAAAAGGTACGAGAGACAGAAGTACGACGCTTCTGTCTATCATAACAGAGCAAGTAAACCTTTGCTCTGTTTTGAGGCTTGCTTGACACGAAATGCCACGCGTTGCTCGGCAATCTTTTTATTAGTCACGTGTGAGTGATAGGCCTGTCAAGTAATCAGTCGCTTCATTTATCATTTCTTGGTACATTCTGTAGCGGCGCGCACCGCCAATTGAAGGGGGAGGGGAGTTTGCGGCGACGTGCTCTGCGCACGAAACCACTCGCATTCTCCCCCAAGTGCCTTTCGAAACGACTCACTAGTCCAATGGTCTGTCTGGCTTGTCCCCACATTCAGAGATTTCGGCTCTTCGTGCGTGTGGTGCTCTACCATGGAAGGTTAAATCTGGCTTAACAAGCATGGTTACTATGAGTTCATGTGCCATTTCAACAAAAAGTGTTTGTTGAAGGGAAGAGGGATAAATAGGAGAGGCCTCATGCTGTTCTGAGTTTCTCTTAAGTTCTTGATACATCACTCATTACAAGAATATTACCGGCAAGTACGGCGAAAGATTCCTAAAGCAGACTCACCGCTGAGCGTCTTCTGCACTCTAGCAAACAATAAATTGTGCAAAAAACAGGGATTCAATAGGTAATGCACCGGGTGCATGAAGTACTTGGGCAAAATTCAAAAACTTCAAAAATACCACCCAGTATACGGGCAAGAACCTAAACAACGTTGTACGTTTTTACATGGCTTTTCAATGCTGTTTTCGAAGAATGTTCTCTTAAACTCAGTTGGCCCCAGTTAATGACTCTATGCGACATTATTAGCGGCTGTATACTCCAATCGCATGCCATGTGTTGTTGATGGACAGTATTTCCCAAATAACAGTTTTTATGAATATTTATCACTATGTGGCTGGTATTTAATCTCTTCCTCTGTGACGCAGCCTATAACATGATTGAGAAGTCTAGGTATTGCAAGAGTAAGTAGAATAAGATGGTCAATGCGCCATGCATTGACTATTTATAGTAAAAGATCTTAATACTTGCTTAACGGTGGGTAACGATAGACAACTTAGCATCTATTATTCAAGTATTACATTCAAGCATCAGGTTTGAAAAAATTATGATATAACTTATTATATTATAATCTTATAATATTATATAAGGACATTGTGATGGCCGACAAATGTTGTATGTGAACGAGAAAGCGCTACAAAAGTGTTCGGAGGAAAAGGGTCGGTAACTCGCCTTTACAACGAATTAATGACACTGTTGGTAACAATTTCTGATCATCTCGTAGTAGTGCGCGATAAAAAGGCGCATATTAAATTGACAGTCGTTCAGTCGTGCCGGACTGCTTACGGAAAAGAGGTTTCTGTGGTCGAAGTCAAGCGGCCTTACATATATAGGCAAAACTTGGTACAAACAGGAGTAGGGACACGTTTGGAAAATGGAAAAAAATTCTGATATTTTCCGAAACGAATAACGTATTACAAATTAGATTACCGATGGTTTTTTTTCTATGGATCGCCATGTTTCCCACGCTAAAGCCAAATGGTCTACCTGCTGACATTGAGACGTCATTTTTATCTGGCATGCTGAGTGAGATGGAGCTGTGAGATATCGCACCGGAAGGGGGAAGGGGAGGGCAATTCCTGTTTCGGCGACAGAGTAAGTGAAGCTCAGTAGGGCTTCCCAATTTCGTTGCCTCTGCGCTCACATAACCACACTTGATATCGACAATTCAGCCATATTTTCCGTTTTGAGGCAGTAGTTTGAGCCTGGAAATATGATGCATTGGACGAGGATTCCACCTCGAGAGGAAAAGCCTCTAATGCCGATGCTCTACCACTATCTCGCGCCTCCCTATAAGGGCAAAACATGACTTCAGCTGGCCAAGGAAACAGATTGATTTCAAGAAGTAATCTTGAAGAGTGGATCATATTAATATTGGGAATCGAGCGCGAAATCGGCGCAGTAAAATTTATTTGCTCCCTGTGCCTTTCATTGATAAAAGAAAAGCATCCACTGATTAATAATACCAGCCGTTTCGCAAGGACTGTGTAGTCAAGGAGTACAGGAAGTGTGCATGAAACATCTTACAAATCTCTACGAAGACTTAGAGATGCTCTCATTCTCCAAAATGAATGCGGAAAATACCCATAAAAATGAGCATGTCTTCTATGCTGTTGATAGTATATGGACAAGTATTAAACCTAATTGTTTGATATTTAGGGATTAGGACTGAGGATTAACGCCGAATACGTCACCACTCCGCTGTGTTGCAGGTGCGAGTGACCTGATCAGTAACTCTGTATATGACGTCTAAGAAATGAGTGAGGACCTCAGCCGACAGAGCTAGGACTACGTAGAACATTAATTATCAGGATGATGAGGTGTTGTTCAATATAGCGGCCATATCTCGTGAATTCATTATTGACAGTCAGCATGTAAAATATGTGCACAAGTACATTTAACTAGGACAATGAGTCAGAGAGGATGCAGATAATGAAATAAAGCTTACAGAAGCACAAGAATGGTAGGAGTGCATGCGACAGTTATTGTCATGTCCTAAGTGGGAGCATAACCTCCATAGCAGAAAAATCTAAAATCATTGTGCTCTACCGGTACTCTTATTAGGGATAAAAACATGAAGGTTAGTAAAGGAGCTTGAGAAGAAGGATTACGTTGCGGACGATATAAGAAAATTGACAAGCTTAGCACTAAAGGAGAAGAGGACAACTGAGTGTGTTCCACAGCAAGCGGGGAGAGCCGATAATTAATTGACATTCGAAAGAAGAAAGGGAATGGTATAGGCCATGTAATGCATAGACATATTGGGCCACCGCATCACATCATAGGCTGTTTCAGTATCAGTAGAATGGATGGAAATAGTACAAAAGTGCAGTCGAGTATAGGGGAACATCCGATGGTGTAAAGCGACCAGAAATCTGCCGTCAAAGCACAAGTCAGAAAACGCGATGCAGATATATTTGATGATTGGTGGGAGAGACCTTCGTGCTTTATTGGCCGTAAAAACATAGGCTTGGGCTGCGTTTAATGCTGCTGCTGAGTGAGAAATTGATGAGAAAGAATCATGTGGCTTCATATGCTTGTGAATCAATACTACCCTATTTCTACCTGGTGCCACCCCAATACTTCCAGCGATTTGTTTCGTTTTGGCTTTCGTACTCAGTGGAACATTCAGGTACCTAAAATAGTTGTTCATAAATTATTTTTGTAAGCAGCTGAGTAGCTCAGAGATACGCAGAGATGCATATTACGCTAATTTATTCACCTATATGTACTCCTATTATTATTTGATTTAAAGACTTTAACTTTAAATTGATTTAAACTTTAAAAATACAATCTGAGTGTCTCAAACATCATCTTACAAATATCCCAATCTTTCTTAAGCCTAATGCTGGCTACGTTATGCACTCAACACGGGTTTCCGCTAAACCATCAAAATCTTTTATTTACTTACACAGAAACGAACTAAATTCTCCCATCCTTTTACTCCTGATAACATTGGACAGCACATATACTTGCTGATTTGCAGTTAGAAGTCGCCTTTTATGCGTCGAGATCGCATCAAAAATACTGGGTGCAGGAGTTGGTATCACTGCCTAATAGGACGGTGCGCCTTAGTTTTTTAACTATGCAAGGTTTAACAAGCCAGCTCATACAAAAGGGGTTGTAAATCTTGGTGCAGCCATTTTCGCAGACAAATTTGCAGTGATCGATTGCAGCTGCGACTTTTATGGTGGTAGGAATTGTATTGACACTTAGATGCATTTTTGCCGCCGTCTTCGCCATCTTAGTGATCCGTGTAAAGTTCAACGGCGATAACACCGTCGCCAAGCGTCATATGCTGTATTTGCGAGTGAAAGCACACGAAGAGAGCCAACGATCGTGGCTTCATCCTGCACGCGCGCAGGGGGAAAGCGGCGAACATACGTCTTCCGTCGCTCGAAGACAAAGGGATCATGAATCACAGACAGTTGTGTTACAGTTTTAAAAAAATTGGTGGACGCTTAAGCTTCGCCTTCAAGAGTGGAACGCGATAGCGTTATCGCATCCCGTTCGCACCGCCCACTCATTCGCTCGGCATGCTCTTGAGTCACACAAAGACGAAACGTGCGCCTGAGCAAGCGGAACGAACGAATGAACTCGGTGTCTCGGAGGGAGAAACGGTCTACGCGAGCCAAACGTCGTGATCGGCACGGACAGCCGGGCCGCGACGCGCCGTGAAAGCGGACGCGATCATGGGGCTGACGCCTCAATGGTATCGTCTTCCATCTCGCTTGGGAGCACCACGCAGACGCATGACTCCTCGACAGCAGCACGGCACACATGGCGGCGAACGCTGCCACGCAGGCCGTGGTAGCATCCACGAAGGCTGCAACTGCGCAGTAAGATGAGCAGCTGTGATAGCAGCGGTAGAATATTCGTTTCACAATCACTCGGACACCGAAAAGACGTGCGTGTTTAAGATACATCGAAATACACAGTTCAAGGATGGTTGCAGATGCGGCATAAGCGGAGCGCTCAGAAAAAGAACTCGGCCAGCTTGCCGCACGGGTTTGTGTTGCCATTGTTTTACCGCTCTCGTAAGATACACTTATACAGTGTGCACTTGCTGACATTCGTAAGTGAAGTCTTTTTCACAATGAGAATTCTTGAACGTTTTGCTGCACTCCTACCGCTCTGTTCCCAGCTTGTTCAGCGCCAACTTATTCGTTCCTTTCGCGTGTGACAGCAGCTTGGAACGATACCACACAAGTATGGTGGCAAGCATTGCAAGAGGAAGTCTGCACGCGACGCCATTTTCGTAAGGGACGAAGAACTACGCTACAAGAAGTCCTCCACAGTGTGGTTCCTGTGCAGTCTACACGTATGAATTTAGCCATTGTCTAATTGATAATTCTTTGTACTTTTGAAATGCAAATAGACGACGGCAGCGTGGCATTAATTTGTTTCTTATAAACACGTTTTCTTACGGACAAGGGAAAGACTGTATTTTCAGTATCATAGAGCTTCAACAAATATTTTCTTAAGAAACGAAGCAAAATCGTCAATAAACTGCCCTGTGACCTGCAGAGTACATCACAAGTAAACACGTACCGACAAGTCTACTTGTCAAGGCCATTTAGTCATCCAGCAGGTTCCGAATTTTGGCGCTACATCTCGATACACAAGAATCTACGCTCAGCGCTTGCGTAAGCTTTGTTCTGTTGCACGGAAATCTCGAGACAGAATGCTGTAGAAGCGTTCCTTGGCCTTTTCACGTCGCCTTTTCCCCATGTATCGGAATTGTGAGCGAAGAGTAGCAAGGCTGTCATTCAATCGTTTCGTGGCAGCGTCGGTTCCACCCCATCTCTGCCATCTCTCCGCACCTACGCTCCACTATTCTTTCTACGTTCCTTCTGGACGGTTGCACGTTAGTCGAAAGGTAAGCACGGCAGTTTCTGCAATGCTTTAACGGGGCATGACAGATAAGATAGCGGTTAGGAGGCTATTGTGGCGACGTCTAGGAAGCTCCAGAGGGCATTGTGCACATGCAAGGTGACAAAAATGTCCACGGGAGTTTCTGACGCCACCTTTCCTCTCTGTGACGCTAGTGCCACGTATACATACTCTCTTAGCTGCACGACAGTATCGACAGTAGCATGAGCAGAAGTAGCAGTAGAAAAGCTGAAGGAAAAGCAAAAGAAAGGTTCCCCCTAAATAAAAAGCCTACAGAGAGAACAAGGACAGATACAGGGGCGATAACACGGTGAACTATCCTCTCACGTGCTGTCCCATTCATTGCGTGTTCGTTAGTTTGTTTGTCAAAGATGCAAAAACTTGCGCAAAACTCCACTTGACTCTCACCGTAAGGGACCAGGCTTTATAGATGAAATAATACTTTGAATGAAGAGTAAAGTGCACTGTATGGTTAATTATCCATATTGTGTTCGTATTTTTTACGCAAACACTTGTAGTGTTAGTACCAACTGAACGGAAACTATAACACAATACCAAGGAAAACGCGACATATGTCAATATATCATGAAAGCTGACAACTGCATAAATGTTTTCAAGCATGAAAAACACGACACATCGTGAATAGAGTCATTCATATATTGAGACAACAGAAACTGGCACAAGGTTTTCTTAGGATTTACTTAATACAGCGTAAGGGAGCCCTGTGAGCTTAGAGTAGGAGTGACAAAGATGGTTCTCTTACCATTCATATCAGATGTTTGGGAGAGAACTTGTACAACGGCACAGTGACGATCGCAGTAGAGAAATTTCCAGTGTAGTGCCATCAAAGTATATCCGTATGCACCTGAGGTATGACGCCAGGTAGCAGTAATCTTGTCAGCCTTATTTGGTCATGCTATTGAACATACAAGCGTAAAGGTAAACAACCTCAGATACTTCGATATAAGACCGCGGTCTTCAGGTTTCGCGCCATATTTATGGAGCTGCGATTCCAAGGGCGTTTTTAATGTTTCGTTTTTTTTACTGGCCGTGGTTTCTTAATGCCTATGGTGTTAGGCTGCTAAGCACGAGGTCGCGGGATCGAATCCCAGCCATGGCGGCAGCATTCCGATGGGTCCGAAATGAGAAAACACCCGTGTTCGTAGGTATAGGTGCACGTGGTTTGGGCACGTAAAACCCCCTATTTTTTTGGTACTGTTTAGTTTTTTCTATAAGCTGGAAATATTTACTTTATATCCTTTTTGAGTACATTTACGCTATTCGTTATACCTCATTCTTAATTGTCTCTCCAAACTACCACAAGTCTTCATTGCCTTTTATGCGACGTCATCAGAATCATCATCAACGTCGTCGTCATCATCATCATCATCATCATTATTATTGTTATTATTCTATTTTGTGTTCGCTGCAGGACGAAGACCTCTCCCTGCGATCTCCAATTACCCCTATCCCGCGCCAACCGATTCCAACTAGCAGCTGCACATTTTCTTTCATCGCCCCACCTAGTCTTCTGCAGTCCTCGACCGCGCTCCGTTCTCTTGGCACGCATTCTGTAACCCTAATCTTCCACCGGTTATCTAAACTTTCAGTGACAACAACCTGGTTATTGTTTACACAAATCTTAGATATGTTTTAATATCTAATGATGAAAATCAGCTCTTAAGAGACACGTGCTAGGATGCTTCGTGGAAAAGACTCTTACAATTAGATGTATTTCTCACCTGAGTACTACTAATATTCATTCAAAATGTAACGCGGCTTTACTTCACGATCTTATGTCTTAACTGAGCTGAGGCCGGATGTGGTTCGTACACGTGGTCTGCCGAAACATAGCACGGACGTAGGGTGCCCTAACGACCAAGCCATGTACATTAAAGGACATTGACTTTGAATGTATCGACATTGTTCCCATGAAAAGGAAAATGTCTGTTATCGTGCAAAATACGTGTGCGAATATATTCGACAGTTGGTTCCGCGGTATTCGTACACCTGCTATTTGTGCAACATACACGCTAGGAGGCAGAGTAAGGTAATGCAGGCAAGCAAGCAAAAAAGAAACTACGCAGATGCATAAAGGTGATTTAATTAGTTCGAGTTCCGCATTGTAATAACCTCCAAGAAGACAAACGACATCCGCCTCAATTCGTAGTTTTGTGCGCTGTCAATATAATGCTGAATATACCAAGAAATTGTGAGGCCTGTGTCGTCAAGAAAGCTGTTGTGTCTTAGGTGGAGCGAGCGCGCTCGGTATCAAAAGACTAAGATATAAAATTGAATAGACACATCAGCAGCTTGTCATTAAAAGCGCACATCAGAGATATGAAAACAGCGGTGTATATACTGCAATATATTCAATACAATAATAGAAGTTGGAGAAAAAGATTTCGACAATGACAATATATGAACTTACTCCACAACCGGCTCGAATTTACATAAATGAGCGACTGTCTCTTCCGCGAAGAGGCGCCCACTTCATGATTGGCGTAAAACTTCAAATGAAACTTTGCAATTGGCCTGGAAAATAAAAAAGCAAGCTGAGCTTCCTATAATTTCTGTAGCTTCCTCTTCATCATTTTGAACAAAGTGAGCCGAACAGCTTTGCAATTATACTCCTGCCTCAGTGTCAAAGTTACTTATTTATTTACAGAGTACCTACATCGCCATAAAGGCATTACGTAGGGGGGAACAAAATATAACCAGTAATACAGAAAAGCTTTTGGACAGATATGCTCACAAACAGCAGCACTAGAGTAGCATTTCGAGAAAGACATACAAGTAATGTGAAAAAAACAGGTTTCCAGATATATAAAACATACAATTGTTTCACAAGAGCGCCGTCACAGCACAGAATAAAATAGTTCGTTATTTGACACATTTACTATATCCTTTGATAAACTGTTCCATTGTCTAATTGATTTGGAAAAAGAACAGTCGCGAAAAGTGGTTGTTCTGTAGTTAGAGGCTGAGATCTTTTTGTTGTTACCACAGCGGGTCGATATGTAATCTGGTTCCATAAGATAGTTATAGCGATTAATACCTGTCTGACTGGTATATATTCGGCGGAATAGTTTGAGCCTTAACTTCTGCCTACGCATATGTAGCAGATCCCATCCTAAGGTGGCCTTCATTTCGGAAACGCTGTAATTATTACAAAGAAACGTTACTACTTGTTTCTGTAGTTTTTACACTCTATTAATGAGGTTCCTGATAGGGATCCCATATAACACAAGCATAATGAAGTATTGCTCTGACATGTAAGAAGTACAAAGTTTCTTTAACTTCGCGCGTTGCCTGTTTAACATTTCTGCGAATAACATGTAGCATCCTACTAGCTTTTGCTATGACAGTGACAATCTGTTTAGGCCAACTGAGTGATTCGTTGAAATAGACTCCTTGATACTTGTATTCCGACTGTATGTCGAGAAGCGTGCCATTGATGTTATATCAGTGCTGAAATTTGGAGAACTTCCTGGAAAAATTTACGCTACTGTACTTTTTGATATTTAAATGTTGCACTTAAGCATATTGCACTTAAGATTCATTTTATTCATTGGCATTTCACAGAGCGACAATAGCCGGGAATTTTATTCACCTGAGTTATTGCTCCAGAACTTCTCCGTGAGTCGACTGTATACACGCAGTACATTTATCTTCAAAAGAGCCTAGGAAATTTATTACAGTTGAGTGGAAAATTTTACTTTTGTACACTTCGCCCTATCGTGATTTTATGAACAAGAGTTGGATTATCACAGTTCCTACATTGGTGTCATGGATGTATTGCTAAACTGAACCATACACTTATACTGGAAATTTATATCACAGAGCTCCAGAATAAATCTGAGTGCCAAGTTACATGATTGTTGAATTCACACATCGTGCTTTATGGGTAAGCCTTATTGTCCCCGCGCTAGAACTATGCGGACGAAGGCGCGGCACACTATAATCATGACCTGTGCAGTGAGAAGCATTTATGCGTGGTGATATGTAAAGAAGAGGAAGCCACGCCACAGATTGCACTTACCCTAATTGCGCGTCATGGTGGAAGCGGCTGTTTGGCCACGTGTCAGTGTAATGAAAACCGCTGAGTACATGATATCACTTCATTTTTCCCATGTCATGCCCTGGAGCAGCGAGTTCTATGTCATGCGTCACTTTCGGCGAGCGGTAACGGTGCTCTTTTTTTAAAGCTAAAGTGCAAAATGGCTATTTTTGTGAGCTTTACGTGGAACTTCTGATCGCATTTGAAAGGCCACATTTTTCGCGTACTCTGTGCGATACGTGAACTATCGTAACCTGAGGCTTTTTACACAATCCGAAATTTCGTTAGGTTACACTAAAAGCACGGGCTTGCATTTTGTAAGGATTCTTTTAGTGCCATTCTGCCATTTTCGTTTAAGACGTGCTGGGCATCTTATGGCGGCTGAAAGGGAGTGCGATTTTTTGAGAGACAAAGATGAAGTGAAAAAAAGAAAAGTCGCACCTTTGCCCGGAAGGCGAACCCACAATTTGGATAGCGATTTAGTGGACAGCAATACGCATTAAGGAAAGCAGTTTTATCGGTAGTATAAACTGATGAACATTCGCTTACTAAGTAAATTAACAAG
The DNA here is from genome assembly GCF_023375885.2 of Dermacentor andersoni. Taxonomy (NCBI): domain Eukaryota; kingdom Metazoa; phylum Arthropoda; class Arachnida; order Ixodida; family Ixodidae; genus Dermacentor; species Dermacentor andersoni. Next base: position 63,027,232 of record NC_092823.1, on the reverse strand, counting down.
CATAGTGTCACGCTCGCGCAAGCAAGCATAAGCTCATCTAACTCGATGGCCGCCGCAACTGGCGCTTGCTTCAACGCGAGCTGAGCGGTGAAAATACAGCGCACACGAAGCTGTAAGCACTCTGTCCTCGTTGCAGATCGCTTTCAAGATAGAGCTCAGGCGACTGTATGCTCAGGCGACCGTATGCTCGGGCGACCGTATGCTCGGGCGACCGTATGCCATACGCCGCAGCCACCGGAGTACAACTCCCCCGTTCCTTCTCCCCCCGTGCCTTGCGCGCGACAGAAGACGGTGCGCAGCCTTCCCTCTTTCCTGTCTTGTGTGCGCGAGATTAAGCCGGCATTGTCGGCTCACCCTCGCACACTTTCAATCGCGTATAGAGCATGAGGGGCGCCGCGACGATGTTATCGCCCTTTAACTTTATGCCGAACATCACGCCAGCGACGACTGCAGGAAAGCGCGTGGAGTGTCTGTATAGTTGAATACAAGGAAGCAAATATGCGAGAGAATATGTTTTGCGTATTGAGTACGCCTGAAAAAAAGGATTTATGGAGTGCCTTACCAGTAAGATGCATCCTTAAGGCTGCCCTTGATTTCTAGTTTGTATATGGAGCTTATATTACGGTAAGTAAAAGTCCTGTTTAATGAGTGTTCGGGCGCATCAAGAGAAGGTGAGAATGGAGCTTGAACACAGAGTGACTGTAGAAACCCTCCTGGTCCTGGGTAAGTTCTCTTCAACATGTATATCATTCGTCGTGAGAAAAACTGTCGTGACAAAAGAAAGATAAGTGTTAATAATTGCACAATGATATTACGGATAACGGCAGCTCTTTTGGAGATTCTAATTTGGCTCGCCGTAAAAGAAACAACACCATCGAAGGAAATAAAGGAAATGATTCAGAGCTGCAATATATTGGTCTCTCTATTATGTCACATTCAGAGTACATCCGTCGCCTTTCATGTCGGCGTAAAACGCTCACACAACTTCGGGTGCACGTAAAATAAAGTATTATACATTTTGTTTTCTTTCCATAGAAAGCCAGAGACGACGTCACGCAGACGGGACATCTGCCTCACTTAAGTAAATTTACCCTTTCAAGGCATGCGCGTTAACTGTTCTCTTGCAGAAATAGGGTCATTAGAAGTTTCCGTTTCGTAACATTTTTCTTAAAGAGTTAATAAGAATATTTCTAATTAGTTCCATAGTAAGTCGGCTTGGTTTACCAGCTATTAAAAGGCGAAAATCACGCTGTATTGGGGCACTCTTCAGGTATTGTATGCAGTGAAGGCAATGATGAACGCCTATGAAAATTAGATTCGCTTGAAATGTCAGCTGTTGAAACGGCAATGGTCTAGATGTTGAAGTATATGTCCTGGACGGCAAACTCCATGGCGCTATTGGGAACGCTTTGTCAATGCATAGCTTGTGGTAGAGAAACCGTCCACCGCAATTTCTTGCTGTCAGGTAGGGGCAATGGAAGTTCCCAAAGTAGTTCTGCGTACCATTATCATTGCATCGAAGAATAGAAAATCTACGCAATTTCCTGTGAAGAAACACTGTTTTGTTTAGATAGGTCGTACGTATGCGGGATCTGAACATCTTTACCTTCGGGTCTTAAAAGAAGTATAAACGTGTGCACACTATATCATAGGCTATTTTTATCAAATCGCTTGGCCCTGATGCGTAAGCCCAAGTCAGCCCTCCTACAGGGGACGTGAACCAATTAATCGAAGTCGAGAAATTACTTTCAAATTAAAATAGCCTATTTCAGAAATCTTCTGCCGCAAGAAGTACTTCAATGCGTTTAGCGAAGCGTAGTTATTTGACAATCAAACATCCAGTTCGCAGTGTTTCCACTCCTTCTTGAATGGCTTGCGCTGCGAAGGCTATGGCGGAGCGGGGCGTAACCATCAAGCTTCGCCCACCGAACGCCACCATAACACGGAGTTCAAATTTGATTTTCCACGTTCCCGAAGCAGCCACTAATTCCGATTTTGGCGCCTACGACGCACCAATGGCGGTGGTCCTCAGCGAGCCACTGGGTGCTCAGCGAGCGGCCCCGTCGCGTCAGTTCCGACCGCAGCTGCATGCAACTGCAGTGCGCATGCGCAGCATTTGCTTCGTGTACGACATGGTTAGAGTGCGTGCTTGAGTTCATATGCTTCCGTCGGACCCTGCTCCACGGTGTGGACCGATTTCGTCCTGCACCAGCGTGACCGGCGGGTAGTAGCTACATCCATCTCTCGCATTTTGAAGCCCTATCGATATGTCGACGCGAAGCGAAGGCTGCCAACGCGTCTTACCAGGAGCTTCTGGGAGTCTGCGCGCGCGGGCAAGCGTGCGTGGGGTCCGACCTTAAGTTTCGCGTAGCTCGAGGCTATCTGGGTGTTCAAAACTAGTTGACATTAGCGAGGCACTACACGCACGACAACGAAAAGCAGGGTGGCCAATTGATCTTCCCTACGCGGGCGGCCACAACCGCGCGTGAGCAGACGACGGCCGGTTTCTTCCAGAAGTAGTTATTATATCAATTTGAAAGATTTTCGCTTGCTTTATCCAGCTTTTTAAAGTGCCTCAATAAATTTACATAATAACACTACCAAGAAGCGCGCTGATCTAAACAACCTTCTTGTATTATGTCATCTATTTTCCAAAAGCGGCCACGTATGGCAATATGTTATACCGGCTGTTCAAAATTAAGCTTTATGGTTTTCTTAAGCTTAGGCGCTGAGATGCACGCGAAGACCACCTGTGCAAAGAAGCTATGTGAACAGGGAGACACAAAGTGAGATGGTAATTGGCGCGGTCAGTAGCCCAGTTACCCAAAATGGAATAATTAACTGCAGTAATTGGGTATGTTTGTATTGAAAAGTTAGAGACAGTCGTCTTTCTACACAGTATCAGTTGGACGAATTCTTCTAACGTATCTGTGCTCCGAGATATCCGACTCCAAAACTGAATTGTTGCTCGCATGATTACGCATGCAAGAGAGTGAGGATCGGCGCAAAGCTCCTCCCTGATGCTACGTGGCTGTTCCGTGCGGTGTTTAGTCTGGAAACAGGGCCGAGGCATACGTAAAGCTGATAACTGTTCCCCTTCGCCTCTCGACTAAGATGGATCTCCTCGTCAACGCCATCATAAAAGATGCAACAACAAAGCAAGCAGAGAAACTAGCCATGGCATTAGCCCTCACACAGACTACGACAACAGTCATTGTAACTGATTCCCAAGAAGTGTGCAGGGCTTGGTGGCATCAACAACCCAGCGCATACTAACAGCCAAGCTGCCAGAAAAAAAAGTGTTAATAGTGTGCGCACCCGCTGACTGCTCCCTGGAAGGCAATAAACTCGCTCGCTCCAAGCTTCGAAATCTTATATGCCCCGGAGGACACAGAAGAGCTCACTAGACTGACAGCATACCAAGAGATCACTCAACACTACAGACTCAACCACAGAACACTCCCACCCCCGCTTTCACAGCTCACGGACATTCATGATACAACACTCAAATTGTTGCAAACCCACACGTTCCTCACCCAAGGAGGTTTCATGTCATGTCCGTAACTCAGCATGATTAACAATATAAATGCTGCGAACAGCTAGGAACCCTCCGGCGCATTGTCATATATTGCAAACAAAATTCAGACTTCCTTCCTCTACCGCCTACCCTTACCGCGAAGAACAATGGGAGACGCTGCTGTCCAGCTCCCGCCTCTCGGAGCAGATCATGTTGGTTGAAAAGGTGGTTGTTCTCAGCCAAGACGGTGCATGGTTTCCCATAATGAAGGAACCCCTCCTGCAAATCAAGTCATCCATGCGTTCAATAAAGTTATCCATACATTCATCCGTCCGCCGTCCATCCATCCATCCATCCATCCATCCATCCATCCATCCATCCATCCATCCATCCATCCATCCATCCATCCATCCATCCATCCATCCATCCATCCATCCATCCATCCATCTATCCATCCATCCATCGATCCATCCTTTCATCCATCCATCCATCCATCCATCCGTCCATCCATCCGTCCGTCCGTCCATCCATCCATCCGTCCACCCATTCATCCGTCCGTCCGCCCGTCCAATCTCCTTACGCCGACTCGGTAGCGATAACTGCTCTACCAGCTTTAGCCACTAGGTGTGTTCTCGTGGTCATGATGCTGTTGTGGTCGTTCTTGTGTCGTCCATCCAGCTTCGTGATCTGACCCTCGTCAGGTCATTAGCCGAAGTTGGGTGCCTTGGGTGACTACGTATGTGCTCTAGATCGTGATGCCGTCGTGATTCTGGCATCGTTTTCATTACAAGGTTTTTATATGACTCAAGCAGTCATGTGCATGCACTTGTCGTGAAACAGAATTCGTGCATTTGTTACTACAGCGTCGTCGTCATACCTTCGTGGTCGTTCCGCAGTCGTCATTGTAGCTTCGTGCTTACACTATTGTCATGTCGTCGTCATACCGCCTTCTACATCGAATCAGAAACCCTAGTTGACAAATATCTTAGAACAAGATGCGGGTGCTCGGAGTCGTGATACCGTCATGGTATTTGTATCGCCGTAATTTCAGCTTTGTCGAAAGGCTCTTCTCATGTCGTCGTCGGTACACAATTATTGTCATACAGCCGTCATGGATTCGTTGCTTCACCACTGTCGTGATGTCGTCGTGGTCGTTTCATCGTCGTCATTCCAGCTCCGTTATTGCACTCTTGTCATTCCGTCGTCGCGCCTTGTACGCTGAACCAATTTTTCAAGTCACCTAGTATCTTGTGACTTTGGGTATTTTCCCGTCGTCATAGTGTCCTAGGGGTCATTGCAACATCGTCATTCTAGCTTTGTCAATCGACTCTCCTGTTGCCGGTGTCATCCCACCATCATCGTCACGCATTCGTTGCCACATCGCCCGTATGATGACGTCATGCTTGTTCCATCGTCGTCATATCTACGTCATCGGGCTCTCGTTATGCTGTCGCCGCCACACCAGCGTCGTCATACAGGATTCATTATACAGTCCTCGTCACGCCATTATCATCATACATTCGTTGTAATCCTATTGTACTGATATCACTATCATACCAGCGTCAACATTGCTTCGTCGTCGTGCTGTCTTTGTCATGTATTCGTCATGAAATGCGCGATCAAGCTGTCGTTGTCTTATGATCGTCGCGATGGCTTCTGTTGTTTTCATTCTAACTCCAACCTTTACCTTTCGTGATGCCATCGTCGTCACATAGTTGACGTCACACCATTGTCATTATGCTGTCGTCTTCACGCTGTCATTTTCTCATGATAATCACTTCAGTAACACCATCCTATGTCGTCTTGGAATCATCGTCATACTGCATTCTAATCATCAACGTCAATCTTCATTCCTAATGGTATCGTAATGAGGCTGTCGTCGTTATGCTGGCGTTGTCATAGCGTTCTCATCCTGGACTTCTAATCATCAACGTCAATCTTCATTCATCCTGTTCTCGTAATCAGGCTGTCGTCGTTGTATCCCGATTATGCTGGCGCTGCCATAACGCCGTCTTCCTGTCGTTGAATGTATTCCACCATGTTCCTTCCAGCTTCGTCATCTGTTTATCGGCATACCATCGCAGTCACGGTATCATACACTCGCTGTCATTTCGTTTTCCTCCTGTCATCATCGGTACGCTGCCTCCACTGTACCATCGCCATCATTTACTAGTTACGACATCATTGCTGTCATGCTGTCGTAGCCATACCGCCTTCGATGACTACTACTCAGGTTAAATATGGTTTTGTAAGTATGGCTTGTGAATACGTAGCTCGCTTGGTAATCACATTGCCGACGACAGTCATCGCGAGATGAATTCTGCCGTATTCTTTTTTCTAATGACAAAACGCGGGTATCTGAGTCGGGTCTTACAAAAAATTAAAAGGATTCTTTAAATGCCTCAGGCAACATGGTGTCTGGGAGCCTCTTGCGTGCCCTTTTGGTTTACAGGAAGATTAGAACCAAATACCTATCGCTGGCACATCGGCAGGCTTCCGAGATCACTGGATGAATTTTTCGACCCAGTGAAATGCAGCGAAGCAAAAGCCGCGAGTCCTCGAGAAACTGAGAAGCAGGGTGAATTCATCTGTCTATAACTAGAATTTTGAGGCGCATATCTTGTCTCTAGAAAGCTTTGCGGCGTCTTTTATATTTGGATTATTTGGTGGCTGGTGGCGGCTTTTTGGATTTCCACGGAATGAGCGATGTTGGCGAGGTGCATCTGTAGGCGAAGTGCGCTGAATGTCTCGTGTAGAGAATCACCCTTTCTTGTTGCCGGCTCATCACAGTTTCACTTAAACCTACTGCCAGAAAGCGTGCGATCAGCTTAAATTTAAATTGAATTGTGAAATGCGCCTGCTAGTTTCTTGCACAAAACAAGGGTAGAAAAAAAGCGCAGGTGCGCACTCATTGTTATGCAATGTCCATCGTGCAACCGTCGTGTCTTCATCGTCATTAAGCTGCCGTGACTTCGTTTTTGCTATTAAAATCTTGATCATGCTTCTGAAGTCGCCGCATCATTATTGTGCTCATAGTCGTCATTCCACTGTCATCACAAATCCATCGTCGTACCGGCGCAACTACCCTGGTGAAGTTGTCACAGCCGCTACCGAAATGTGTCACTGACGACTTCTGCGGGCACCTCAAGCACGATTATCGACGTCAGCAGTATAGTCCCGAATTATTGCCTATGCGTCCATTTCTATTTGCTGTCCGTTCAAGCTGTTGGCTTACTTTGAGTCATAGCTGATACATTTTGTAACAATGATTAAAGAAATTATTATTATTACCATGCGCGCAGTTCTACACACACAATATTCTCAGAGGAATAACGACGTTCTTTGAGATTACCTTCTGCTTTAGGTAGTATATCTGCAGTTGTTTTGCTTCGATAGCTATCAGCGCTAATATTCATCTAGATTAGATATATGCGAGGGAAACGGTGCCTGCCTTCTAAATTTTTCCTGATGAATAACTAGGATTTACCATTTTAACGCCGGGAATATGTCATGATTAATTCATCCGTGACATTTATTTCTTCTATGTGCAACCTTAGTGATGGCACTGAAGCACCCATTCGCATGTCTTCTATATGAGAACTTGACAGTGCTACCGCGAAAGTAAACTTAGTCATCCACGCAGCTTGGCCTTTCGAGAATGTGTTAATACCAGCATATGTGTTATATTTCAATACTCAACGCTGTGAATTCCTGTGAACAAGTCAGTGTTAGTGTGCACGCGAGCAAGCTCTCAACGTGCCGCTAGGTGCATGCTACAAGACCAATATTTGAAATACAGCGATTTTTTTGTGCCATTGCTGTAAAATTACATATTTTTTAAAGAAAATAGCTTCATACGCACTCTCCATCCATCCATTCGCTTTGATCCGCACATACATTCTTCAGGTCTTGGAGCGGATATCACTGTAGCGACGGCGACAATTTTTACGTATAAGAATAATATAAGCATACTGCTTCACTCTGCTTGGCTTTACGCTTGGCTTTACGCTTTACACGGCTTTTGGACTGCCACGTTCAGCCTACGAAGCATCTGTACGAACGTTTAATATCAAAAGTCGAGGGAAGTGGAACGGTGGCAATAAACACGGAGAGTGTAAACACGCGTGGTTCCTCTTTAATCAATACATGACTGAACCACATGTGCAGAGAATTCCTAAGAAAGCGACCTGTCAGAATCATTGTTTGATAAGGCGCTGTATTTTTGTTTGCAAAAGGAAGCGTGCGGAAGCATAAACACATTACCTCTGACACGTCTGAGCATTCTCGTGAACTAGAGTGACATTTTCTAAAGCGTGTTTTCTGTTCTTCCAACGCACATATATGCATTCACTTGCCAATACTCTTCAGTGTAGAACTAGCATAGCAAAAGTGAACAAACAGAGCTGCTTATCATCTACTGCTCTTTTAGAGTTGGCGGATTAGCATGAAAAATTCGGAAAATGAAAACACCTCGGTAAAAGATTCTCGGTTTTGTAATGTTGCACTATGGGAGGGATATGGGGCAGCATTGTCATACTGAGCATCGCCAACGGCATACACCTATGACGGCTAAATTCCCCCGATGCTCAGATCTCTTATCTTATCTTATCGGGTAGTAAGATTCACAGTAATTACCGCGCGTGTCATTAAATAGCCTACGTACAGCCATAAGCAAGAATAAGCTTACGGGAGACTTTGTCAACTTCGCAGAAATCTGATTAAAAAGCTTCAGAGCCCTCTCACATTCTCTTTCTGTATGCCTTAGCTCGCAAAACGCAAAAGCGAAAACTGCTTTAGGTAATTCTTGTGAAGTACGCACTCCGTTCTCACGTACAGACACAAACGCCCTACTTCGTCGCGTAAACCGCAACTCTACGTTAGAACACTGGACCCAACCAGATCGACGACACAAGCGATTACACAAATGGGACCAAGAAATGAAATTTCGTATGCCTCACAAGCTCAAAAGAAGCCACACGAGCATGGTGCACTGGATTCGCCTTGGTGTTGCATTCACCAACCGTTATAAACATATGATAGGTGCCAGTGATACTAGCCTAAACTGTGAATGCTGTGAGGGGCCAGAAACACTTGAACATATATTTTGTGTGTGCCCCGCCTACGCGCAAGAACGACAGCAACTTGTCTCTTCCATTGCAAAGATCCACGAGAGATCGCTACCGGACCAGTTTCTTTTAGGTTCTTGGCCTAATGCAAACAGCGCAGCCCTGGTAACAAGAGCCGCTATAGCTTTTCTTCAAGCCACTGGGCTGGACGCACGGCTTTAGAGAGTGCACAACTGTGCTAATTTGTATATACGCATCTCTTCCTTATAGCATCATCATTCATCAGCCCTTTCCCTTCCTGTCCCTATTCCCCAGTGTAGAGTAGCAGGCCAGAGCAAGTTATAGCTTGCTCTCTGCCTCGTTGCCTCTCTGCCTTTCTGTAAATAAATTTCTCTCTCTCTCTCTTAGCTCGCAATAAATAAGATCGTAGATCATAGATCAATAGTTGGATCACAATAAATTTCGAAGCTTTCTTGGGTCCTATTGATATCACAGCAAACTAAATTTAAGAAAGACCTCATCTATGTTCCCTATACCAAACAACTGAATCGAAAAAACAGTTGAAATATGAAAGATTAAACAATCGTGGAGACTGATTTCCCGTGCACTTTGCTTTTAGAAACGTCTTGGTGTATCAGAGCATAGATCTGCTCGTGACGAAAAAGAAATAAATGTGCAGCCGAATTTTGCCGCAAATATGTAGTAGCCGTTGATAAACAATACTACCTTATCGAGGGCGCCTATAAAGCTGACCATTCATGCAGCACCCCCTAACGCACATTCACTTCCCGCAGCTGCAGAATGTTTAATGTTTAGTGCAGCTGTGTGAAAAAAAATTTTGTTTTTGAAGAAAGCGTTGACATCTGAAAACAATGTCATACAGGTTATACTTTAAATCAAAATGAGAAGCAGGTGCAGCACGTTCCGCATAGCAAATGACATTTACAAAACTCAAAGAAATAAACATGAAATAATTGACGAGCTCTTTTACTGACTTGCCATTCATCTATCATGCTTGTCTTGGAACCATTTTGCGCATAAGAAAAACTGTTTGCACTGCGATAGTAATAACACATCCATATAGGACAAACAACAATAGCATTGTTTTAACCAAGTTTAGGCAATGAAATTCGTATGATATACGTCATCTTGCGCGCGATTGCATTGTCGCTGCAAAGATGTGCGCAGTGTACAAGTGCGTTGCCCGTCTGCCCTGTTTCTTTTGCACGCAAGAGAACAATGACTGCGATTGCGCATTCGACGACCTTGAATATTGTACACTGCATTGCCTAACGTAACAAACAATAATATCGGAAGGGACAAGTGTTTGGTGCTTTTATTGTCGGGAGAAATGTTCCATCTCAAAATGGCTATGTAGGTGGACATGTGGATTTATTGCATCGCAGGTTTTTGTTGTACAAAAACGAAATTGTTTTTGTATAGCGTGACATAGTCACAGTGTGATTCGCTTACGCTCTTAAACGTCTGGTGAACTGTAGCGTTCATGCGATCGCAAATATCTCTGACATTCTACCGAGGGTCTCCTTCAGCGTAAAGTTGATGTGTTGTCGGCTTTACTGCTAGGTACTTCAAAGTTCAGTCCTTCTCGAACCGTTTCCTCCAGATTAAGACATTCTTTCTACAACACTTTTCTTCACTTTAGCCCGTCAGCTCTTACATTGAGAAAGCCGGAAGCTGTGGCAGTGAGGCCGAGCCAAGCAGCATAAAAGGCATGAGCAGAAATGAAATGTAGAGACACATGTAGACACGCATTTAGTTGAAAAAGTTTAGTTACCCTGCTTCGTCACCACCTGTTTGTAGAAAAATTTCATTACCTTGATGCTGCGCATTTCTGTTCTTCGATGTCCATTATATGCTCAGAAATTCATTTCACACCTTTAATACCAAACTCGTTTTTGTTTTTGCTTTCACTGCATTGTCCACGTGCTTTGTGCTTTGGTGATAAGTTGGCGAGTTATAGGTTACATACGGCTGCCGCTAATAATTTTAAATAGTTGTCATTACTGACATTTTTTTACATAAAACGTAATGCCAACCTGGCTAATATAACGTTTTCATAATTTTTCTCTAAGCATGTCCTTATATTTTCCCACCACTGATCATGACGTCAATGGTACCTTGTCCAAAAGGACGCATTTTCAGCATTTTTCCGTTTCTTAGGGTAAAATTATTGCTTGAGACCTAACTGATTAGCCCGATAAACACGGCGGGCGAAATCAAGAAGCACGTAAGAGACGACAGTAGTTTCGAGTCCTTCTAGCGTCATGTCCTGCGCGCTGTGTGATCTCATCGCATCCTTTTTGGGGGCTATAAGTATGCCACAAGTCTCGCATGCTCGACAACTGCCAAACTCCAGTGTGAAAAGATTGGAGGTGGCGCCTACATTTTTGGCAGTTTTGCTTGCATAAATTTTAGTGTTACCCATTAGAATTACTAATGATGTGAACTGATGTTTTCTGTCTGCGGTTAAGGTGATGTAAACATTTTACACATATCACCATAGATTTTTTGGTACAATTTGCACGTAGAAATAAAGAGTGACCAGAACCCAGTTTATAATAGCGATGTAAGCAAGTGAGATTTGTGAAAATGCTATTAGGCTGGTTAATGTTTTTTCTGATGAGTGTAGTGGTATTTATGATGAGGGTGTGAAAATTTTATATTACACGAAACTATAAAAACGAAACACGCGTTATAGGGCTAGTCAGCAAGTGGAATCAATCTATCAGAAAATCATTCAATGTTGCCCATTCTCCTATTAAGGGCCGTTGAGGATGCCGATGAGCTGACTAAATATATTGATAAAAAGTGAAGTGCTGAATCATAGAAAGACCAAACCAATCTTCTCTGGAAGAGTCACGGCACCTACTTTCGTAGGAAATACTGCTTCCTGTATTTCTGGAAATTTAGCATGTTTCGCCTTATTCACTGGTGCTTTCCGCACAGTATGAAGTGTCATGCCAGTCCATACCCACAGAAACCATCTCTTAGGGAAATTAATTAAGAAAAACTCGCTGCTAGCAAACGTAGGTTCTCATGTAAGAGACCCACTAGTGTCACGTCGTCGTTAGCTATTCTTTGGTAGTTGTCTTATGGAGATTCGTATAAAACAAACTCGGGGTATGCTACTCCTGCACACTTTTTGCTCCAGTGAACGGAATGGTGGGAATGTCGAGCAATTTTGGTTTTAGAATTAAACATATTTGTTCATCTTACTTCAGGAATGAAATAGTAATAAAACACCGAATATATATGGGATAGTTTTCGCGCCGCAACGCCGAGAATTATCTCGAAGATGCCAAGATTTAGAAAGAGTTGTTGACAAATAGTGGTTGCCCGTAGTGTTTACAATCAGTTGCTACCCCAGGAGAACTATCACTGAGGGCACGCCACTAACAATGCCAACAGCTTTTATGAAGCTTTGTTTCTCAAAGCATGGTCAAGCAGTATCGTCCCTCCAAACAACAAGGTACAAAATAATTGGTGTGATGGACATGAATTCGTGAATACGTTAGTTTCTTTTTGATGAGACCTTGAAGCAGCACCCAATCTGCCTAAAGTCCTGCATATAGAACGCTGCTTTTCCATATTTTGTAATATTTAATATGCAATACGTAATACGTAATATGTAATATGTAATACGAAGTTTCCAATACCGTACATACGTTATATGTCGTATATGCATTTCTTTTTTATGAAGCCGTAATCATATTTATGGCAACAATGAATTACATTTGAATCAATCTTGGTAAATTTTTCCGCCCTTGATTGGCGCCCTGCTCGAAATACCAATTTTCATCTTGTTGCATCTGCAGCTATGCACCAAAACGTCCAAGTGCAAACTAGCCAAATTTTACGTTAACTAAATATATTACCTTACATATGCAGTCTGCGAATCTCAAGCTTTTCTATACGACATGTGATAACAGCGTTGCATGAAAAGTGCACTACGTGTAGTACACTAGGCAATGCTGGACAAATTACTAAGATATTAGGACAACATTACAGCTTTGATACTGTTGTCACTGCTACATCGAAATTTATTTCAGTGCACAGTGATGAATTAGTACCTCGAATACTCTGTATTCAATTCTGCATAAAATTTTATCTCAGTACGCAGTGTCTTGGTGTTATGTTGTTGTTCCTAATATTTCAAGCAGAGGTTATTGGAATTCTGTTCGACATTGTCGACATTTGAGTCGCGTTCGACTTGGTTTTAGAGATAACTATTTGCATACCCGTGGCGCTGAACACGACAGCTGAATATTGTCTGGATACAGAACAGAATGGCATTCCTACAACGTCAGCGAGAAACATTGATTGATTTGTAGAGTTTATTGGAGCAAGGGCCAGATGTGGCCAAAGAGCGCCAAGTCCATGATCTGTACTTCTGAATGATATATGGGTGTTGATTGCGGGGAGTAAGGAAACACGGCTGTATAGTGGCCTAAAATATTCGCTAAAAAGTGCAATATATACATGTGGTGCAATGTGGCTGTAAAAAGACCTAAAATGTATTGCTCTAAAGTGCGTAAAATACAAGTATTGATTGTTGATTTATGTTTAATGGCGCAAGGGCCAGGCATGGCCAAAGAGCGCCATATCCTTGGTGATGAGTTCGCAGTGTAATTATGAGTTCCATGAGCTTGGTGTGACGTGGCTGTGAAGGGGCCTTAAAAAATAGTCGCCCTAAAGTGCGTAAAATTTGTATAATAAGATTATGGCGATGACGTATGACGTTTGCTAACATTAAGATGCATTTAAGAAAAAGAATACGATGTGTAAAAATAATCAGGTCATAAGATATGCTAGAGCACTACTGCCTCCTTGGAGCCCTTGAAACACAAGGGCATGGAGGCATGTGCTTAAATGTACAACTATCCCAGCGGCATCCTCTAAGGAGAGGAAGCGCTACGAATGCATGGGACTAATAACATGTAACACCACATCTCTTAGAAAACCTAGGACTGTGTCTGTATTAAAAAGCGGTTCTGGACCGAGGAACATTACAGGATGAAGAGGAATGTGCTGCCTGTATGCTAAGAAAAAATTTCTCATTCTTTCAGATTCTGCTTCCCGACACTCCAGAAGGACGTGAAGCACAGTCAGCCTCTCCCCTCATCTACCACAGGTTGGAGGTTCACTTCCAGTAAGCAGATAATTATGGGTGCCAAATGTGCGTCCTATTCTGAGGGGACAGAATAGGACATCTGTTCGCCGAGATCTTGTTGGGGAGGGCCAAAAACCTAACTGTGGCTTTATAACGTGCAGTTTGTTATTTGTTTGCGCGTCCCACGTGCACTGCCAATGGTTTCGCAGTCTATTCCGTCAGAAAGGCCTCAGATCGGTGACAGGCACATCAGCAATAGGGTTAAAAGCTTGCGATGTGATTGACGTGGCCATCTCGTCCGCTAGAACGTTACCTTCGATTCCCCTATGGCCAGGGACCCAGCATATTATGATATTCTGGTTAGATGAGTACGCTTTACACAAGACCGAATATAGTTCATTAAATACGGGATTTTTATGTTTTCTGAGTGACATTAAGGCTTTCACGACGCTTAGAGAGTCTGTATAGTTCACTGCTTTTGGAAGTTTTGATTTTCTTATATGCTTCACAGCAGAGAGTAATGCGTAGGCCTCGGCCGTAAAGATACTTGTTTCCGGATGCAGTACATCGGATTCCAAAAACCATGGGCCGACGGCTGCATAGGATACCCCGGCATTAGATTTCGAAGCGTCTGTGTAGAACTCTGCGCAGGAGTGCTTGTACTGAAGTTCTAGGAAATGCATTCGGATTTCGGCCTCAGGAGCGTGCTTGGTAACTTTTATAAAGGATATGTCACGTTGTATCAACTGCCACTCCCAAGGAAGTAAGAGCTTGGTTAGGTGGATTAAGCGATGCTCGAGGAGTGGGACATGCATTTCATCGCTAAGCTCCTTCATACGCAGCGAGAAAGGCTGCCTTATAGAGGGGCGATTGCTGAAAAGTGTAGCGCACGTCATATCGGTAACGGTGCCAAAACATGGATGTTGAAGATTAGAGCGCACTTTGAGGAAATACGTAAAGCTGATGTACGATCTCTGCAGGTGGAGTGACCACTCATTCGATTCGACGTATAAGCTTTCAATCGGGCTTGTTCTGAAAGCGCCCGTGGCTAAGCGGATACCTAGGCGGTGAACAGGGTCTAGCATCTTTAGCGCGCTCGTGGCGGCAGAGTTATATACAACGGCACCGTAATCTAATCGTGACCGAATCAGGCTCTTATAGAGATTTATTAAGCACTTCCTGTCACTACCACACGTAGTCTGGGATAGACGTTTCTTTACGTTGTTTTCAGACATTTTTCTTTAAGATGATTAATGTGTGAGACGAATGTGAGTCTATTGTCGAGTATAACAGCTAGAAATTTGTGCTCTTTGTTTACAGGTGTCTGTTGTCCACACATCTCTAAGCAAGGATCCGGAACCAGGCCTCTATCTTTCTTGTAAACAGAACACAAGAAGTCTTTTGAGGATTGACTTTAAATCCATTTTTCTCTGCCCACCCTGACACCTTGTTCAAACCATGCTGTACCTGGCTCTCGCATACTCCGAGGTTACAGGATTTGAAACCTATTTTAATGTCGTCCCCATAGACGGAATAAAAAATGGCCGGTGGTAAGGAAGCACGAAGTGTTGTCATCCTAACAATAAAGAGTGTGCAACTGAGCATGCCCACCTCCCTGGGGTACACCAGTTTCTTGTGTAATAGGACGTGACAGCACATTACTGACTTTTACCCGGAAGGTACGATTGGATAAGTAGCTTTTTATGACGTTTAGCATATTACCATGAATGCCCATTTCTGACAAATCTCTGAAGATTCCGTAGCGCCATGTTGTATCCTACGCCTTCTCCATATCGAGGAATATAGAAAAGAAAAACTGTTTGTGTACAAACGCGTCACGAATATGTCCTGCAATACGTACAAGATGGTCGGTTGTGGAGCGCCCTTCTCGGAAGCCACACTGATAGGCATCAAGCATTTTGTTTTGTTCAAGGAAATGGATGAGTCGCCGATTTATCATTTTTTCAAATACCTTACACATGCAGCTTGTGAGGGCTATCGGGCGGTAACTTGCCACTGAGGAAGAGTCTTTCCCTTGTTTCAAAACAGGGACCACAAGGGTTTCTTTCCATGCCGTTGGAAGGTACCCTGCGTCCCAGACAGTGTTGAAAAGTGTAAGTAGTCTAACTTGCGTGTCATTGTGTAAGTTTTTGAGCATTTCATACATGATTCTATCAAATCCCGGTGCAGAGCTCTTGCATGCGCTCAAAGCAGCTCTCAACTCTGCAATACTCAAACGACGGTTGAACGCTTCATTCTGCTGACACTTTCTTATGAGTGGCTTGCATTCTTCTATTTGTTTATATTTGAGAAAGGGTTTTGAATAATTGGTGGAACTTGACACGCTCTCAAAGTGTTCCCCAATTGAGTCTGCCTGATCTTGTTATCTTGCAGTGTATCGCCCTGTGCATTTACCAGAGGGAGTGAATACGCTGGTCGACCTCTAATTCTATTTACCCTGTTCCAGACTTGGTCTCATCTGTAAACTAGTTAACACTCAATAAAAGGTTCTGCCAGCTTTCTCTTCTGGCCTGCCTGCGAGTTCTCCTGCATTGGGACTTTACTTTCTTAATGTTGATAAGACTCTCTGCAGTGGGGGAAGCGCGTAGCAGGCCCCACGCTTTGTTCTGTTTCTTACGAGCGATCCTACATTCGTCGTTCCACCACGGGACACGCCGTCTGCATGCCAAGCCACTACCTTCAGATATGCATTTAGATGCGGCATCTATTATGAACGCTGTAAAATACTCCACAGCAGCATCGATTTCTAAAGAAAACATATCAGCCCATAAGATGGTAGTGAGAGTTGGAAATTTCTTCCAGTCGGCTGTATCTCTCTTCCACCTAGGAGCTAGTGGAGGAAATTCATTTTCTTTAGATGTTCTTAGCAATACGGGGAAGTGATCGCTCCCGTAAGGATTGCTCGTAACTTCCCATTCGAGTTCGGGCATTATAGACGCGGAAACTATACTAAGATCTATTGACGAAAAGGTTCTATTTGCAAGAGAGTAATATGTGGGATCTTTCTTATTTAGAAGCACGCTCCAGAAGAAAACAGGAACTGTTCAACAAGACGACCTCGCGCATCGTTACGAGAGTCCCTCCACAAGGTGCTGTGTGCATTGAAGTCGCCAAGAACAACATAAGGTTCTGGCAATTCATCTATAAAGGAGCGAAATTCAGGTTTGTTTGATTTGTAATGTGGGGTATGTACACCGAACAAATAGTGATGAGTTTGTTTAGCAGGACAACTCGAACCGCCACTGCTTCGAGGGCCGTTCGTAGCTGTAAACGTTGACACGCTATGGTTTTTTTGAATTACAATGGCAACACCGCCCGGTGATGCGGTAGCATCATCGTGATCTTTGCGAAAAGTAACGTGCTGTCGAAAGAAATTTGTGTGTTTTGGTTTTAGGTGTGTTTCCTGTAAACACAGCACTTTTGGATTGTGTTGGTCGATGAGTTCTTGTGCATCATCAAGGTTTCTAAGGAGACCTCTGACGTTCCATTGAATAATTTATGTATCCACATTGGAAGTAAATAGTTGCTGTGTGTACGGAAACGGAAGAGATGCCTTAGATTACAGAGCTCTTTCGAGGCCCTGTAACCGGGGTTTTGCCTTTTATGAAGCGTTCGAGGGAACCTCGCCGCTCCTTAGACGCCTGGTGCGCCGTGAGGATACGTGTTGTGTCCATTGCCTCTTGTGAGGCGCCGGACACGCGCTCTTGCGAGCGAGAGGTTTTTCGAGAGAGTCTCACATCGGAAGGCAAGACCGCTGCGCCCACCAGCCCGGAAGTCGATGGGGCTCCCCGTGGGATTTGGCTGCGCCGGCTGTTGCCAGCGCTGGAAGGGGCCGGGGGGGTTGAGGCAGCCTCAGCTGCGCCTATCTTCGTGGCCGCTATCGGTCCTGCGGGATCGCTGCGCGTAGCGCAGGTTGCCGCAGATAACTCTTGTGGGGCCGGCAACCCAAAGGTAGCCTGGCCTGTTTGCTTGTTGAATGGCGTAGGCTTACCTACGTCCACCCTGGCGGCAGTAGCCAAAGGTACATGCTCGCTGTACGCGGGCTGGGCACTTGGCAATGACTGCTGCGACGCTGCCCCCCGACGCACCGCATCAGCATAAGGTGTGGTGTAGAAAGGTGAGCACCGTTTACGGGCTTCCTTAAACGAAATATTTTCCTTCACTTTAAGGGTGATTATATCTTTTTCTTTCTTCCAGTTCGGACAGGAGCGTGAGTAAGCTGGATGGTCACCACTGCAGTTCACACAGTGAGGTGTGCCACTGCAATTGTCGGAGGGGTGGCCCTGCACTCCACACTTTGCACAAGTTACTTGACTAGGGCACCTCTGCGAGCCGTGGCCGAACCTTTGGCATTGGAAAAAACGTCTAGGGTAGGGAATATATGGTCGGACAGTTAGCCTAATATACCCCGTTTGAATGGTTTCCGGCAGAACGCTAGTTGCAAATGTTAAGACGAGGTGTTTGGTTGGAATTTCTTTGTTGTCTCTTCTAAGGATAATACGTTTTACATCGGCCACATTTTGATCTTTCCACCCTTCCAGGAGTTCAGCTTCTGTTAAATCCTGAAGGTCTGCCTCTGACACAACTCCGCGTGAGCTATTCATTGATCGCTGTGGTGTAACAGAAACTGGTATGTTACCAAATGTCACCAGACTGCCTAGCCTCTCGTACTGATTTTTCTGAGGGATCTCAAGAAGTAGGTCTCCGCTTGCCATTTTCGACAGCTTATAACCTGACCCTAAGGTGTCGGTCAAGGATTTTGAAACTATGAATGGTGAAATAAGCCTGGCCTGTTTTGCAGCGTTCTCACTATGTACAACATGGTATTTCGGGTATGTCTCTTTTGTGCGGGTCAAACATGTACTTAAGTCATCGGTGCGCCCCCTCTTCTGAGGGTGACGATCAAGTAGGCGGGGAAATGCGGGTGTTCCCATAGTATGCTACTTCGTTTTCGGCAGCAATGGCTGCCACCCACCACGGAGCCCAACTAGGGGACGCTGCAGCACTTAACGCGTAAGGCTGCAGGTGCCAGCCGTACATTGCCACTATAACCTAATATATTATACCCAAGGGAGGGCACATACACAAGGTTAACCCTTGCCGCCGTGGAGAAAGGAAGTAAATGGAAAAGAGAAGAAGGCAGGAAAGATCAAAAAGTGAGAGATAAAGTCGAAGGTTTGAGGAGAGAGAGAGAGACAGGAAGAGGCGACTGCCGATTTCCCCTGGGTGGGTCAGTCCGCGGGTGCCGTCTACGTGAAGCAGAAGCCAAAGAGGTGTGTTACCTCCGCCGGGGGGCCTTAAAGGTCCGAAAACCCGGCATCAGTCAAACCCCAGGATCCCCTTTTCCCCGGGCACGGCTAAGCCGCGCACGGCTACACGCGGGAGGGTCCAACCCTCATGTGCTCGGGTACGTGGTGTCGCAACGCACCAAACGGCTGCTGACGCAGACGCCCCTGCGGGGAGCGAGAAACAGTCCAGAAACGTATGATCACTCAATCCAATATATGCGGGCGTCATGAGACAAATTTTACGATGCCTGTATACACTATAATGTGAGTTTTACACAAAAAGTGTAGCGACATGCCATATTCCCACAATTAAAACAACTACTGTATGTGGCGACAACTGCCGCTAGACTGCTCTCTATCGCTTCTATTATGACGCTCATGGTGCGCCTCTAGCCTTGCTACTGTCAATTCAATTACGCCCAGCGTTTCAGAAATTTGAAATAATTTTTGACATATTCCAGAGCGCAAAATGGAGTATCAAATGATCATTACAACCTCTGATTGGGGGTGACATTTGGAAAAATATCAGAAAGTCAATAATCGGCCTATGAAAAGCCCGTTCAACTGGAAAATTACAGGAGGCGAAAAGAGCTGATAATATTTGGTGTTGTGGGCTATTCTGATAAATATGACGCTGCTTTGCCTAACAATATGAATAAGAACCTATTTCACGCTTTCAGGGGAAGCAAGGCGTCAGCTGCTAGTAGATTAGTGGCATTTATTAGAGTGGAACTCAAGGAAGAAAGCGGCCAAGTAATTTTCTTTTCCAAGACCATAGGCTAAATGAAAGCAGTGCTGCTCAGTGCTCAAAAATTTAAAGGCTCACATATTTACATCAAGAACGACTGTTGCGCTTCTACGGTTGGAATGGGGAACAACATTGGAGCACTCCAAAAGCCAGACAAGGAGGACGCCAAAAAGGTAAATATGGTGCGTTAAAGATCGGTATACATGAACAATGTTATGTGTAAGACGGCAGTAGATGTGCGTACAGATAGGCATAAAAAGGGCGCCTTATCAGTTCCGGCCTAGTAATTGAAGACGCCGCACCTGGGCCTAGTCTTTTTAAGGCTAGGAATATACTAAATAAAATCGATGTATTTGAATCGCTCGTGCTCTTATATCATCCGCATGTTTATGCATTCGTGAGACCTTCTTGCACGATACTATTCCTGATCACGAAATTTATCGCGTATATTGTCGCGTGTATTGTCGCGATGGGGGTTCTAGTGGAGGCAGCGTGGCTTTAGTGGCGAATTTTTCTCTGTATGTTACTGCGTTCGTTAAATAAATATTGCACTTACAAACGACCTTGTCACGTGCATACGTAGCTTACTGCAAAGGCAGTATTTTATCTGCACACTTCGAACTTTTCTTATGGATTACCCATAATAAGGCTCCCATTTCCGGGAAATATAAACAAGCTATATCTTGATTTTCGATCAAGATTGAAGCTTTTCCTAGACGCTAGAGTTATGCTTTGTCCGCGCAACCTTGAGCGATCGGAAAGCGCGTTTCCCCCTCTTGGCCGGCGGAGAGGGGAGGCTTCGTTCCGGCCGCGAAGCTCTCCACATCTCTGTAAGGTGCCTTGTGGATGTCTCGTGCTGAAGATGCCCTCTCGGTGAGCGCATATTTCACCCCTCATCTTTTAAGAGGTTCAATACACACAAGCATTTGTCTAGCAAACCAGATTTTTTTTCAAGCGAATTTTCCACGTCTCAGTAATTTCTCTCGTCGTATTCGAGTGCTGATTGCCGTGTTATAGTTTGTTAACGAAGCTTTCCCTCAAGTCTAAATATTTTAAGGCAGTTTTCCTAGCCTCTAAAGCCGCTCGAGTTCGCTCTTCTCCTTGAGCGGCCATTTTTCCTAGAAAGTATGCCTTCCAACTACTCGGACAACGTGAGTCTCTTTGCACGTAAGTGTGAGGCTCGGAGCAGGAGCTGTGGCGCTTGAAAGTAGCCTGGGGCCTGACGAACCAACCGACTGAGCTATCTTTCCGGGCAACATCGAAGGGTCACGAGTTCAAATCACCTGTTATGTTCCTTTTTTTTTTTCCGCCCCTTTTTCTTTCTTTTTTTTTTCTTTCTTTTAATGTCTTTTCCTTTATTTTATCACTGTACGGGAACCCTCCTAAAAAAAAAAGAAAGATATAGATCTTCAAATATGTATGGCCTCACACTCACATGTGCAGGTCATAAATACCAGGTTCTCTAGCCGAGTGCCATCCATGCGGTATAACGGAGCTCAGATTGGTCCACCTTGACTGACCAAGTAGGGCACCACTGTAGGTTAAATGAGGCGTACAACTCCTGCGGGACCCGCCGTGGTTGCTCAGTGGTTATGGTGTTAGACTGCTGAGCACGAGGTAGCGGGATCGGACCCCGACCACGGCGGCCGCATTTCGATGGGGGCGAAATGCGAAAACACCCGTGTACTTAGAATTAGGTGCACGTTAAAGAACCCCAGGTGGTCGAAATTTTCGGAGTCCTCCACTACGGCGTGCATAATCAGAAAGTGGTTTTGTCACGTAAAACCCCATAAATTAATTTTTAATTTAACTCCTACGGGGACGGTAGAGTATCCGTCTCCAGTGCAAGAGGACCGTGATTCAAATCCCGGTGCCGCGCTATTCTCCACCGGAAAATACAAAAAAAAAACGTGTGTTGAGAAAATTGCACAAACAGGCCTGGAGTGCGGCCTGATCCCGGTGACCAGAACCGGTAACGCACTCTCTCACCAGAGCAGGATTGGCCACCCTGGTGCAGTACTTGGCCACAACCTCCTATATGAATACAACAATCGAACCCCGGCCCTCAGTCCCCAGCAGCCGCGAAGCAACTGACCACGGCGGCGGTCAGATGTGTGACGCTGCAAAGGGTGCTAAGAATACCTGGCTCCGGACAGGCCGCCATTGGAATCTGAACCTGGCCACGTTTAACGTTAGAACGCTATCTAGTGAGGCGAGTCTAGCAGTGTTATTGGAGGAATTAGAGGGTAGTAAATGGGATATAATAGGGCTCAGTGAGGTTAGGAGGACAAAAGAAGCATATACAGTGCTAAAAAGCGGGCATGTACTGTGTTACCGGGGCTTAGCGGAGAGACGAGAACTAGGAGTCGGATTCCTGATTAATAAGGAAATAGCTGGTAACACACAGGAATTCTATAGCATTAACGAGAGGGTGGCATGTCTTGTTGTGAAACTTAATAAGAGGTACAAAATGAAGGTTGTACAGGTCTACGCTCCCACATCTAGTCATGATGACCAGGAAGTCGAAAGCTTTTATGAAGACGTAGAATCGGCGATGGGTAAAGTCAAAACAAAATACACTATAGTGATGGGCGACTTCAATGCCAGGGTAGGCAAGAAGCAGGCTGGAGACAAGTCAGTGGGGGAATATGGCATAGGCTCTAGGAATAGCAGAGGAGAATTATTAGTAGAGTTTGCAGAACAGAATAATATGCGTATAATGAATACCTTTTTCCGCAAGCGGGTTAGCCGAAAGTGGACGTGGAGGAGCCCGAATGGTGAGACTAGAAATGAAATCGACTTCATACTCTGCGCGAACCCTGGCATCATTCAAGATGTAGACGTGCTCGGCAAGGTACGCTGCAGTGACCACAGGATGGTAAGAACTCGAATTAGCCTAGACTTGAGGAGGGAACGAAAGAAACTGGTACACAAGAAGCCAATCAATGAGTTAGCGGTAAGAGGGAAACTAGAGGAATTCCGGATCAAACTACAGAACAGGTATTCGGCTTTAACTCAGGAAGAGGACCTTAGTGTTGAAGCAATGAACGACAATCTCATGGGCATCATTAAGGAGTGCGCAATAGAAGTCGGTGGTAACGCCGTTAGACAGGAAACCAGTAAGCTATCGCAGGAGACGAAAGATCTGATCAAGAAACGCCAATGTATGAAAGCCTCTAATCCTACAGCTAGAATAGAACTGGCAGAACTTTCTTAGTTAATCAACAAGCGTAAGACAGCGGACATCAGGAACTATAATATGGATAGAATTGAACAGGCTCTCAGGAACGGAGGAAGCCTAAAAACAGTGAAGAAGAAACTAGGAATAGGCAAGAATCAGATGTGTGCGTTAAGAGACAAAGCCGGCAATATCGTTACTAATATGGACGAGATAGTTCAAGTGGCTGAGGAGTTCTATAGAGATTTATACAGTACCAGTGGCACCCACGACGATAGTGGAAGAGAGAATAGCCTAGAGGAATTCGAAATCCCACAGGTAACGCCAGAAGAAGTAAAGAAAGCCTTAGGAGCTATGCAAAGGGGGAAGGCAGCTGGGGAGGATCAGGTAACAGCAGATTTGTTGAAGGATGGTGGTCAGATTGTTCTAGAGAAACTGGCCACCCTGTATACGCAATGCCTCATAACCTCGAGCGTACCGGAATCTTGGAAGAACGCTAACATAATCCTAATCCATAAGAAAGGGGACGCCAAAGACTTGAAAAATTATAGACCGATCAGCTTACTGTCCGTTGCCTACAAAGTATTTACTAAGGTAATCGCAAATAGAATCAGGAACACCTTAGACTTCTGTAAACCAAAGGACCAGGCAGGATTTCGTAAAGGCTACTCAACAATAGACCATATTCACACTATCAATCAAGTGATAGAGAAATGTGCAGAATATAACCAACCCTTATATATAGCTTTCATTGATTACGAGAAAGCGTTTGATTCAGTCGAAACCTCAGCAGTCATGGAGGCATTACGGAATCAGGGTGTAGTTGAGCCATATGTAAAAATACTGGAAGATATCTATAGCGGCTCCACAGCCACCGTAGTCCTCCACAAAGAAAGCAACAAAATCCCTATAAAGAAAGGCGTCAGACAGGGAGATACGATATCTCCAATGCTATTCACAGCATGTTTACAGGAGGTATTCAGAGGCCTGGAGTGGGAAGAATTGGGGATAAAAGTTGATGGAGAATACCTTAGCAACTTGCGATTCGCTTATGATATTGCCTTGCTTAGTAACTCAGGAGACCAATTGCAATGCATGCTCACTGACCTGGAGAGGCAAAGCAGAAGGGTGGGTCTGAAAATTAATCTGCAGAAAACAAAAGTACTGTTTAACAGTCTCGGAAGAGAACAGCAGTTTACGATAGGTAGCGAAACACTGGAAGTGGTAAGGGAATACATCTACTTAGGGCAGGTAGTGACCACGGATCCGGATCATGAGACTGAAATAACCAGAAGAATAAGAATGGGTTGGGGTGCGTTTGGTAGGCATTCTCAAATCATGAACAGTAGGTTGCCACTATCCCTCAAAAGGAAAGTGTACAACAGCTGTGTGTTACCAGTACTCACATATGGGGCAGAAACCTGGAGGCTTACGAAAAGGGTTCTGCTGAAATTGAGAACGACGCAACGAGCTATGGAAAGAAGAATGATGGGTGTAACGTTAAGGGATAAGAAAAGAGCAGATTGGGTGAGGCAACAAACGCGGGTAAACGACATCTTAGTTGAAATCAAGAAAAAGAAATGGGCATGGGCCGGACATGTAATGAGGAGGGAAGATAACCGATGGTCACTAAGAGCAACGGACTGGATTCCAAGAGAAGGGTAGCGTAGCAGGGGGCGGCAGAGAGTTAGGTGGGCAGATGACATTAAGACGTTTGCAGGGACAACATGGCCACAATTAGTACATGACCGGGGTAGTTGGAGAAGTATGGGAGAGGCCTTTGCCCTGCAGTGGGCGTAACTAGGCTGATGATGATGATGATGATGATGATATCTTGATTTGTCCACTTAGGGTACCGGAGAAAGCAACTACGAGTCACATGATCACTTAAAATTTCGAAAGAAAAACGACGGTCCATTAAATACTCTGGCGCGTCTCATTTGGCTGTCAGCGAGAAAATTTAGCGCAAACTGTACTAAGCGTAGTTCCTCTTACGGCGAAATATAAATATGTCGTGACTTACAGTTACAGCGAGTCAGTTCGAAATATAAGTTGATGGGGTCGAACGATCCTTTCCAACACTTGATTACGAAACGTTTTTTTTTTTCTTACAAAAGTTTGGCATATCTACAACATGTATTTTCCTGCAGAAATTTGTCACAGCCTCACAGGGATTCTTGCAAAATTTTACCTATGTTCAATTTAAAGTTCTGCCACAGTAACAGCCTAAATTAGGTGCGTCTCATTAGACCGCTTCATAACTGTTGAAAGCCCTCCAACAGGTAATTTATTGCCAAGGCGCCACTTGCCATATTCACTTTCAAGTTCGTTCACACGTCACCCATCAGCCATTACTTCTACCGTACTGTCACCTAGCATAAACAAATGTACATTTGGTCTAAGCGAGGATATTACAGGGAAGCGGAAAGCTTTTCCAGAAAAATGAGTGAAGAGCAGCACGTCATGGTCTTCAACCCCCGGAATTCGAATATCGCATCAAAATTGAGCGAAAGAAAGCGCAAACAGATTTTATTTCGACGAAAAGTGCAGCAGTAGACTCGGGGCAGCTCGCGCGCGTAGTTTCAGCCTGTGATTAGTCGGGCGCTTCGTGACCACAACAATGGTGTTCGTCCGGACCGACTGCTGCCGCTACACATGAAGCACGGTGCAAGGTGGTTTGGCTTTGTGGCTTGGTGAGACGGTAATGGTAAATTTTGAGAGCTTGCGTTTCTCTGAGGAGTTCGGCGTTGCTCCGTACATGTATGTATACGTAGCCGGCCTCTCCAAGAAGCAAAAAATGCTGGTAGCAAGCACTACTCTCTCCTCGTGTTAAAAATGTTCTTTGGTGAGTATGCTTTTTGCAAAGCTGTTATCAGCGATCCAGTGCGTTCGTTTCCGGGCAAACAACTGTAGTGTTGTGTTCCTGCATGCCTCCTCGTGGAGCGTAAGCAGGGATGCGATCGTCGGCATTTGCGCGCTGCCCCAAAGCTGTCGGCAATCTACACAGACGGTTTACATGCGGGAAAAGTTTTCCAGCTCTTGTAGCACGTGTAGTGGCCTTCATCAACGCGCCATCCGCACCCTAACCGTAACCGGAGCCATAAAGGCGGCAAATTCCGTCGGCTACGTGAGACATCTGGTTTCTCTGTGGGCGAGGGGGAGCGCAGCCTCCTGGCGTGCGCCGGCTTTCAAACACATGAAAACTTTAAACTTGCACTGCATTATGGTAGCTGCATGTTGGCTGTTTCACAACACACGTGCGAATAGAAAATTAACGGAGGTTTGCGACCAAACCTGTGTCAAGGGTGGGAGATGAACATGTACCTTCCGTTCACCGTGCTAACACGAAGGAGCTAGCAATAAATCAAAATCCAGGTTTGGACGAGTTCGTGCATTCATAACTTCTTCCAAGACCAGTTAGCATCCTCCCGCCCGCATCCGTCCCGCGTTTGTGCGTTCGTTGCCCCGACCTTTTCGCGCTGCGTTTAGAAAGCCTGCTAGTAGAAAGTCGTACTCTCACTCATTCAAGCATTATTGATAAACTCTGGTAGTAATCGTCGTAACGGAAGTGGTTAGAGCACAGCACTGTTGTCCTTGAGCGCTTGGAATTCTTTCGATTCACAGCAACCTCCCACTTAGCTGCAAACTTCTTGTCTTGCGGGAAGTATTGGAACATCGGAACATCATCGCAGCCGCTGGTGTTTGTGCAACCGTAGGCTGCACAGAACGTCCGCATGTTCGGCCCACCACTTCAATTGATGCTGCGCACGTCAACTACCACTCTACATACACACAAACAAATGCAGGCTTGAGGGAGGCAGATTATGACGGCACGCACGCAGGAACAGGCGCGGTCAGGCACGGTCGCGGAGACTGCGAAGGAGCGGAACGTCAGTCCCGACGTCACTACGCCGTGGTTTCCGGTCTCCGCTACCATCGTCTGTGTCAGCAGCAGAGCGCGGCGCTCGACGGGGGGCGGAGCGACAGCGCAATTTTAACGCGACAGCGTTAAGGAGCTCGTATCGCAGAAAAGCCGGTGTCGTCGGCGTCGGTGTCGGCGTCAGCGGCGTTGGCCGTGAGCGATAAATCCCAGAAGGCACTTCATAAATAAAAATCGAGAATCGAACCAGGGTCGCCGGAGTGTGAGACGGGGACGCTACCACTCAGCCACGAGTTCGTTCCTTCAAAACGGGACAAAATCGCCTCTAGTGAATGCGGTGTTGCCTTAGAAACGTGCCGTAGAAAGTTGTACTGCGGTGTATATCGGTAGTTATGACCGTGTAATTTACAGAAGTCGCAGTTTCACGAGGAGCGAAGTACGTTTCCGCTACATTTCTTCTGCGCTCTGCGCACACGCAGAGCCATCTTGCGGCAAACACAGAAGACCCCCTCCTCGCAATGTACGGCGCTGCCCCGAAACGTGGCGCGCCACTCGCCCCATGATCGCGTCCGCCTTCATGGTGCGTCGGGGCCCGGCTATCTGTGCCGATCGCGACGTTTGGCTGGCGTAGCGCGTTTGAGTAGGCGGCGCGAACGGGGTGCGATAACGCTATCGCGTTCCACTCTTGAAGGCGAAGCTTAAGGGTCCTCCAATTTTGAACCGGCGATTACGTCGTTCCTAAGTGAAAAATCCCGCCCAAAATTTTACGTGCATAGTTTATAAGGTTGCCGCATCCGTATATGAGCGTCTTATTGAATTCGACAGACTCTTCAGCTTCCCTTTAAGCGAATATTGTAATACGCATGGAAAAGAAAGCCTCGAGGACGAGTATCGAGTAATTATTTTTCCCGCCCCTTCTATAACAACTAAAGCTCAAATTGTGGGACACAGGGACGACAACATTTTCCGCATTTTCACAAAAGTATAAATTTTTTTCTAATGCGGAGTTCTAAGAGGCATAGGAAAACAACACCGAAAACGGAAGC
Organism: Dermacentor andersoni; assembly: GCF_023375885.2. Classification (NCBI taxonomy): domain Eukaryota; kingdom Metazoa; phylum Arthropoda; class Arachnida; order Ixodida; family Ixodidae; genus Dermacentor; species Dermacentor andersoni. The sequence goes on along the minus strand of NC_092823.1, from coordinate 62,999,357 downwards.
GTGACACGTTCGAGCCCTTGCTAGCATATGCTTTTACTTTTTTTTTTACAACGGTGTAGTTTGATGCACATGCATTTATCTTGGCGCACAAGTCTGCCATAACGTTCGCTATAATTTCGATGACATTGACCTTGCTGACATATGTAGTTACGACAGGGGAGCTGACGAAAGTCTCGTGTTGCTTATAAAAATGCTACTAATTTCCCGCATCGCTTGTATGGCTTTTCTATTGTGCTTAGTGGGTATGGTGTTGGGATGCTAAGCACGAGGTCGCCGGATCGATTCCCGGCCACGGCGGCCACATTTCGATGGGGCGAAATGCGAAAACACCCGTGTACTTAGATGTAGGTGCACGTTAAAGAACCCCAGGTGGACCAAATTTCCGGAGTCCACCAGTACGGTGTACCTTATAATCAGAAAGTGGTTTCGGCGCCTAAAACCCCATAATTTTTAGTAGTTCTTTTGCGAAGGTCGTAAAAGGCATACGTTATTGCAAATTGTGCGGGCAAAGGCTTCATAATTTAGTGAAGTCATTGTGCTTTCGAATTCAAATCTCGAAAGGATACTTGAGTGACTGTCCATTTTTTTACGAGTGGTAGTAATTACCGCACATCTGTTCGTCTTGAGAGACAAATTTGCAATGGAGTTCTTTCGAAGGTAGTTTAACTTGGTCTTGGGGGCATTTGTATTTACAGCAGACTACTGACAAAAGTTTGCATGCGCAAAACACTTGAGCACTTGGATAGACAATTTACTGTAAAAGCCGTATTTAGGCCACATAGTTTGAGCTTCACATGGACGTTGCACGGACCTTCCCCTTAGTTTGTGGAAAATAATCTATGGGGCTTGTTTCGATCACTGGGGACACCGGGGAGGCAAAGTTCATTGCTCAACGCCCGATGAAAAACCGAAACAAAGAAGATTTCAAATGATCTGAGACGCTACTATTCAAGCCCCAAGCACGAGTTATTTCACTAAACAGAACACTCCGCATTACACGCATATTTATTGATTTTGTATTTCATACATGGTTATATTGCGCTCAGTTTTACAAACACGATATTAAGGAAGGACAGGACTTGGACGGACGTAGCGCTACGTCCGTCCACGTCCTGACCTTCCTTAATATCGTGTTTGTGAAACTGATAGCCATATAACCATGAACGTTCACCAACTAGCCCCCTTCATTGCTTTACTAAATGAATTTCAAACCTTTTGCCCTTTTATTATTCAGGAAACCATCGTGGGTAATGGGGGCGTTAAGCTCACAAATGATTGAATGCTCAGCTATCTACAATCTATGAATAACCAAGAGAGAATAATGATTAAATAATAAATAAATAAATAAATAAATAAATAAATAAATAAATAAATAAATATAAATATTTTATAAAAAGATAACCAGTATGACTAAATAAATAAATAAAATATTTATCATGTGTCATACGGAAGATGTTTCCCACCTTAACAGTATAGAAACATTGTCGCACACATAGTAAGCGGGGCAGAGCGAGTTAACGCCACTACGTGACGTCGTCTCGCCATTCGTTTTCAAGGGAGACTAACTTGTCTAAAATAATAGGCATCAGCAACTTCCTCGTTCATGGCACTGGGGCCCCATGAACCCGCCTGCGCCGGGTATCAAAGGCACATAATGCATTTCAAATAAACCAAAATGATCCTTAGTAATATTTTTCACCGTTGTTAACTTTATTGCTGTCGTGAACACAACTTCCTGAAATAGAGAATTTGCACTTGTGATATGTCGCACAACCTCGTGAAGGAAGCAGTACATGCATCAGCTAGTCCTTTTTCGCTCTTTTCGTAACCTTGTATCATTTGGGTAAGCCACAATTCACAATGTGGCTTCCTTTGATTGCTGCTTCCATGTGGTTGATCTGAAATGAAGAAAACATCACGACAGCCAGTTAGCCAGAATGCTTGTATATTATGTTAATAGCTTACTGCATTTAAGTTAATCATTAATTCGAAAAACTTTTTAAGTATAAACACCGTAGATATTTTTATGCTGGTAGTGGTGAATTACTTACATTACAATAATTACATTGCTTAAAGTCACAGATCTTCAAATTATGTGCGAAGCAACCGTCACATGTGCTCTTGGCGCACATTTTACGTACTTGCCCTATACACAACTTTTTCTTCGAATGCCGTGCCAACATGCCCAAAGAGACACAATCATGTGCGTTTGCCTCTGCACAGGTACACCAGATTTAGTCGTCCCTGTACATCATGACTTTACAAATAATTAACCTAAAGTATTCCTGAAACCAATACAATAAAGTGCGTTAGCGCGATAAACTTTAATCTGCTCATTGATTAGAATTTGCTAGCCACGCCAGCTAGCAAACACTGGCGTGGCTCAAAGGTAGAGTAGCTGACTCCCGTGCAGCTTGCCCGGGTTCGATCCCAGAGGGACCCGGGTATTATCTTCCACGTTCCGTTTGATAGCTGCGACGGGCGATGGCGCCGATCCACGTCGCCAGCCAAAACGGATATTAGAATAAGCACATATTAGCTTACGCAGTGAATAAACTTTACCATTGCGTCAATAATTGGCACACAGCGCATGCTTTCGTCTTTTTCCTGTCCTTATCCCGGTGGACGGTGCCATTCAAATCCGTCATGGGTTTCATGTTGTGGAATTCATCGTTGTCATTACGCCTGCGTCATATGGTTTTCCTCGTACCGTCATCGTACCGCCAATATCTCTCGCCGTCATTCTACTGTCCTCATGACGTAGTCGTAATGCTGTTGCTGCTATACCATGGACATCATTATGCAACTCTCAACTCATTGTCTGCATGTCTTTGTACTGCCATCATCGTTCCAGTGACATTCCTTCAGTCTCATCTCGTGGTCCTCATTGCATCGTTGACATAGAGTCGTAATATGAAGATAGTCGTCTACATATAACCATGCTCATTGGTGACCTTCGCAGACGAGACCAGCAGGAAAGTGAGCTGATACATAATTTATGTGTACGTACTTTTATCAATACGCTGCGTTGCTACAGTGCTTGAATGATAATCACATTGTCTTCGCCCAGGATCGTGAGATGAATTGTTCCCTTATATTTTCACAAAATGTTCTCCTTATGTAGGGGTCCGGAATTTGAGAAATACCTTCGTATCAGTCACGTCATACTGGACTACCCAAGTCGCAGTTCCTGTGCCACAACTGATGTGGAAACTTTTGACACGCATTTCAGGCAGTATCAACGACACTTTCACAAGCAAAAATTGAAAATGTCGCGTTCATAAAATCCATCATCTCAAAGTTTTTCCTTTCAATGTGTTTTATTTATGAATGTGCGACATATGCAAGAGGTAAATGAAAGTAGACTTTGTAACTGGCATTGTAGAATGCGCAGTAAATGATAATCAGACTCCAACTGCGTTTCACAGCCTCTTCTCATATAGCGAACAAATTTCTATAGAGAACAATAATAAGGGCACGACAGGAAACTCAACCGAATGTACACACAACATCGCTATATTATATTAAACCGAACTAAGAGGGGACTGTACAATTTCAGTTCTCCCTCCACAGTGAAACGAAATCAAAAAAAAAAAAAAAAACTACGGAGTGCGGTTCTGTTTTACCACCTTTCCTGGAGATTTTCATCAATGTGTTCCCAGCACTTGTCGCTCAACTGTGTTTCTCCATTTGTAAATACACTACGTATATCGTAATTTTACAGGTAGGAGCTGAGTTAGCGCACTTTTCAACATATTGCATGGGGCGCCAGATTAGGTGCTGTGTTAATGCGACAATAGTTGAATCACTCTCGACGTGTGGTTTCAGCTGACTGTGATCCGTGCCAGGTAATTTAGACAGTGGTGTGCCTATACTTTTCTTTATCCCCAATATGACTGTGAATGGCAGACATTGCTATCATCGTTAGTGCTAGTTAAGAAACCCCTCAGATAAAAAGTCGACAGGACATATGAACGAAGTCGGCACGGTGGAGGACTCTCTGCAATTCCTCAGTATATGTTGAACTCACTCTATCTCGTCGCCTCAACAAAGCGCCATTAGGCGCGGATTCGTGCGTAGGTGATGGATGCACATAATGATTTTGCAATTACGTGTGATTTGGGGAACAAAAAAGAGACATTATAAATCAGTGCCTCTCAGGAGCCGCGATGAGCTCTTGAACAACATAAACTTGTGCTGTTTTCCGTTAATAAACACTGGATTATGCCCATGAACCTGAACCGTTTTGAATCCAGCTAATGCGTAATTTTCTTCGCTCCATTGTTGAAACGGAACTCTAACGTCTTCAGTTAACCGAAGCGAATACCATAACTGAGAAAGATTTCTGATTGAGAATCTGCCCTTGTTGTATCTTTAGATGTATTATCGAAGTCCTCGCAGTCGGTTCACAAACTAGTGACACCTTAAGAATAGAATGAGAAACTTACCAGTCGAAATAAATGCCTTTGGGCGCACACTGATAACTGCGCAAATTTCGGAGGTGTACAGGAACTCCCAGTTTGGTGGCTCAAGAGCGTATCCGTAGGCAGCTGTATGGTCAAACACAATTTAGTAAGGTCTGAATTATATTCGGGTTTGCCATGCAACGCAACACTAGGTCTGTGATAGAAGTTTTCTCGGTGACTCAGCACTAAATTACGCTACCCGGGGAGCTTTAACTTCCACGTAAATACAAGTAAACGAGCCGTTTTGCACTTCTCCACAATTGAAAGGCCGTTGGAAAAAGCGACACTCAATCGTGCTACCTCATTCTCAGCAGCTATAGGTTGAAAGTCTGCTAACATTGGGTAAACCAGTAAAACGTAATTCAATGCATTTGTTGTAATCCTGTAAAAAACATACATGTTTCAGGTTAGCTATGCAGCTTTTTTTCGTAATACTGACGAAGGTTATGTTAACAATACGTAGTAGCCGAGTCTTCGACGTATTGAATATATCCGGAAACAAGAAACAAGGATTAGACTTGATAAAATAGAGGTATTAAAAGACCATTGCTGGAAACATCCACTGTTCCTGTTTCCATTCCCTTAATTATTTTGTCGCAGTCATTTTTGTTTGAGAAACCACGCAATTGAGTGGAAAAACTACATTCATTAAAGAAGTGTGATCTTTTGACGCTCCTTGCCAGATATGATGGGCTAGCGCAGTAGCCATTGTAATATACCTTAGTTAGCTATGGGTGCATGTAAAAAAAAGCCAGATGCCCAAATATAATCCTGCGCGCTTTACTACACCCTCTTGCTTAGCTGCAGTTATTTTTTGGGATGGTAACACCGATGAGTCAGTATACCAATCTATGCGCGCATAAAATTGTACAATTTAATTGCACTGTTTCTGATACTGGTAGAGAACAACATTACCTGTCGGAAGAGCACCCGACTGTATCTCGAATTTCCTAGGGAAACTTATACGAGTTTCCAAGAAAGAAAGGTTCGCAGTTGAATGAAAATATTCTACTCCTCCAGGAGTCCAAGCCGAGACCAACGCCTTATCAAGGCGGTCACTCCGCCATCTGAGCCAACCAAGACCCTTGCAGATTGCAGTGAGATGCGAATAATTCGACAACTCCATGATGACGCACGGAATATATCGGATAATTAATAATTCCTGGCTCCACGACACAGGCGGTTATTCCCCATTTTTCCTTCCGTTCGGCCGAGAACCATCACTGCCTGTCGACACGACCCTCCCTGTTCACGCGGCACCAAACAGTGAATATGCACTTGAAGTCATCGGCCGCTGCCCCCAAGAAGGTAAATTGCCCGTGATCGCCTTCTAAAATGCCAAGAGAGTCAAAGGCGTTTGTACGACCGAGGACGCCGATACGTGCACTTCCCGCCTGGTTATTTGGTGCTTCTATGGTTTCCGTCATGTCAGGTCAGCCTGTCAGAAAAACTGCTGTCTCATTGCACAGGCCTATACCGAGCGTTTGGTGGCGTGACTCCCACCACCTACGAGATCGCCCCTGACGACCCATCTGCTTCCCAGTCCAGTGATATCCTGCACGTTACACGAGTGAAGCTGCATGTCCCTCCAAGTGATGACATTTAGACGCTCCGGACGTCGCTTCTGCCGCCGGGGGATTATGCTACACGCATGTGGTATTTGATTGTTTGAACAACGCGCGTGGGCGCCATCACTCGAGGAAGGGGGAGGAAGAACGAACAGGGCTCGCGCTGTGAATCTAACCGGTCAGAGATGCAACCGCTGTTGTAAATATAACCTGTAAATAGTCGCTCGTCTTACTGACTCGTCCTTTGCGTGACAATTTATCCATTGTATATGTGTAACGAGCAAAGTACATTCCACATATGCAACGGTATTTTTAGAGCGCGTATATAAACACATCGTATTAGTCGAAGCCGAACCGGGCTCGGCGATGCAGACGCAAGCACTGATCAGGCACAGGCTTCGAAGCACGGCTCGGGCCGGGCTCGGACTTCAAACACGGGCGCATACGGAGCCCAGGCTCAGAAAATTGGACGCACATATTGCTCCGAATATTAAATCTAGGCTAAATATATTCTGGAACAGCTGTCCCAAAATTTATTTCCATACTTTGAGGCATTGGATACTGGGCACAGTATTAGCGTATAACGAAAATTTTTATTGCAACTATCACGAAAGTATGTTGTGAAAGCTTGGCTGCCGTTCGGCATCATTTGAATTTATAGAAAAATTAAGGTGAATTTCTCATATGTGTATGCGATAATACCGAAAAAAGTGTAGTGTCAATCGCTTCACTTCTATGAATTACGAATAGCGTACTTACTCATAATCGTCGTTGAGTTAGCATAGTAGTACTTTTCCTTCTCTACTGAACTTTGCTTTTGGCTAGTATTTCTTTCGTAAAATTGCATAAAATATTTGGCCATCGGCCTGGAAGTATTGGAAAGAAAATATATTGGTTCTCTTTTATTTATTTGAATGTTTGAACGTGTTTCAAATTCAACACCTGTAAATTTAGGGGGCAGAAAAGAATAAGTACAGAAACCTTATCCGAGTCTTCGCATTTCCTTCCAGGAAAAGTCTCAAATGTGAAGTCTATATGTCCTTGTAGTATCAGCAGTGTAGCTCGAATATTGCACGCCATTCTTATGGCTTCCTTTCGTTTCATCTTTAATCTAAATGATAGCCTATGTTCATCGTAGCTTACGCCGTACGATATACTACATATCTTGTAGTTTATACTGAATAGAGCAATATATATGCCTCCTCTTCGTCACGTACAAGGGCTTTCGCAACAATAAGCACAAGCGTGTATATAATGAGCAGATAACGGAATAAAAAAAATAAAAAAAATATGTATTCGTTGAACCGCGATTACAGAAATCTCCCATTAAGATATAAATAACCTAAAGTGTCAAGAAAAATTCACCGGGGATGACCGGGTGAATTTTGCATTGCAACATGTACCCACACGACAGTTATTTTGAACAGCAGCTGCTGCGTATTTCGAGCAGCAGACAAGATAATACACTGCAAATTTTCGTCGGTGTTCAGCATGACTGCACACTGGGTTTCAGGCGCACATTATCAGCTTTCATTAGCGACCTGCGTGCACGAACAACTCTGCTTTCTTTTTTTAAGTTTAAACAACGGGTTTCACCGTTTCCACATGCCTTGCATAAATTGCCTAAGCGGCCTCCGTAGCGGCTCTGAAACCCACATACGCAACCTCACCGAAGCGTATTTCTTTTCCTTGTGGGCGCCATATGTAAAAATATTTTTATTTTAGCGTATGGGATACAGGTGGGTCACAAGTGCACGAATGGGATGTCTCTTGCAGCTAAATGATATTTTTTCCTAACCTAACTTAGTGCCAGCTCCCTGAATACGCAATGTTTATTGTTATAGTTCTGTTATTTTGCAGACGGCTGTATTTCCCTTTTAAAAAGTGAGGACAGTGATTTAAGGCAGCATTTATATATTACCATTCAGCGTTCAATCGCCGGGTTTGTATAATTCAGGTATGTCCTATATTAAAAGGATTCCATGTGATTCGAACGAGCAAAATACGCTGGTATTTACTTATGCTGTTGACTTCCGTGTAATGCAAGTACGGTAGAAATAGCAGTAGGGCTCAAGCATATTTATGGGAAATCCGTTTTATTGCATACAAGTGCGATACATATGTTAATGAAAAACAAAGAAAATGCACACAACCAGTCTTCTGAGTAAGCACAGAAGACTACGTGGGGCGTTCTCATGTACCAACGTAACACAATGTATATGGCCAGCGCAATTAGCCGTATTGCTGTTATAACGATGCGTATCAAATCCTCTCGAATGTGGATCTGTGTTCATTTTCTCCTACCAGGTGATCATCATTAGCAGCTATTTTATGCCCACTGCAGGGCGAACAATGTGCCCATTGACCGTAAATTGCCCGAACCATCTGTCCATGGACACCGTCACATATCTGATAATTTCTAATTTTATGGAAGCACTGCGTTGATGAACGTTTCTTTTCACTTTATTTTAACTCTCTTGGCAATCGTTTGTTAACGCTAAATGACAACTGATTATACGGCCTGCGCATCACACAGCCGGCCCAGTCGTTTTCGACCGGGTAATCACTGTTACAATAATATCACTTCGTGAAAGACACGATTTCATATGCGAGAACTTTCACGAATGTTGTCAAAAGCATTAGTGCAAAAACATTTATTCTAATGAGATTGTGCACACGAAGTGAATAGCGACGTACGTCTTTGTAAGCACGCGAGCACCAGTGATTTGGATGGAATGTACAATGAGTCGTGCATAAATAGCCCCCGATATTTGACACGTGGGCCATATGTCTTCGCCCGACGAAATGTGATCACCGCTAAAGTTCTGCATTGATTGGCATTTGTCTTCCGGGTCACAACTACGCACCATATAGAGGAAAATTCCGAGTACACTTCATCAGCAGTGTCCTTCATATCAGCGAAAGGACCAGGTAATGAAATGCTGTCACTGGATATGATGACTAAATAAATTAGGCCAACTGAGCTTTTTGGGCAACCAGCTCTCGTATCTGGAACTAGCAAACATCCCAAAATTCTCTCACTGCAGAAAGTTGCACAGGACGTACAGCTCGGCGAAGCATAAAAGGCGCGATGATCAAACGTGCCACTAAATTTAAGCCACTTGCGCACGATGTCTGCGTATATGTTTCGTTAGGCGGATAAGCACTGTAAATATCTTAGGTGGGGCAAGCTGTTTGAAATGAGCCCTTAGAATGGCGTTCTAAAATGACTTCATGAATTTGTTTTCGGAATTCTTTTTCAGGAGATGTTGAACAAAGAATGTCAACCCAAAAGCATATTCTTGGTTTAGGGCTCTCCGCTGTTCGTCTACTATTCCCTGTGCACTATTGTCTTGACTGTCTTTTCGAACGTCGTTATGCAGAAGTAATTACCAACGTTTGAATGGCAGTATGAACCAATAAAAAAAATTCAGTGCCCTTCCACTCTGTGAACAAGGATGACCAGCGAAGCTGTATACGTGGGCCTCTTAATGGATAAGTGCACCTCCACTGGGGGTGGGCCCGGTATTGCACAATCTTAAGTATTTGCCCACTTATGGGGAATGCTTAAAGCCTGCTTCAAAACCGCCCCGGATCGGCCATGTGTTGTGCGATCTTCGGGATTGGCCCACGTATGTGGAGTGCTTAAAGGCTGTTTTACCTCCGCCGCGGGTCGGCCCGGTAGTGTAATATCGTTTTGTGGTAGTGATGGTTAAGAAAAAGCAGTAAAAATAGCCAGTAAGCGTTGGTGAATGCATCTATTCGGAATATCCTTAGCCAGACGGCGACGACAAAGTGAAGTGCACCCACTCTGAACTACATCTGTAGGCTAGTCAGTGGTCAGGTACTACAACAACTTTGCTTACCATTGTAGTACTTTTTTATTACGTGCACGTCTTTTGTTCATCCATAGGCGATGGTTGCGCAAAAATAAAAGTGATATCGGCCTTGTGTAAATCTACTCATTACTAACCGGGAACGTTTGTGGGTACCCTCTAAAGCTGGTACAGCGCCACACAGACAGGAAGAAATAAGCCGGGCTGGCCTGTTGCGCATTACCAGTTTTAGAATGCAGCAACTACTCGCCCAATCCTCAACACTTGTGGGTACATTATTCACATTTTATTAAGTTACTAGTAGCAAAAGCGGATCGTGTGCATTGTTTTTATAGTAACAATTTATAGAAAAGGAATGGCAGAACCGGAGTCACGGCTCGGCGAAAAAACATACAATTAACACGCGGGCTCAAGGGATAAGAGCTTCTATACCCGACTAATAACAGCTTGGTAATACTCTGTACCGGGGAAAAGTAAAACACTAATCTAAACGAACATGTGAAACAGTGTTATTCATCTATGATCGGTTAAAATGAAATCTTCTGCTAAACATCTGAAAAAAGAGCTTAAAGTTCGCTAAGATTCCCAAGAGCCTTTAAAATAAAGCTAAATTTCTTAAATAGCCACCGAGGTCCCAGGTAAAAATCTTTGCGTAACGACATTACCAGATAGTTATTTCGCCAGCATGATCATCATGCAGTTTGTGTGTGGAGCTTAAGTTCCGATAAGTGAAAGTCCTTTGCAACTCGTGCTTCTCGGTGTTCACCGTGACCCAAGGGGGCGACTGGACGCAAATTGAATCGTTGAGTGCTCCAGGTACTTTGTATGTCCTTGCGAATAGGTAGAAACTGATATGTCTTCGGAAGAACTGTAACGGTAACAAAACATCTATTTTCAAACGTCGAGTTTGAAGCCTTTTCTACTAGACTTATATAATAGTTTGAATTTCACTAAAATGGGATACCATATCTCATTCTGCTTATACACCTTTATTTCTTGAAGTTACTATCATTTCAAAAGTTGGTTGCAACGTGTATCACCCTATTGGTTTCCCAGAATTTATTTCTCCGTTCTGTTTGGTATTTCGAAAGTATCGTTACTATCCGGAATTTATTGTTCGTGTCTTCTCTTCGCAATAGTATAACGAAATTATTGTACAATTTTGGCTACGGTACACCTATGTGCCTTCTGTTGGCACATTTCTGTCCTTTCTTAACCAATAATCATTTCTAAAAATTGAGCTTCTTTTTGCACACTTCTTGACTCGTCTTCAGCTCAAGCGTATTTCAACTGCGTCAGCATATTGCGAAGGATATGCTTGCATATACAGGAGGTACAGCTAAATTTAACCAGAGTTTCAAAATATGCTCACGCAGTCTGAGACGGAGCGACCAGATGCACGTTGCTCACTTTTGTATGAAATATGTGTCACGCTGATTCTTTATTTTGCTTAATTTCATGATTAGTCAAGATTAATTAGGCAACTTCTTGGTAACCACATTTAGGCACAAATTTCGAATTATATTGTTGCAGAGTGGATTGCAAAATGTTTGATTTGACAACTTCTAACTTGCTGTTTATTAAGTGCAGTGTTTTTCAGCTGACTACGGATTCCCGCGCAATAGAACAAAAACAATAACACCATGTGACATGCCCACTTGCACGACGTCATTGCGCTGCTCAACAAGCGTTCGGCGCACAAACGAACATATAATTTAGCCGGGTGTGCTGCCGCTGGGTATGCTTATAGCTATCATGAACCTTCGCGAGGGAAGCACATCGCTGCCGTAAATCGCACAGCCAACGCCTTCGTCACTGCCCTGTGGCCTTTTAAGCGGCAACACTCCATGCTAGGTGCTATGCTCGTTTGTACGCGGACGGTTTGGTAGCGCTTAAATTAACCACAGCGCAAAAGCGGGTGCGTCACGCGGTACTTTTTTTTTGCATTTTACCGGCATTGTCACTAAGCTCAAAACCCCTAATACTGAATAGATTGAGAGTTACAGACTGTCTTATCGGACGTTTTGCAAACGGCTTTACAACTTTGTAATTGGAAATGTTCGCCTAACGTCCTTCCTTCAGAAGTTGGTTAATTTACCTTGACTAATCGTGTAATTAAACAACATACAAATAGTAGCGTTACACGCTTCATACAAGAGTAAGCAACATGTACTTAGTCGCGTCATCTTAGAGTACATCGGCATATTTTGAAAACCTGGCTCCGACCTCACTAAAGCTTACCATGTTCAAAACGATCGTCCGTCCAAAATTAGAATATACGTGTGCCATATGGGACCCTGCTCATTCCAATCTCATTAATTCACTTGAAAGCATTCAGAACCATGCAGCGCGCTTTATCCTCTCTAATTATTCACGTCATTGTAGCGTAACATCCATGAAAAAACATTAGATCTACCTGACCTTTCACTACGTCGCAAGCATTCTCGCCTTTGTCTTTTTCATAAAATATACTACCTCAATCCTTTCCTGAAAGAAAGTCTCTTCACCAGACCCAGTTACATCTCATCTCGCATCGATCATCAACACAAAGTTGAAGTGCCATCTTGCCGCACTAATTTATACTATTCTTCATTCTTACCAAGAACCGCCACTGCATGGAACCGCCTTCCCGCCTCCTTAGTCACCATTTGTGACAGCACCAATTTCAAGCTTGCTGTTCGAAGTGCCTTATAGTTCCTTCATTATTTTTTTATTTTTCTCTCGTTCTGCAAATAATGTACTCTACCACTCCTTTCTGTTGTGCCTGCCGGCCTTGAATGTACAATAAATAACTAAAGTTCGCTGAAACACCATATATATATATATGGTATATATATATATATATACCATATTATATATATATATATATATATATATATATATATATATATATATATATATATATATATATATATATAAATATCCTCTCTGTGTGCTAGTCTAATTGAAGATCGAGGCAATATTTCTATGTTACCGCTTTATGCTAACCAAGAAGTCGCAGACAATGATGGCCACTGAGCACACCTTTATTTCGGGCGGTAAAAATTAAACAACATATAATATCTGCGTGTACAATCTAGCTTAATAGGTACATATAAAGAGGCCGCACCTCTTAATAAGAATGCCCATGCTAATCAGCTGATTCTCCGACTAACTTGATTTGATTTTACTTAACTGCTGGTTGTTCGACTGTGTACGTATACATTTTCGCCCTATCCCCCTGAAGGAGCGTGAGTGCAAGCAAGTATCACACAATAAGCGTGGAATTATTTCAGTTTATTTAAACACATATCGTACTTTTCTATGCAGACACCTGTCATCATAATCATTTTATGCCCGCAAACACCAAACATCGCACTGGTCTTCATGGCATCACTTAGCAGAATCTCACAATGCGCTTCAGCTAGCTTCAGTTAGCTTCAGCTAACTTTGTGAACGCTTTTCTTCATAGTGTGGGAATGGTATGGTTCATAAGTGTTAGGAACTGGCTGACTATTAATTTGTGGCTCAATGCGGCACGTAAACATGAACAGTGTATTCAGTACATAGTAAATGGGACCAAAATAAGCACAGTTTAAGCATTACCGTTATTTCTGCAACATTTATGTAACAAGTTCATCTCACATTTAGATTCGCACTTATACGTAGTGTCCCTAGCTTTTTTTTTACTTTCCTATATTTAGTTCCGTTCTTTTCTTGCTAGCATCATCATAAGACGGATCGGTTAATCGGGTTCGGTCCGCAAAAGGAAGGTAGTATTTTTAACATTATGAATTGTTGTTTATATATAAAATTTATATATAAACCGAAATATTGATATGTGCGAAGACAATGTATACAAATGCCGGATAATATTTATTGCAGCTATCTATATGTTCTGCACTTTACTTTCTCTGTCAATGTTGCACTCATTTTGTGATAAGAACGTATATAAACAAAGAAAACAGGGTTCCGCACTTTCTACTCACAACATTGAATTTAAGATCATGACATGGATACAGCAACGCTACTGAGGATGTTTGTCTTCTACACTTGCTTATGTGGGCCTACATTTGCGCATATACTAACCGCAACGAGATTATGAATTGCCTCCTCCACCAAAGAAGTGTAACACAATTAATAAGACAACGCCAAGACGTAAAGGCGTGCATGTTACGGCGAGCACTAGTTGGTGATGTTTGAAACCAAGGACATGGAATCGGTAATACTGGAGTGCTCCCACTTACCTCCCATCCATCTATTATGCGTAAAGGACATTCTTTCTGTTTACAAGGTGAACCACTTTCAGCAAGAATTGAAGAAGGAAGCAGAATCAGGAGTAGCATCGTTAACAGCGGCATACTTGTTTCACACAAGTGCGCAGCACTTCGCATCGCCTATCTCTTTGCAACGCTGAGTCACAGCACTGAAGCAGGAACTATGTTCTGTAAACAAATGTCTTGACAGGCTTTTCTGATTGTCTGCACGCAGATGCTAGTTCCTTCAGCATTCCGCATACTGAAACAAAGATGCATATATCTGCAGTCGTTTCCCATCGTATGGCTTGAGAAAAGCGTATATATATATATATATATATATATATATATATATATATATATATATATATATATTGAGCGAGAGATTGTACAATCGCGGCTTTGTGTCATTGTTAGAATATTTCGTCAGACAACGATCCTTGTGTTTCTCATTTCTGCGTTCTGTATTTCACATTTGTACCACTCAGTATTGTTGCTTTAGGACAATACGGGAATATATATAAACAAACAGAGGTACCAAACGTCATGAGTGCAAGGCCTAAAGCTGTGCAGCGTTCTCAGAAAACAGCTCGATATCGGCCAGAAGCATTCTATTGTTTAGTTGTTTAATTCAGCAGCTGTCTTTTCCTTCTGCGTTCTGAAGGCTTCCGTTTAAAATACTTACGTTACCCCACGACATGTCTGCAACGCAGCAAAATCCCACATTATTTCTCGGTGTGCAAGTGTAGCCATGAGTACTTAGCAGTAAAAATGCACTGGTTGTCGGCTCTGTTCACCGCACAATACCGCCACATAACAACACTAGAGGAATATTCAGAATATAACACACATACGCCTTCAAACTCATGTTTTCAACAGACCGAATTCAGTTCTTTGACTCTTTTGTGCCGTTATAAGCGGAATATCTTTCTTTTGCTTCTTTCGTGAGTTTTCATACCGGAATTGACACTTATTTTTGTTTCCTAATGCCAACCACCTCTTTGAGAAGGAGGTATTATGATGCTGGAAAACCTTGAATCGGCGTAAGGTAAGAATTGAAAGGTCACTTAAAAAGACTTTCACGTTCAACAGTCTGTCATTGCAAAAGAAGATAGCAAACTCCTCGTGCAGATGTGCCACAAAAAAGAATCATCCATGCAAGACTTTTTCAACGTCAAGGTCCAGAGATTCCCAACAGAGCCGCGTCAGTTTTAGTTGCACATTACATGAAGTAAAGTCATTAAAAGCAAGATAGAGGTCAACGACGCCACTATCACTGTTAACTCCATGATTGTTAAAACTTTCAATACATACTTTTCCTTTGCATTTCGCCCGGGTAGTGCACAGCTCCTCATTTTCAATAGTCCGCATACTTTCGTTCGCGATGTTGCTGTGAGTGAAGAGGGTGTATTTGCTGCTTTACTTCATTTATATACAAAAAAAATATTGGTGGACCCGGATAATATACCAAACACTTTTCTTTAGAGATACGCTGAATGACGTTCGCAGTACATTTCCATCGTTTATAAGGAAAGTTTGGTGAAAGGAGAGGTTCCCGTTGAGTGCAAATAGGCTGAAAGAATCCCCATCCGCAAATCGGCCACAAATCTTCTGTAGCTAACTACGCACCGGATTCACTTTTATGTATCTTGCGCAATGTACTCGATAACTTCATTTAGATTCTTCTAACCACCCAGATAGAAGCGCCCACCTTCCAGAGGCAACACGGGTCCCGGTGTAGCTTATCAACTGTTACACAATTGCTCCACACGACTAATGACCCAATTACACTACTATACAAAGGAGGGCAAGTTGCTATAATTTTTTTAGACTTCCAAAAACGTTTCATCGCGTATCTCATGCCAATTTAACCATAATGCATTGATGTGCACTTAGAAATCAGCAGATACTTCAATGGCTTAACTCGTATTTATTCACCGAATGGCAATGTGTTAACGTTGGAGCATCATACTCAACACGTGCACCAGTCCTCTCAGGAATCCTGCAAGGTTGTGTCTTTGGGCAACATCTCTTAATTTTATTAAACAATCTAGCACCTGATTCGCCAGTAGGTTGCCGTTTGTTTGCCGACGATTGTGTTGTTTGCTTGAATATTTAATCAGCTGAAGATCAACTAATATTGAATAATTACCTTAAAGCCGCTGACAATTGGTGCCAGAAAAGATGAGCCTTAACATTTCAAAGTGTGCACACATTACATTAAAAGTAAGGGGCATCAGTTAGAACAGAGGTACAGCCCAAACAATATTGTATTTACGAGGGTTGACAAATAAGAAATACATTGGTGGGATCATACAGAAAACACTGAACTGGAATTCTCACATTAAGTATATAGCATCAACACTATTATACTAATTATGATCACTGAGAAACCGCTTGAAACAGGCTAACCGAAGCAGACAGCCGGAGGAAAAGATAGCTGCTGAAGTGAACAGCTAGACAATACAATGTTTCTGACCGGTATCGAACTGTTTTCTAAGAACGGTGCACAGCTTTAGGCTTTGCAGTCATGACACTCGGTATCACTGTTTCTACATATATATATATATGCACGCTTTGCTCAAGTAATATGCTTGGGAAACGACTGCCGATATTTGCTTCTTTGTTTCTGTATGCGGAATACTGATGAAGGAACTAGTATCTGCGTGCAGACAATCAGTAAAAACTCTCAGGATTTGTTTACAGAACATAATTCATGCTTCAGCGCTGTGACTCAGTATTGCAAAGTGATAGGCGATACAAAGTGCTGCGCACTTGCGTGAAAAAAATATGCCGCTGTTAACGATGCTACTGCTAATCTCGCTTCCTTCTTTCATTCTTGCTCAAAGTGGTTCACCTTGTAAACAGAAAGAATGTCCTTTACGCATAATAGATGGATGGGAGGTAAGTGGAAGCACTCCAGTATTACCAATTGCATGTCCTTGGTTTCAAACATCACCAACTAGTGATCGCAGTAACATGCACGCCTTTACGTCTTGGCGTTGTCTTATTCCATTGTGTTACACTTCTTTGGTGGAGGAGGCAATTCATAATCTGGTTGCGGTTAATATATAAGCAAATGTAGGGCCACATAAGCAAGTGTAGAAGACAAACATCCTCAGTAGCGTTGCTATATCCATGTCATGATCTTAAATTCAATTTTGTGAGTAGAAAGTGCGGAGCCCTGTTTTCTTTGTTTATATACCTTCTTATCTCAAAATGAGTGCAACATTGATAGACAGAGTAAAATGCAGAACCTATAGATAGCTACAATAAATAATATCCAGTATTTGTAGACATTGTCTTCGGACATATCAAGATTTCGGTTTATATGTAAATTTTAGATATAAACAATTTATAATGTTAAAAATACTACTTTGCTTTAGCGGACCAGCCCCGATTAACCGATCCGTCTTATGATGATGCTTGCAAGAAAAGAACGGAACTAAATATATGAAAGTAAAAAAAAAAACGAGGGACCACCACGGATAAGTTCGAGTCTAAATGTGAGAAGAACTTGTTACATAAGTGTTGCAGAATTAACGGTAATGTTTAAACTGTGCTCATTTTGGTCCCATTTGCGATGTACTGAATACACTCTTCATGTTTACGTGCCGCATTGAGCCACAAAAATAATATTCGGGCAGTTCCTAATAATTTTGAACCATACCTTTCCCATGCTATGCCGAGAAGCGTCCACAAAATGTGCCGAAGCGCCGTGTGAGACTTCTGTGAAGTGATGCCACTAAGACCAATGCGATGTTTGCTGTTTGCGGGCAGAAAATGATGATGAAGACAGGTGCCGGCATAGAAAAGTACGACATATGTTTAAATACACTGAAATAATTCCAAGCTCCTTGTGTGATACTTCCTTATTCACATGATCCTTCGGGGGGATAGCGCAAAAATGCACACCTACACAGTTCACCAACCAGCCGTTAAGTGAAATAAAATCACGTTAGTCGACGAATCCGCTGATTGGTATGGACAATCTTATTAAGAGGTGTGGCTCTCCTTATATGTACATATTAAGCTAGGTTGTACACGCAGATATTATATGTTCCTTAATTTTAACGATTAATCTTAATTTTTGCTCGAGAAGTTCTGGCCCTGTGTTAAGGTGAAGACGAATTGCAGAAGCCAAGAGATTTGACACGCCGAAATTAGGAAGAAGCTTTAGGTCGATGTTATTTGTCAACAATGTTTCTTCCGTCATCCGGAAGTTCTAATTTCTTAAATATGCAATGACCCCAAGATTTTCAAATGTGTCCACAGTATTGATGACTGTCAAATTTTTTAGTCTGCCTTGTTATCGTTTGCACAATGGTGCAATAAGAATGGTCCCAGCCTGAACACTTTCAAGACCAAAAGCTGGTACTTTTACTCGCAAAAACAAAATTGTGGTTTTCTCATAAGTTCGATTATTTTTCGCTGAGTAGCATTGTTGAGGTAAATTCTGATCTACTATTTATTGATTGGTTAAGCTTTTCATCTCATACTGAACGCATTGCTAGGCGTGGTCTGCGCTTGCTTTTGCTTGCTGTCTCTAGCCCGAATATAATATAAGACCCCTTTCTCAATAATGTATCAGTCGATATGGGTTCCCCAAATTGAATATGCATCGGTTGTGCAGAATGATGCAACAGTGAGGAAACATTGATAGAAATGAAAGAGTTCACAAAACGACCGTAGCAATTTGCCGCCATTGTTATTACGTTGGCATTGGACAACCTTGTAGCCGCTTGAACTTTATTATCACTGCCGTCTCCTACCTGCCGTGGCATTCGCACAGCCATTATCTTTATGCATAAGCTCCAGCACGGAAACACGAATTGATCTCTGCTGCTTATGTCACGTTCACACTTCTACCCAAAGATTCGATAGCTGCTTGGTATCGGCTATGCACTGTCGCGTGGTCTTTCGTTCTGCGAGAGCCGGGAATATTTCTCCCCGCTGTGAAACATCGCTGTGCGTGTCTTAGCTAACATTTACCGTAGCAATCCATTTCTTCCTTTTATAGACAGCACTCGTAAAGAGTCGACAATTTTTACTTGCCAGTATAGTGTGCACTTCTATTTTGTACGTAGTTATGTGCAGTGTGTGGCAGATTGTAAGTCCGCGCAATCTCATTCTCTGTCCGCATTCCCTTCTAGCAGGTTACGCATGCAGCAAATGCCCAGATGCTAAAGTGTTCTACGTCAAGAGCAGCTTGGCGTCGTGCAAGAGACACCCGTTGATATGTGGCTGATTCGCTAGCAAGCTCGCATCTCTGTTGCCACTCTCCATTAAGTGGCATTTCTAACTATTTTTTGTGCTGCTGTGTGGTGTACTAGCTGCCGCATGGACGCTGTGAAGGCTTACCTTCGATTTGATCTGGCTTTTAGTAGTGAAGGATGGGCTACCTTTTGAGGGGAGGTATTTCCTTTTGCTTGAGAGAATGTTTACCAGCCTAACCAAGTGATACGTGAGTACTGGAAACAGCAGCGCGAACAGTGGCGGACGAAGGACGACGAAATAGGTAGGAGCACACACGAGCGCAAGCTTGTTTTTGAAGACAGAGGTATTAAAGACGCCGGTCAACTTGCCGTTCATGCGTGGCAGAAACAGCCACGAGCGACAAGAAAAAAAATATGAAAAGCCATGTCATGTAGAATAAACGTGCGGGATAAACGAGAACTATCGGACAAATCTTTCGAAAAAGCGAAATATTTGTCCAATGAGTGATACTACCCACTGAGAAATACTCTTGAGAACTGCAAGTCTTTCCCGCTAAGGGCAACAGATATCTTGGTTATGCATTTGTTTCGTTTCTGATCAATAAATATTGCTTCTGGAACTCCTCTGGGGTTGAGGTATAGAGCAGAAAGAACGGTTGTTTCATCACAAAGACCAGGACACAAGAGAACTTATGGAAGAATTATCTATTGATCACAAAAAAAAAACTCATAAGCAAGATTTCTGTGACCCTTAGTGGGAAAGAGTCGCTGCAGTATTTCTCGTAAATATCACTTACAGAAAAAAAGCTTTCAGTTTTTATGTGTTTTGTTTTGTTTTTGACGCGCATGTTTGTTCTACAGGACACGTCTTTCGGTCCTTTTTTGTTTTGCCGGGCTGTTTCTGCTGCACATCCATGGCTTTTTCTTTGTGAAGTTGGCCAATGTGTTTAACATCTGTCTTCACGAATAAACTTCTAGTTGAGTCAGCGTTCATGTGTGTTCCTACCTTAATTCATCCTTCTCGTCTCTGTTTGAGTGGTTGTCAAATATAAATGTACACCGAATTGGAGAAGTGTCAATAGAATTGATACATGGAATATTTGCGCTGTTTACTTCAGAAAGAACGCTATAGGGTCTTATCTTCCCTGTTTTAACACTGATGTACATTTTTCTAGTTCAACTTCAAGGAGTCCCCTGAGGAAGCCAATAAGGGATGGTAACTTCATTTGTGTAAGATTTATGAATTTCATCCATTCTAGGCATGACATGTCACATGCCTGTAGGTATGCAAGTATTCGTACTTTTTAAACATACTAAGCTCTAGTTTTCGGCTCTCATGACGCTGCTTTGTACTGGTCTACATTCTCCAGGCGCAGGGACCTTCTTTTATGCCGTCAGTGCATGTGTTCTTTTTGTATATATTGGAGAAAAAATTGTCTTGAGCCTAAATATGCATGTATATCACTTGTAATTTTTTATTCAACAGGGTTGCTGTATCTCCCTTCGTCTTTTTTACTGCTTTGTCCCAGTTTTTATGCAACATTTATGTATTTTAGGCAGTAAAATTCTGGTAGCATTTTAATAACATTTTACCTGCGCAATTGATGTCATTGGTTTTTTGTATAGGCATTTAATTGCGTTTTTCACTGTCTCATTAATCTGGCTGTCCAGTCATTGAACCTGTTCCCATACTTTATGACAATTTCTGGGGTACTTGATACTGAAAGTGGAGGTGACCATCTATTTGGCTCTTTGGAATTGTGTTAGCCGTGTGTTACTACCAATTGTCTGTGCTAAATAATTTTTTCTCCTATCGCTCAAGGTTTTAGCCTTGCCTTATCTCTTTAATCACTGTGGTACCACTTAATTGCTGGGTATAGTGAAAAAGGCCCCAAAAAGTGCTCTAATTAGCTTTGTGCAAGTCCAGAAAAATTTACTGAAAATGAGCTCACTAAATTGAGGAAATAGCACCAACAAACTCTTCTGTACCTCAATTTAACATATACAAATGGTGTAGTGTTCTTGAAAACCTGGCTCGTCAGAAACATGATTCAGCTGTTCACCATGCCCGACAACTTTCTAAATGAGGTCTCGTCAATTAATAGCTAATGGAGTGATGTTACTTTATAAAATAATTGGTCGACCTGAAAATATATACTTCTCGAAGAGGAAAAGCTCAGACAAGTCTACTTTGGTACTTCATTAAATTTTAATCGCGGTGAAAGACGTGTGCTAAAGCTTGTATATATTTACGTGAAGTCATTTGTTTCAAGTCTGTTATTTTGCCTTCTCACAGTCAGCCGTAACTGTTCCTGTGATGGGCTAGTGTGCGAAACATTTTAATGTAACGTATTCAGATGTCGTGTGCATTCACACGCAAGCAGATACAAGTGTTTAGTGTTCAAAGTTCGTTGTTAAAAGGACATGCTTAAGCCCTGCCTTTTGAGCCGCTTTGTCTTCTAGTCATAAACTTAAGTCGCAAGTCAAGACCACAATAATCGTTTTGATTGAATTCAGATGTATAGGTTTTTTCAAATGTATTTACAGTGTTAAGAGTGCTATAGGTACAAGCCTATGTCTCCAGGTTCGATGTAGTGGTGCCTTATGAACTGTAGTGATGTTTCGTGGGCACGCATCTTTAGTGTACATAAAGGTACTTCAAATTGATCAGTTTCTCTTTTGCTTTTGTTTGTGTATGTGAAAGTTATGAGCAGGCACCGGGGCATGCAAGTATGAGTAGCAAAGCAATTTCAATATATGAATAAAAATCCACTAGCCCAACGGAATGTCAATCATATTTCAATGGCGACTTCTGAAATCTCAATGCCATCTCAACTGGTCTACAATGTATTTTTCACTGCTGTGACAACAATAACTCAACAACAGGTCAACAGAACTACCACAACGTCAGTTCAATGCAGCATCAATGGTAACCCAACAACCATTCAACAAAATGAACACAACGAGCAGTTTAAGCGCAATGGAATTTCAATGGTAACTGAACAATTATTCTACATTGAGACACCCAATGGTGTTTCAATTAAATTTCAGTGGCCAATATTCAAGACCACTCAACACTCAGCCCAACAATTTTCCAACAAAATTTCTACAATTCCTCAATGAAAAACTCAACATTGACCAATGATAATTCGATGCCTTCTCAATATTTTTTCTTGTACGGGATGTGCCCCCAAAAAACCGAGTTTTCAACACTGGCACACAGGTAATCCAGAGAAAATATAATGTACACTTTGATGAAAGATATCGAGGCAAATGCAAAAAAAAAATTCATGCGTAGAAATGCCATTTGGGCATAATCATGGCACAGAACCACGACATGCAAAGTTGTTGAAAGAAGTTCTGAACTATCGACAAAGGTAAGGTAAAGCGAGAATGAATAGAAAAGTAGTGAGCGTGTGCAATTAAAAAAGCTGCACTGCTAAAGATTCAAGTGTAAGGGATAGATAATAAAGAAATCGGAAATTTTTCATGTAAAATACACGTAGTTGCAATGAACCAAGAAGTATAAATGTACGCGGAGAAAAAATAGCAGCTAAAGTATTTCACATATCAGTGGGCAAGCTGAAGGTGTACAAAATCGCCATCGTTATCATTGTTTCTTCGTTACAAAAATACTGCCAGGCATGGCGTGTACTGCCACCATCGTCATGTCGTCGTGGCCCTAGTTGTAGTTATGCAGTCGTCAGGCATTCATTCTGATACCGTCATCGCGATGCTATCAGTCATGCTATCGCCGTTACTTCAGCCCGGCTTTCCGAATCTTGCCATACCATTATCGATGCGTCGTCGTCACGCTACCCTGATCATTCAGTTTTTTTATGATACAATGCTCGTCATGCAATTCTCGACACACACTCGTTGCCATCGTATTGTCCTGATACCACTGTCGTGCCATTTTCGCGATACCATCGTCTTCAAACATTCTTTGCGAAACAGTCATTGGGATGTCGCCGTGCCCGTATCACGGTCGTCTTTTATTGCCTTGGTCATTCCACTCTCCTCACGTTGTCATTGCCACGCTATCGTTATCACACTGCCGATCGGTGCGCCATTATCGTCATGCCGACGTTGTGACACTATAGTTTTTTTTTTGTTTATCCCTTTAAATATCGTCCTTCTATTGTCTTCATGCCAACGTCATAAGCTTACTCCGTCATTGAATCCGTGTCACACCATCCGCCTCATTCTAGTCTAAATATGCTGTCGTCATTCAAGTGGAATTATATCATCACTGTGATGCTATCGTCTTCAAACAGACGCGGTCATGCATCCATTATCATGTGCTAATCCAATGTCGTTTTAGCTACCCAATCATCGTTATTCCAGCTTCGTCATCTAGTTGTCACGTAGTCGTCCCCACCTCTTTGTTCTCATATCGTTCTGCTGTGCAGTAGATATGCTGTTATCGTCGTAATTTCAAAATTGCCATGCCTTTGTCATCATGTCGAAGTCGTCATACCGCCTTTGTATATATATCGACGCAATTCCTGCTTCGTCAGTATAACGTTATCTTTTCCATAAATTAATCGTCAAGCCTTCTTGTTGATGGGCGACTTCGGCAACTGCGTGTCATAATAATGTGGGGTGATACCACTGTATTTCGCATATGGCCGAAACGACGAAGCCCCGGAATGAGTGAGTGAGTGAGTGAATAAACTTTTATTTGGTCCAGCAAAGCGCGATAAAACGCGCACCCGGCTAATCCCACGACGGGACTGACAGATCTAGTCTGCCGGCCCGATCGCGGGCGCACTGGACGGCCAGGATTTGATCCTCAAAGACAGGACTTCGCAGGAGCGCGTCCCACTCTTCCTTGGTGAACTTCGGGCCCAGCGACCCGCACTCCCAGAGCATATGAGGCAACGTAGCTACCTAACCACAGGCCACGCAAGAACAATTTGGATAAATCTCTGGATATATGCTATTAAGGGACGCCGGATTTGGGTACGAGTTCGTTTGCAGAAGTCTTAGTGTGACCACCTGCGGCCTGCTTAGCTTGGAGTGAGGCGGGGGGAAAACTCTTCTCTCTAAGTAAAAGAATTTCGTGATATCGTTGTGTGTGAGAGGAGCGTCTCTGTGTCCGGGGAGAGAGTCGCCCGATCCGAGGGCAGCGTGGTCGGTAAAGCCACGCGCAGCCTCGTGGGCAGACTCATTGAGGTTCAGAGGAACCCCCTCAATCGCCCCGACGTGTGCAGGGAATCAAAGGATCGAGTGCATGGAGGTGTTGCCCTGTTTGGCGCCTTTCAGAATTTGAACTACCTGCCGGGCTACCCGGCCTTTCTGGAATGCCCTGATGGCGGCTTTCGAATCGCTATACACCCTGTCTCTCCGACCATCTTGCATGGCGAGTGCAATGGCCACTTGCTCGGCCACCTCTGGGTTCGTCGTCCGGACGGACGCACAGCTGATGACTTTGCCCAGCGTGTCAATGACGGAAACCGCAAAAGCCTTGCCGTCTCGGTATGCAGCTGCGTCCACGAAGCTTGCTGCGATTTTGTCTTTGTTTATTTGCTTTAGTATATTAAATGCTCTTGCCTTGCGACGACCTGCGTTGTGAACGGGATGAACGTTGCGGGGCAAAGGGGCGACCACGATCTTCTCCCCTATTTCTCTGGGGATTTGGGTGTCTTCAGCCAAGTTCTTGGTTGGTGCGAGTCCGATCTCCTCGAGGATACGCCTGCCGGCTGGCGTGATGGACAGCCGAGTTAGCTGGGCCCGTTCCTGAGCCTCGGCCATCTCCTCCATGGTGTTGTGTATGCCGAGCCGAAGGAGGTCCTCTGTATGCGTTCTGACGGGCAGCCCGAGGGCTCTCTTGAAGAATTTTCTAATGAGGGCATTAAGCTTTTCCCGCTCGGCTCTGAGCCAGTTGTGCATGGCCACCGTGTAGGTGAAGTGACACAGCACAAAGGCGTTGATGAGCCGAAGCAGGTTGTCCTCTTTGAGGCCACGATGTCTGTTCGTGACCCTTCGGACGAGGCGAAAAGCATTGTCGGTTTTCGCAATTATCTTGCGTAACGCAGTGCTGTTGCCGCCGCGTGATTCTATGAACATACCCAGGACTCTGATGGTGTCGACCCTGGGTATCGGGTCACCGCTCCGAGTGAACAGGTGAATGTCACTTTCTGAGACCGGTTTCCAGCCCTTGGCTCTGCGGCCTTTTTCTTTTCTATGAAGGAGAAGCTCAGATTTGGTCGGGGAACATCTGCGTCCGGTGGGTAGCAGGCACTGCTCCGTGACGTCTACCGCCTCTTGCATGGCGCTTTCCACTTGCCCTTCGCTACCGCCGGTGCACCAGATGGTGATGTCGTCTGCGTAGATGGTGTGTTTGATTCCTTCCACTTGGGCCAGATTCCTCGAGAGGCCGATCATGCAGATGTTGAAGAGAGCAGGCGAAATGACCGAGCCTTGCGGCGTGCCCCGTGGGCCCAGGAGCACCTCGTCGGAGACAAAGTCGCCGATCCGCAGCCTCGCTTTCCTCCCCGTCAGGAACGAACGGACGTAGTTATATAGTCTGGGGCCCAGCTTGAGGTCTGCCACGGAGGCCAGAATGTATTCGTGGAGAACGTCGTCAAACGTTTTCTCGAGGTCGAGTCCGAGCAGGGCCCTGGTGTCTCTGGTACTGCCATCGGTGATTTGATGTTTGATCATCTTCATGGCGTCCTGCGACGAGAGGCCGGCACGAAAGCCAATCATGTTGTGAGTATAGATGTTGTTCTCTTCGAGATATCTGTTTAGTCTGTTGAGGACGACGTGCTCCGCCACTTTCCCAACGCAGGAGGTGAGAGAGATCGGTCGGAGGTTGTCCACGTTCGGAGCCTTGCCGGCTTTGGGGATCAGGACGACGTTGGCGGTCTTCCATTGCTCTGGGACGCTGCCGTTTTTCTACGTCTCGTTGATCTTCTCGGTGAGGTATGCGGTCGAACCGTCGTCAAGGTTCCGCAGCATCTTGTTGGTGATTCTGTCGGCACCTGGCGCACACATCCCCTTGAGCGCGAAAATGGCTTGCCTAATTTCCCCCACGGTGAAGTCTTCGTCCAATTCCGGACGGGCTGGTCCGAGGTAGTCGGGAAACCGGTCTTCCTCGTCGCCATGCTTTATGGGAAGGTATTTCTCCATGAGCTTGGCAACCAGCTCGTCCCCGGAACAGGATATGGTAGCTTCGTGAAGGGCTCTGGCGAGCGTGTGTCCCTGACTGGATCTGGTGCTGCCCTCGTCGAGGAGATGTTTAAGCATGCCCCAGGACTTGCCGTTACGCATCTGCCCGTCGATCGAGTCACAGACCTCGTCCCATTGCTGCTTGCCGAGGGTCCGACAGTGATCTTCGATGGCCTTGTTAAGCTCGGAGATCTTTTTCCTCAATCTTCGGTTAAACCTTTGTCCCTTCCATCTCAGAAGCAGCGCCTGCTTGGCCTCGATCAGATGGGCCAGCCTACTGTCCATCTTTTCTACCTCCAGGTCGCTGACGATCTTCTTTGTGGATGACTCGGCGTCACTCTTGATTCGCTCGCACCAATCTTCCAGGTCTTTTGGGACGCGTGCGCTATCGTTGCCGCGGAGCTTGCGAAAAAGGTCCCAGTCCGTGACAGAGAATTGTCTGGATTTACTTCGGGTGACTTCGAAGCGGGTCTCTAACACATAATGGTCGCTACCAAAATTTATTGCGGTGTTGCTCCACTCGGCTCCCTCGACGTTCATCACGAACGCCAGATCGGGGGTGGTGTCCCGGCTAACCGAGTTGCCGATTCGGGTGGGGAACGCCTTGTCCGTGATGAGCGTGAGGTCCATTTCGTTGGCGTTCTGCCACAGACCCCGACCCTTGCACGTGTCGTAGACGTACCCCCACACGCCGTACGGTGCGTTGAAATCTCCGACGACGACCAAGGGATGGCTGCCGGCCAGGTCGACGGACTTCTTGAGTATCGTTTTGAACTGCTGTTGCGACTCCCTAGGATTGCTGTGGGTGTTGAGTATGAACACGCTGTTTCTCCGCTGGTTGCGTTGTCTCGTATTGAGCACAACCTCCGCCATGACGTATTCGACCTTGCAACTCGCCAGCTTCAGGTCGTGAGACAAGTGTGTAAGCCTCCTGTCAACTAACGTGCACACTCCCCAACCTTCGGCCTGCACGGAGACGGCACGAAAACCAGAGAGGGATGCGGCAGAGACGAGGGTTTCCTGCAATGCTATTACTTGTGGTTTGTTACGTAGCGACCTTAAATATTGCTGCAAAGGAGCCCTCTTATTGGAGTACCCCCTGCAGTTCTACTGCCAAATTTTGAACTCCTCTTTGGAACTATCCTTGATTAGATGAATTGCCCGGGGTGCCCGCTGTAAGCACAGGTGCACGCAAGAAGTTCCCCCCACTCTGACGTGCCGATGTGCTCGTAGCCCTGATTTGAGTCCCCGATGCGTTCGGAAGAACGACCTGCATCGGAGTTACGGACGTATTATTCGGGATCACCAGACGCTCGAGGGCGTCCGTGCGATCGGCCAGCGCGCCTAGGCCTCTCCTCGGGTCTCCTAGGGCGACTTGCACCTGTGCTAAGCCTTGTTGTAACTGCTGCACGCTCTTAGTGAGCGTGGCCAGCATACCTTTGATCTCATAAGTTTGCGAATCTGAATCGTCCTTACTGGAAACTGCCCTACGCTTGGCGGCGCCGGTCGAGTCGCAGGCCGGAACTGGTGCTTCTGTGGCGGTCGGCGCCGACGCGTTGGATGTAACACTCTGACTGATTACTAATTTCTTAATCTCTATCATTTCCCTAGCCATCTTTCTGATCATTTCTTTTAAGTCCGCGTTTTCCTTCATAAGGCGCGCTACCTCTGCCTCCCTGGATTGCTCTGGAAGCCGGTCGCGTAGGCCCCGGGTGTATCTCGCATGGGCGCCGCCAGGAACCGTATATGCCCACGATAGCCTCGACTTTCTCATCCTCTGCTGGCCGACACTGGACCCATACCGGGCCCTTGAGACAGAGCGGCTCCTGGAGCGGCTTCCGGATCTGCCCCTGGACATAGATCTGCCCCTGGACCGGGATCTACCCCTCGACCTGGAACGGCATCCGGAAGGTGGAGAGGGGCTCCTGCATCTAGAGCTCCCGCGAGCCGCGGAGCGACCGGCGGCGGCCGGGAGTTGTCGCTCGCCCATGGCGAGGGCCGGAGACTTGCTTCTATTGGCTCGGGATCGGTCCCCGCTCCTGCGTCTGACGAGGTACGGCGTCTGGTACCTCTGCTTGCACTCCTTGGCAGCGGTGAAGTGTCGGCCTCCGCACAGCCTGCATTTGGGGTCGCACTTGTGTTGTTCGTCCGGGTTGGCGATGCCGCATCCCCTGCACATAGTTTCGTCCGGCGAGGGGTAGACGTCCGCTCGGAATGATCACTACAGATTTTAAATAAACGTAACGTCACCATGCGATGTGCCGCTACAATGTTTGATTTGGACAGGCATTACCATCGACATTCATCGTGAGATTAGTTCTGCTGTAATTTTCTCTCGAGCCTGAGTGATGGGCTCCTTAGAGAGATAAATGAAACTCAAGAGGATATTAAAGCAGATAACAACGGCATTTTAGCGCTAAATGATTCAATTTGCCTCGCTGCGCAAAGTTAAATTGTCATTCTCATCTCGAAACATGACTGCGTGGGATTCCAGCAGCAAGCTGAAGGAGGAAGAAGAACCTCGAGAGCTGACCAACCTTAGGCTATCATGTGTACGGGTATTGTTTGGGCAGCCAGGCCTCGCGCGTGCTAATTTTGGGGTGATGACGATGCGAGAGATCACTTCTTACTATGAGACGCCCATTTCTGGTCGTGAAGTGAAAATTAGAAAGACCGCTTCGTTGAATTCGATGGCATCTTGCCACTCCCAATGTCTTAGCTTTGAGAGCCTCCTCCCTAGGACATTATCAAAGGCATGTCGGTACAGTCTCTGTGGAGTATATAGGTGAACGAGGGCGATTTTTTTTGCTAAATGCTTAGACATTTGCGCTATTTTACGTTTATTTTCATTTATGCAAATTTTTTCGTTACTGTTTCTTTTTAGAATAGACGCAATATTTTGTTAGCCCATCCGATTATTAGCGACTACCACATAGTGGGTATGAGCCACTCGTAGAGTAAAACGTTCCGAACAACCAACTGGACTGCGTTTTTGGAGAGCTGTCGTAAGTTGGCCGATCTTGATATTATTCACCCTAGTATTCACCCTCTTTACAATGTGAGGAGAGGCCGGCGCAAGTGTCTCTTATAATGCCGCGACTTAAAAATTGCTATACGAAAAAAATATCCTAGCGCATTTGTGCGGAGCTCTGCTCCTTGGCCATATTCTGTTTCCAACAGTGCTTGCATAGCCAATACCTCTACCTGCATGCTTAATATTCACACTTATCATGACATTGAATACGCACGTGTAATGACTGCTTCTGCAATGTGGTATCTCAGAATATCAGTACTTTGGTATGTTTCGCATATGCAAATGTAGATGCTTATAAAATGAACGGCCCATACCGTCATCCAGATGCCATCGCGTTTGTTCTGTCTCAGTTGCTTAAGCTTCGTCATCCGATTCTTTCCATGCCGTCATGAACACGTCA